>NC_080192.1:5000-308030 GCF_030028045.1 Hippopotamus amphibius kiboko
AACCCTAACCCTAACCCTAACCCTAACCCTAACCCTAACCCTAACCCTAACCCTAACCCTAACCCTAACCCTAACCCTAACCCTAACCCTAACCCTAACCCTAACCCTAACCCTAACCCTAACCCTAACCCTAACCCTAACCCTAACCCTAACCCTAACCCTAACCCTAACCCTAACCCTAACCCTAACCCTAACCCTAACCCTAACCCTAACCCTAACCCTAACCCTAACCCTAACCCTAACCCTAACCCTAACCCTAACCCTAACCCTAACCCTAACCCTAACCCTAACCCTAACCCTAACCCTAACCCTAACCCTAACCCTAACCCTAACCCTAACCCTAACCCTAACCCTAACCCTAACCCTAACCCTAACCCTAACCCTAACCCTAACCCTAACCCTAACCCTAACCCTAACCCTAACCCTAACCCTAACCCTAACCCTAACCCTAACCCTAACCCTAACCCTAACCCTAACCCTAACCCTAACCCTAACCCTAACCCTAACCCTAACCCTAACCCTAACCCTAACCCTAACCCTAACCCTAACCCTAACCCTAACCCTAACCCTAACCCTAACCCTAACCCTAACCCTAACCCTAACCCTAACCCTAACCCTAACCCTAACCCTAACCCTAACCCTAACCCTAACCCTAACCCTAACCCTAACCCTAACCCTAACCCTAACCCTAACCCTAACCCTAACCCTAACCCTAACCCTAACCCTAACCCTAACCCTAACCCTAACCCTAACCCTAACCCTAACCCTAACCCTAACCCTAACCCTAACCCTAACCCTAACCCTAACCCTAACCCTAACCCTAACCCTAACCCTAACCCTAACCCTAACCCTAACCCTAACCCTAACCCTAACCCTAACCCTAACCCTAACCCTAACCCTAACCCTAACCCTAACCCTAACCCTAACCCTAACCCTAACCCTAACCCTAACCCTAACCCTAACCCTAACCCTAACCCTAACCCTAACCCTAACCCTAACCCTAACCCTAACCCTAACCCTAACCCTAACCCTAACCCTAACCCTAACCCTAACCCTAACCCTAACCCTAACCCTAACCCTAACCCTAACCCTAACCCTAACCCTAACCCTAACCCTAACCCTAACCCGACACCCTAACCCGACACCCTAACCCGACACCCTAACCCGACACCCTAACCCGACACCCTAACCCGACACCCTAACCCGACACCCTAACCCGACACCCTAACCCGACACCCTAACCCGACACCCTAACCCGACACCCTAACCCGACACCCTAACCCGACACCCTAACCCTAACCCGACACCCTAACCCGACACCCTAACCCTAACCCGACACCCTAACCCTAACCCGACACCCTAACCCTAACCCGACACCCTAACCCTAACCCGACACCCTAACCCTAACCCTAACCCGACACCCTAACCCTAACCCGACACCCTAACCCTAACCCGACACCCTAACCCTAACCCTAACCCTAACCCTAACCCTAACCCTAACCCGACACCCTAACCCTAACCCTAACCCTAACCCTAACCCGACACCCTAACCCTAACCCGACACCCTAACCCTAACCCGACACCCTAACCCTAACCCGACACCCTAACCCTAACCCGACACCCTAAACCCTAACCCTAACCCGACACCCTAACCCTAACCCGACACCCTAACCCTAACCCGACACCCTAACCCTAACCCTAACCCGACACCCTAACCCTAACCCGACACCCTAACCCTAACCCTAACCCTAACCCGACACCCTAACCCTAACCCGACACCCTAACCCTAACCCTAACCCGACACCCTAACCCTAACCCGACACCCTAACCCTAACCCTAACCCTAACCCTAACCCGACACCCTAACCCTAACCCTAACCCGACACCCTAACCCTAACCCGACACCCTAACCCTAACCCGACACCCTAACCCTAACCCGACACCCTAACCCTAACCCTAACCCGACACCCTAACCCGACACCCTAACCCGACACCCTAACCCGACACCCTAACCCGACACCCTAACCCTAACCCTAACCCGACACCCTAACCCTAACCCTAACCCTAACCCGACACCCTAACCCTAACCCTAACCCTAACCCGACACCCTAACCCTAACCCTAACCCTAACCCTAACCCGACACCCTAACCCTAACCCTAACCCTAACCCTAACCCTAACCCGACACCCTAACCCTAACCCGACACCCTAACCCTAACCCGACACCCTAACCCTAACCCTAACCCGACACCCTAACCCGACACCCTAACCCTAACCCGACACCCTAACCCTAACCCGACACCCTAACCCTAACCCGACACCCTAACCCTAACCCTAACCCTAACCCGACACCCTAACCCGACACCCTAACCCGACACCCTAACCCTAACCCTAACCCGACACCCTAACCCTAACCCGACACCCTAACCCTAACCCGACACCCTAACCCGACACCCTAACCCTAACCCGACACCCTAACCCGACACCCTAACCCGACACCCTAACCCGACACCCTAACCCTAACCCTAACCCGACACCCTAACCCGACACCCTAACCCGACACCCTAACCCGACACCCTAACCCGACACCCTAACCCTAACCCAACACCCTAACCCTAACCCGACACCCTAACCCTATCCCTAACCCTAACCCTAACCCTAACCCGACACCCTAACCCGACACCCTAACCCGACACCCTAACCCGACACCCTAACCCGACACCCTAACCCGACACCCTAACCCTAACCCTAACCCTAACCCTAACCCTAACCCTAACCCTAACCCTAACCCTAACCCGACACCCTAACCCGACACCCTAACCCTAACCCAACACCCTAACCCTAACCCGACACCCTAACCCTATCCCTAACCCTAACCCTAACCCTAACCCGACACCCTAACCCGACACCCTAACCCGACACCCTAACCCTAACCCTAACCCTAACCCTAACCCTAACCCTAACCCTAACCCTAACCCTAACCCTAACCCTAACCCTAACCCTAACCCTAACCCTAACCCTAACCCTAACCCTAACCCTAACCCGACACCCTAACCCTAACCCGACACCCTAACCCTAACCCGACACCCTAACCCTAACCCGACACCCTAACCCGACACCCTAACCCGACACCCTAACCCTAACCCTAACCCTAACCCTAACCCGACACCCTAACCCTAACCCTAACCCTAACCCTAACCCGACACCCTAACCCTAACCCTAACCCGACACCCTAACCCTAACCCTAACCCTAACCCGACACCCTAACCCTAACCCGACACCCTAACCCTAACCCTAACCCGACACCCTAACCCTAACCCTAACCCTAACCCTAACCCTAACCCTAACCCTAACCCTAACCCTAACCCTAACCCTAACCCTAACCCTAACCCTAACCCTAACCCTAACCCTAACCCTAACCCTAACCCTAACCCTAACCCTAAACCCTAACCCTAACCCTAACCCTAACCCTAACCCTAACCCTAACCCTAACCCTAACCCTAACCCTAACCCTAACCCTAACCCTAACCCGACACCCTAACCCGACACCCTAACCCGACACCCTAACCCGACACCCTAACCCGACACCCTAACCCTAACCCGACACCCTAACCCTAACCCTAACCCAACCCAACCCTAACCCGACACCCTAACCCTAACCCGACACCCTAACCCGACACCCTAACCCGACACCCTAACCCGACACCCTAACCCGACACCCTAACCCTAACCCGACACCCTAACCCGACACCCTAACCCGACACCCTAACCCGACACCCTAACCCGACACCCTAACCCGACACCCTAACCCGACACCCTAACCCGACACCCTAACCCGACACCCTAACCCGACACCCTAACCCGACACCCTAACCCTAACCCGACACCCTAACCCGACACCCTAACCCGACACCCTAACCCGACACCCTAACCCGACACCCTAACCCGACACCCTAACCCGACACCCTAACCCGACACCCTAACCCGACACCCTAACCCGACACCCTAACCCGACACCCTAACCCGACACCCTAACCCTAACCCGACACCCTAACCCTAACCCTAACCCGACACCCTAACCCGACACCCTAACCCGACACCCTAACCCGACACCCTAACCCGACACCCTAACCCGACACCCTAACCCGACACCCTAACCCGACACCCTAACCCGACACCCTAACCCGACACCCTAACCCTAACCCCAACCCCAACCCTAACCCGACACCCTAACCCGACACCCTAACCCTAACCCTAACCCGACACCCTAACCCGACACCCTAACCCGACACCCTAACCCGACACCCTAACCCGACACCCTAACCCTAACCCAACACCCTAACCCTAACCCGACACCCTAACCCTATCCCTAACCCTAACCCTAACCCTAACCCGACACCCTAACCCGACACCCTAACCCGACACCCTAACCCGACACCCTAACCCGACACCCTAACCCGACACCCTAACCCTAACCCTAACCCTAACCCTAACCCTAACCCTAACCCTAACCCTAACCCTAACCCGACACCCTAACCCAACACCCTAACCCTAACCCTAACCCTAACCCTAACCCTAACCCTAACCCTAACCCTAACCCTAACCCTAAACCCTAACCCTAACCCTAACCCTAACCCTAACCCTAACCCTAACCCTAGCCCCTAGCCCCTAGCCCCTAGCCCCTAGCCCCAGTCCTAGCCCCAGCCCCAGCCCCAGCCCCAGCCCCAGCCATAACCCACATGGGAATAAGCTCACCTGCACAGGAAGGTCATGGCCACTCTGCCCTCCCAGGCTCGCGGTGGGAATCTCTCAGCCAATGTCTGGACACAGCGTTCTGTGTCCTTGTATGCTGTAAAACCCTTGGACTTACCTCAATACCATTGTTTACATGGATCTCCCCCTCGGCATATTTAGCAAATCAATTATTTGCCACATTAAATTTCACCACATTATAACACATGAGCAGGAAGAAACCGGACCACCCCCAATGATCGATTACTTGGAGGATTTTAAAATTCTAATGAGAAAACACTCAATCTCATCACCCTCTAAGACATGGGCACAGCTGGGAATCAGCTGCATTCTTTACTTGTCCCTCTGACGTTCCCAGAACCTTTCCTTAAAGGAGTCACCTCTGGGCTCTGTGTGAGCGCTGAGTGGTGACCGTCAGGTAACTGTGAGACTGAAAAGCATGAGGATAAGAGACGGAAGGAGATGAGAACGGATAACGGGGAGAAGCAGGGGCATCCAAGGCTGAGTCTGGGTCACTGTCCAGAGAAGGTCAGCACCACCAGGAGCTGCCCCACTGGCCTCATCATCCAGTGTGGGCATTGGGGACAGATGAACTGCCATGGCCACTTTCAGAGAAATAAAGCAGGAAGGTGACCCCTGTGAGCCAGATTGAAAATGGCCACTACTATGACATAAGATACCCTTTTCAAAAAAGTGAAGACTGTTCTCTTGGTTTTCAAACACTTGCAAACACTCTGTCTTCTTCTGGAGGCATGCGGAAGCCTTCAGCCTTTGAGATCAGTCATGGGAGGAATCTGGGCTCAGAGTAACCCAGCACTCGCTCCTGGAGGGTGCTGAGGATGACCAGCATCCACCCTGCGGGTGTTCCGGGGCCTGAAATCCTCTTAACACCTAGGACAGGAGGGGCCACACAGACACTCCACTGGACCACAACGGGGCTTGGCTGGTGGGCTACAGACATTATCAGACACAGGATGTGCAAACATCTTGTGCTATTTTGAATGGTGAATTATCTTTTTCCTCTCTCCGTTTATGCAACCGTCTTTAACGTTGAGGAAGTCCAATTCATCTATTTTTTCTTTTGCTGCTTGTGCTTTCGGTAGCAGATCTAAGAAATTATGGCCAAATCCAAGGTCATGAAGATATATCCTCCTGTTTTATTCTATGACTTTTGGGTTTTTTTAAATATATAATTTTGGTTCTTACATCTAGGCATTTGAACCATTTTGAGTTGATTTTGTATATGGGGGAGGTAAGAGTCCAAATGTATTCTTGTGCACCTGGGTATCCTGTGGTCCTAGCACCTGTGCTAATTGTTTGGGAGACAATGTTTCCAAATGATGTGTCTGACAAGAGCCTACTTTCCAAAACATAACAGCAGCTCATACAACAGAAAAAAAAAATAAAAAAATGGGCAGAAGACCTAAATACACATTTCTCCAAAGAAGAGATACAGATGGACAATAGGAGATGCTCCACATTGCTAATTACTAGAGCAATGCACATCAAAACTACCATGAGATACCACCTCACAGGGGTCAGAGTGGCCATCAAGAAAATAATCTACAAATAACAAATGCTAGAGGACATTTGGAGGAAAAGAAACTGTCATACACTGTTGACGGGAATGTACATTGGCGCAGTCACTATGGAAAACAATATGGAGGTTCCTCAGAAAACTAAACATAGAGTTGCCATAGGAACCAGCGATACCACTCCTGAGCATATACGCAAAACTATAGTTAAAAAAGATACATGCAGGGACTTCCCTGGTGGCACAGGGGTTAAGAATCTTCCTGCCAATGCAGGGGACACAGGTTCGATCCCTGCTCCAGGAAGATCCCACATGCCATGGAGCAACAAAGCCCATGTGCCACAACTATAGGGCCTGTGTGCCACAGCTACTGAAGCCCACACGCCTAGAGCCTGTGCTCCACAACAAGAGAAGCCACCAAAATGAGGAGCCCACACGCCACAATGAGGAATAGCCCCCCACTTGCCGCAACTAGAGAAAGCCCATGTGCAGCAACAAAGACCCAACACAGCCAATAAATATATATATAATTACATAAATAAAGACTTCTTCATTAAATCTGCCCTAATGATTGAATTTGAAAGTGACCCCTTTAAAAAAAAAAAGATACATGCACCACCATCTTCACAGCAGCACTATTCACAATCGCCAAGACATGAGAGCAACCTGAATGACCATCAACAAATGAATGGATAAAGAAGATGTAGTGTGGGTTTATACACACACACACACACACACACGCACACACACACACAATGGAATGCTACTCAACCATAAACAGGAATGATATAATGCCATTTGCAACAACAGGAATGGACCTAGAGATCACCACACTAAGTGACATAAGTCGGAGAAAGAAAAATACCATGTGACATCACTTATATGTGGAATGGAAAATGAGACAGAACTGTACATATCTACAAAACAAACACTCGCAGATACAGAAAACAAACTTGTGGTTGCCAAGGGGAAGGCGGAGATAGGGATGGATAGCAATTTTGGGGTTAGCAGATGCAAACTATTACACATAGAATGGATAAACAACAAGATCTGCCTGTACAGCACAGGGAACTATATTCAATATTCTGTAATAAACCATAATGCAAATGAGAATATGATAAAGACTGTGTGTGTGTGTGTGTGTGTGTGTGTGTGTGTGTGTGTGTATCTGAATGACTTTGCTGTACAACAGAAATTAACACAAATTGTGTCACCGATACTTCAATAAACTAAATTTTTTCAAAAAGAGGTTGGCATTATACCATCAATTAGTTTGAACACACTTTTATAAAGTAGGCCTTATTTCTCTTTTCCTTTCATACTGGGACAAATGTTTAATAGATAGGAATTAACCTGAATTTCTCCAGTCTAAACTCATAACACACAGAACTTCAACTGTGGAACAAACCATGAATACTACTTACACCATTGGGATGTCCTGATCCAACATCAAGGTTGTAAACCTTAAATCAAGCCTGCAGAACCCTCTAAATTTGGAAATTCAAGCTGAAATGGACCCAAATATCCCATGACTTCTCTGAAACGAGTGACTCAGCAATCAACTTGAAACCACAAGCAATCAAATAAATGTAGACAGAAACAACCATACCCTTCCTTTTTTCTTTTTAGGTGAAGATGGTATTTAAGGTGATATCTTGGGCCATTTCAGGAACTTAGTTTCCTTGTATCTCACATGCACACAGGAGGTACACATTATTTAACTTGTTTGTTCAACTATGTGAAGCTAGTGAATACCACCAAACTGTGCATTTAAAATGAATTAAATACTGTAATGTCATATTTTTAATGACAATAAAAAAAATGTTCTGCTGATATCTGTTAAAAACATAAATGAACATTAAATGCATCCTTACTGAACAAAGCCATACAAAACGTCACCCAGATCCCATACTTATCTTGTTTGCTTTAAATCCATCAAGGTTGTCCAAATGAGGGAAAAAATCAGTAATGGTTCCAGAAAAAGAAAACTGGATCAGGATGGAAAAAGACATTTAAATACTGTTGGGACAGCGGGTGAAAGTTGAAGTGGGCCTGTGTAATAAATAATAATGCAGACATCATGATGTCCTCATTTCGGGGTTATGTGCTGGTTCCTTGGGTAAGTGAACACTTTTTGCCATTATGGAAACTTTTCTGTACATTGTAAATGACTGGAAACTGAATTACTTTTCAAAGCAACCATGTCAATACCATACCAGAAAATCAGATAAGACAGCCATCACACTTTGTTATAAAGGCCAAGACTTACCCAGACCAAGTTCAACCAAAGTTGTGATTCTTATTTCCCTTGTAGGAGTCCATGTGGTATTAAGACGCACTGTGGAAGGAGTATATTAGTAGCCACCATCTGTTGGGTCCTGTAGATTACCTGGAATGCAGTAGAAAGAGTGAGATTTTAGCATTACAATGTTTCACATTACTTCAAAAAAATGTTCAAAAATCAATTCAGCACAGTTTCAAAACATGCAATAAATATGCACAAATCAGCTTTGTTTCTCTTCACTAATAATGAACCATCAGAAAGACACATTAAGAAAAAAATCCCATGTACAACTCCATCAAAAAGAACAAACTATGTAGGAATAAATCTAAGCAAGGACATAAAAGACCTATGCTCAGAAAATTATAAAGCACTGATAAAGTGAAGATACAATAGAAAAAAATAGTCCATGCTCATGCATCAGAACAATTCTTATTGTTTATTCTACCCAAAGCCATCAACAACAGGTGCCAGGAAAACTAGACACCACACTCCAGAGAAGGACACTGGTCACCATCTACACTGCACATGAAACTACCTAAAAATGCACAATATTCCACATGAAGCCCTTTCTCTCCCGAGTCCCCTGGAGATGCACCCCACCCACCCAGCAGTCATCTGCACACAGGACGCTTCTCCCCACTTCCTCATTTTGTCCTCTTGTGCTGTGTCCTCACCAGTGAGTCCCGAGCAAACCCAGCTCCTGTCAGTGTGGACACTGCCCCACGGTGCACAAACCTAAGCCCTGACAGGTCCTGAGGAGACAAAGCTCCTGTCCACTTGCCACAGAGCAACGTCTGTGGGCAGGATGCACCTGGGCCCCGAGGGTCAGAAAGGTGGGTTCGGTGCCCTCTGTGGGACGTCAGAGAAGCGCTGGGAGCACCACACTCACAAACCCAAAGGCTTCGCCCCAAATGCAGGTCTGCTGCACATACTGAGTCTGGAAATCCAAACTAAAATGGAGACAAGTATCTCACTGCATCTTCTCAAAACAATGGTGAGGGAACAATTAATTAGAAACCATATGTAATTAAATTAATGTAGACACAAACTTTACAATTTAACCAAAATTCACTCAAAATGGCCCATACAGAAATTTAAATTACCAAACTATAAAAATTCTGGAAGATAAAAGAAAACCTACATGAGCTTGGGTCTGGTGATGCGTTTTAAACACACAACACCAAAAGTCTATCAACAAAAGAAAAATAATTAATAATGCAGACTTTATAAACTTAAAAATGTCTACTCTATGAAAGACCTTATTCAGAAAACCAAAACACAAACCACGAACTGGAAGAAACTATTTCCAAAACACATATGTGATAAAGGGTTTGTACTCACATTATACCAAACAACCCCATTAAAACTTGGTACAGATGGAAACACACACCGGGCCAAAGAAGACAAACAGGCAGTAAATGAGCATACAAGCATATACTCAACATGCTGCTAGAATGTATGTACAACCGACTTTGGAAGACAGGTTGGCAGTTTTTTCCAAATCTATATAGTCTCATCTTAGGATCCAAGATGCGTACCTCTTCTATTTACACAACTGCTTTGAGAAACTGTGTTCAGAAAAAAAATACCATCAAGTAATGCATACCAGCTCTATTTATAATGGCTAAAAACTTAAAGATATTAGGATGTTCTTCTGTAGATGAATTCATAAGCAAATTAGGGCACAAACATGTCAAGGGGAGAACACACTACCCCAAAATATGCCCGTTTGACAAAAGGATTATTTTGGACTGCTTTAAAAACAGCTGACCCAGGAGAATCTTTGAAAAACAAGTAAAAAATGCCTTTTTATGAAGAAAATTTACACTTATTAAGGATTTCTCCATGTGTAAGGATGTGTCCCTCTCTGGACCAGGAATTGAATGATAACTAAATATCAAAAAATGCTTGTCAGGACTTCCCTGGTAGCGCAGTGCTTCAGAATCCGCCTGCCACTGCAGGGGACACAGGATCGATCCCTGCTCCAAGATGCTGTGGAGCAACGAAGCCCGTATGCCACAGCTATTGAGGCTGCACTCTAGATCCTGTGAGCCGCAACTATTGAACCCATGCACCTCAACGACGGAAGCCTGCATGCCTAGAGCCTGTGCTCCGCAACAAGAAAAGCCACAGGAATGAGGAGCCCATGCACCACAGTGAAGAGTAGCTCCCACCCTCTGCAACTAGAGAAAGCCCAAGTGCAGCAACGAAGTCCCAACATAGCCAATACATACATAAATGAATAAATTTAAAAAAGAACAGCTTGTCAATGGAATGGGCCTGGGTGTAACTCTCCATAAACAACACACCCTTGTTTACTGGACTTTGCCTAATCATCTCCGTTAAACGGCTTCCTACATTCCCGAACATCCCTAGTTTCTTCTTAGCTGAGGACAGCATTTAAGGTAATGGTTCGGGCCATTTCAGGGAGTGACTCATTTTTCCTGGGTATCTTTCAAGTACTCAGGAGGTACGCATGGTGTATATTAAACTTTTGACTATTTTCCTCCAGTTCACCTCCCTTTCATTACAAGGTGGGTCTCCATGAAGAATGTAGAAGGGTAGAGGGGCAATGATTTTTCCTCTCATATAAGGCAATGCAATAGTATTCACAGATATGAAGGAATGAATCAACTCCTTCACAGAAATAAAAAAAAGAATTACTCTAACACTTTATTGCTACATGAAAGAACCCAGTCTGAAATGCTACACACCTAATGACCTCATGTATATGATATTGTAGAAAAGGTGGAACACATATATTTTCGAAACAGTGTATGGATTATGTGGTTAAAATATTCCATATCATACTTTAGTGAGGAATACCTGCCACTATGCATGTGTCTACACCCATAGATTTTTCAGCAACCCAACAATTATAACCTTTTCAAATTTAGTTGCTTACGATATGGGAATGTCAAACATTGGAATACAGAAAATGTAACAAAGACTCTAACTGCTTTAGAAACGTATGAGAAAACTCACTGTTGGTGGTGGGACCTAAGTTAACTTTGGAAATGAACAAAATCTGTAGGCCAGAGGCACAAGGTACCATACATAAGCAGTCAACTCTGTAAGTTCTTTCCCATGGCGGGTAGTAGCTAACAGTACTGGAACCAGTATATCAGGAATCGAACGAACAAGCACTGAATTCAATAAACAACAAATGGTAGAAGCTAGGTTTCTTACCACTGGAGTGGGACGTTACAGACAAACCAAGGGAAAAGGTTACAATATCCATGTCTTAACAGATCAGCTTGGAGATATGAGTATAAAGCATCTTTAGCCTAATATAGATACACACACTTCCATGTAGAAATCTGTATGTGTACATGCAAAGGCTGGGATGCATGCATGTGTTTCCATGTGTTGTCAGCTGAGCATATTTAGCTCCCACATGCAAGGTTTTAATACTATTCTCTAATAAAATGTGAAGCTAACTCCTCTCTCCTCAAGTGTAGGTTCTGCATTATGACTTTCTCCTAAAGAAGACATACAGTATGGACATGAAAAAAATTAACCTCACTGTGGGAAAACTTGACAAAGTCTACCTCAGCTAGGTGACCAGAGTTAAGAATATAAGTGAGACGTTCCCTTGAGAGTCTGTTCTCTTGATACATAGTGAAGAGTGATCTGCTTTTGCAAAGCCAAGTCTACTCACGACAAACACATCAAGCAAATCCCAGTGCAGGGCAGTCTACCAAATACCTGACCAGTCCTCCTCCACATGGTCAAGGTCATAGAGACAAGGAGAATCTGAGCAACTGTCAAAGCCCAGAAGAGACTAAACAGACATGACCACCTGTCCTCTGTGGTCCTGGAACAAGAAAAGGGATAAAAAAGGGACTATGAATATAGACTTCAGTTAATAATAAAGTGTCAATGTTTGTTCATTATCTGTGATGATTCTGTCGAAAATTAGACAGGAAAAATAAAAAGTCCAATAAGAGAAACCTATCAGAACAAACTGGAAATCGAGAGGAAACAGGTGATTTCTTGGTAAACACCCATGACCAAAAAGGACCCTAAAGTAAGGAAAATACAAAAAGACCAATTAACCACTGAGGAACCTCTTCCCCCTACTGGTGATCACTGTTCCAGGGTTTCCCTCTCCGAGGACAGGGAAGCAACAGGGACAGAGCTGTTTACAGCTCTCCTAACATCTGACCCCTCCAGTGCCTTCATCTCCCCCAGCCACGCCCACCCAGTGAGGACACCTGAGGAAGGATCAGGGATCATTGATTCCGATGTGTCAACTAGGACATTTTTTTATTCCTAGCAACTGGACACACTTACTGAAATTAAATAAATTAGTATGCATTGTAACGCTAGCAATAAATTAATACTTGCAAGTGGCAAGTTTAAAAACGGGTTTGGACATG
This sequence comes from Hippopotamus amphibius kiboko, assembly GCF_030028045.1. NCBI lineage: Eukaryota > Metazoa > Chordata > Mammalia > Artiodactyla > Hippopotamidae > Hippopotamus > Hippopotamus amphibius. Next base: position 17,951 of record NC_080192.1, read on the forward strand.
GCAGGTCCAGTGGCTCACACTCTCTCTGTGTGACCTTGCTCCTCTCCAAAGCTTTGTCCTGCTCAGTGCCTTTGGGGGACCCCATTCACAGGCTCAGTCTCTCTCACTGCCTCTTAGGCCAACAGCAACTCTAGGCTGACAACCACTCACCATTCACTTTCTGAGAAAAACTTTCTCCTTTTCTTGGGTTCCAAGAAAAGTCATGACTTTAAATGCCATTGGCCTGGCTTGGGTTACGTTCTCATCCTTGACCCATCATAGGAACCAGAAGATGGAAAATGGGACTGGCGACATGTGGGTTGTAAACCCATCTCCAAGCTGGGTGGAACATGGGGTCACCCTTCTGGAACTGTCTGGACTGGAAGCAGGTGAGATGTAATTCCCAAAGGAAACCTGAGGCATAGACTTGGGCATGGGAACAGATGCTGGCTGGAGAAAGCAGCAGGTTCTACGTCAATGACAGCTCACTGCACAGCACAGATTCTGACAGGAGAGGAAGAAAGGGGGTCACTTAGGGTGAGGGGCTGTGGCTACTCATCCAGTGCTCTTACTGTCCTGCCAAGACTGCAAGAAGCTCTTTCACTTGCTACAAAAGCAGGATTGCTGTTGGTGGTAAACTCAAGTCTCCTGCCTTGGATATCAGGTCCTCACATCTCAGAGCCTGGTCCAGAATAGGCTATCTGCCATCAGAATTCCTGCCCCTGAGAGGTGGGAGCCCTTGAGTCATGCCAGCTCCCTGGCCATATTTATTACCCATCCCTGAAGAACAATGCCGCTCATTCTGCAGTTTCTTCTCTCTCCTTTACTAAAGGAAGAAACCAAATGCTAGGATGGTAAGGAAACTCCTGTGCAATGAAGTAATAACAGGCTCAAGAATGACTCCATGCCACGGAACCCATAATTGGACAGCTTTCCAGAGGCCACAGGGATGCATACGGCTCTCCAAGACAACGCAGTCTCACTAGGAACCCCCCACTGGGAGGCCCAGTGACTCCCGTATCTTTGATTCTTAATGAATATGAATGTCAAAAGTTTCAAATAACTGGAAGGACAAAGGATTGCAGGGAGACGGTCTGCTGTGTGGTTGTTGTGTCAGGGTCACACTCAAATGTTTGGAGGGTTAGTACCTTTCTTGCCAGGCTACGAGGCTTTGTGAGGGGAGACCGTTTTCTCAACCACATGGATGTTGGTAGTTGAAACATCTCCAAGGAATGCCCACACTGCCCATGCAGCTGTTCTACTGCACAGCAGCACGGTCAGCTCAGCCACTGTCCATGGGGTCTTGACATGGCCCAGGCTGGACTGAGCAAGAGGACCACAGACGCCTGTCTAGATGATCAAAGGTCAAGGACTGTCCTGAGGCTTGATTACCTATTGATGCCCACTCAGATGGGACAAAGGATGCCTGCAGTCCCAGGAGGGCCCCACCCGCCCTCAAGAAGGTACCATGGGGGACTGGAAGGTTGCCACACCCAGTCCTGAATAAACCCACACATGCACACTGAGTGTCCTCCTGTCTGGGCTGTGCTAGAACCTGAGGCTGCCCAGTCAAAGCGTGACTAGCACCACCTTTCCTAGACGGGATGGCAGGAAGAAACCATGTGTGACGTTACCCCCTCCACAACCCTTGACTGACATCGAGTTCGATCTTAAACACTCAGAAAGTACAGACATTTCATTCTCTCTGAACACAGGTCTAGGGGGTAGAACGACAGTGGCCCAGCTTAACTCCCTGACTCGTCTGTGACCCTGGGCAACTCCTCTCCATCCTGGAGACCTCAGAGAAGAGAAGGGAAATGCAATGGGGGCCAGTTAGGCTTAAACCTAACTCTCACTCCAACCATAAAGAACCCTAACCTCAAACCCTAACACCCTAACCCCAGACCCCTAGACCCTCTACCCTGACCCTCCAACCCTGACCCGTGACCCCTAAACCATGACACTGACTAGAACCCCAGACCTAAACCCTAGCCTAGTGGACACCAAGGGTATGTACTCTGGAATAAACCAATGGATTCATGACCTTGCATTTAGCAATAGTTTCTTACATCTGACACGAAAGCTCAAGCAATGAAAGAAAAAAATAAACTGAATTTCCTCAAAATTACAAACCTTTGTACATCAAAAGAGGCTATTCAGAAAGTTAAAAGACAGCCCACAGAATGGAAGAAAATATTGGCACATTGTATCTGATAAGAGTCTTTATCCAGAATATATCAAGAACTTCTACCACTCAACAAAAGAACAACCCCATTCTTTAAAATGGACAAAAGACATGAAAAGATGTCAAACAGGAGTAGTTACGATGAAAATGCAAATTAAAACCACAACCTTCGCACACACTAGAATGGTTGTACTAAAAACAAATAAAAATAACAACTGTTGGCAGCAATGTAGAAATTGGAAAGCTTAAACTTTACTTGTGGAAATGTAAAATGGTGTAATCTATGTGTGCGAAACTTTGGCATTTTCTCAATAATATAAAAAATGTAATTATCGTATGTTTCCACAACTCCACTCCTAGATACATACCCAAAGAATTGAAACCAGGTGCCCAAATAAAAACTTGTACACCAATATTCATAGCAACACTGTTCACAACAACCCAAGGTAAAAACAATTAAAATGTCTAACAACAGGTGAATGGATAAGCAAATAGGTAGATACATAAGCTGCATTCTTCTGCCATATAAAGGAACAGAGTAAAATGGTGCAGCTGCTGTGGAAAACAGTAGGGGCTCCTCAAAAACTTTAACATAGAATTAATGTAGAATCCCTCAATTCCACTCCAGATGTACACCCGAAGTATTAGACGAAGGTAATTCTCACACAGGCTACAATGTGGATGAACCTTGAAGTCATTATGTAAGTGAAACAAGCCAGACACAAAAGGAAAAACATTCTATGATTCCACGAGCATGAGGTATCCAGATAAGTCACATTCAAAGACAAAGTAGAAGATTGCCAGAGGTTGAGGGGAGTTAGTGGTTCCTGGTTACAGCTTCACTTAGGAAAAATGAAAAAGTTCTGGAGATGAATGGTGAGGATATTTTTACAACAATGTGAATGTAGTGAATGCTATAGAAGTGTATACTTAAAATGATTTAAACAATAAATGTTATATGTTCTTAATCACAATGAAAAAAATGATATGTTACAACATTGGAAAACATGGAAAACGTCCTAAGGGAAAGAAGCCACACAGAAAAAGCCACCCAGATCACGCTCATCTTGGGCACTTTAAATCCATGAAGTTTTTGAAAATGAGGGAAAGCCCCAAGGATGGTTCCAGGAAAAGAAAACTGGACTAGAATGGAAAAAGACATGCCCACAAAGTTGGGGCAGCTGGTGAACGTTGAAGCGGTCCTGTGGATTATACTGTGGAAACCATAATTATTCCTAACTTTTGGGTTCTGTGCTGGTTCCTGGCAGAGTGGCCCTGTTTTGGGTAAAACACACGGCAGTATTTGGTGTAAATGTAGAAAACTTTCTACTGCTATTTACAGTGTAAAGATTTGAAATTTAATAGAAAATTACTTTAATACAACCGTGTCAGTAGCATACCAGAAAATCAGAGATTACATCAAACATCGCTATGGGGGTCAAGACTCACCCAGACCAAATTCAACCAAAGTGGGGATGCTAATCGCCCTTGTAGGAGGAGTCCACACGGTATTAAGAGGCACCAGGGAAAGATTAGTAGCTGCTATGTCTGGAATGCTGTGGATGTCGCGTATGCAGTTGAAAGAGTGGGGTTTCTGAATTCTAGTTTTCCACATAAAGCCACCAAAAAACTGTCAGAACTGAAAAATGAGTTCTATAAAACTGCAGGATCATTTGCAATTCTATATACTAATAATGAACTACCAGAAAGAGAAATTAATTCCATTTAAAATTGCATCCCCCCAAAAAAACTAGGAATAAATTTAACCAAGGACTTGAAGGACCTGCACATTGAAAACTGTAAGACATTGATGATAGAAGCTGAACAGACATACAAAAAAATGGGAAAATATCCCATGCTCATGGGTGAAAATATTGTTAAAATGTGCATTCTACCCAAATCAATGTACACATTTACACAAGCACTACCAAAATTCCAAAGATATTTCACAGAAACAAAACAAACAGTCTTAATACTTGTGTGGAACCACAAAGGACATAGAATAGGGACTTCCCTGGTGATCCAGTGGGTAAGACTCTGTGCTCCCCATGCAGGGAGCCCAGGTTCAATCCCTGCTCAGGGAACTAAATCCTGCATCTCACCACAAAGACACAGTGCAGCCAAAACAAACATTAAAAAAAAAAAAAAAGGACCCACAATAGCCCAACCAACAATGAGAAAGGAGAACAAGATGGAGGCATCTCCCTCCCTGACTTCAAGCAACATTACGAACCTACAGTCACTAAAAAAATCTGTGGCATTGGCACAGGAATGGGCACACAGACCAGAAGAACAGAACAGAGAGCCCAGAAATACAGGTATGTGGTCCGTTAACTCATGAGAACAGTGCCAAGAACAGACACCGGGGAAAGGACCGTCCCCTCCATACACGGCGCTGGGGACACTGGACCCCACACACCCCAGCACAACACTGGACACCATCGTGTTACCACACACAAGAGCGGACTGAAAGCCCACAGCTCTCCCCATCAGGCCCGTCCTCTCCCGGGTCCCCTGAGGACAGACGCCCTCCGCGCTCAGCCCCGCGCAGGACGCTGCTCCCCACGTCTCCTCACCTGTTCCTGCAGCGGCGCCACCGCCCGGCAGGTCCTGAGGAGACCGGGCTCCCGTCAGCGGGGACGCCACCCCGGGGTGCCCCGAAGCCCGGGCGTCAGCGCGGACTCAGCCCCACAGGATCCAGACGCCAAAGACCCCACCCCCACCCCCGGCAGCTCCTGAGGAGACGGGGCTCCCGTCAGCTGTGCTGGGAGCCAGGTCCCCGGGAAGAACTCGCATTCCCCGCGGATCAGAGAGGCGGGCTTTGCGTTCCCTGCCAGCCAATGGGAGAGGGGAGCCCAAGCCGCCCTCACAGGTCAGCGGAGGCCCCGCCCCCTGAGGGCAGTTCTGCTGCATCCACGGAACTGCAGAAATTCAAACTGAAATACAGTCAAATATTCCATGACTTCTCCTAAATAGTTAATGAATAATTACCTTGAAACAGTACAGAATGAAATGAATGTAGAGACCAAATTCACTCAGATTTATAAAGACATTTAAAATGCAAAACGATCAAAATTATGCAAAGAAACATAGGAAATCTACATACAACAGAAAGCCAATCCACAAAAGAAACAAGTAATATTGGGAAGTTTATAAAATTAAAGATTTCTACTCTTAAAGACATTTACGATAGAGAAGTCTCCATTTGTAATGATATGTCCCTCTTTGCATCAGAACTAGGATAATTAAATCTCAAGTAACTTATCCATGGAGAAGTCCTCACAAATCTGCAAACAATCATACCCTCGTTTACGGTGCTTTGCATGATAGCCTGCCATAACGGGCTTCCCCCCTTCCCCAACACGTCTTCTGTTTTTAGCTGAAGTTGGTATTTAAGGTGATGGCTTTGGTCATGTCAGGGAGTGAGTCAGTTTTCCTTGGTATCACCCCTGTATAGAGTAGGTATACATGCTGTTAAACTTGTTTTCCTCCTGGTAATCATTTATTACAGGGGTGGGGGAGTCTCAACCAAGAACCTGGTGAAGTAGAGGGAAAATTGTTTTTCCTCCCAGCCACGTGCAATGGAATACTACCCATCAGTAGAAAGCAATGAACCATCAGTCTATGGAAAGACGTGGGTAAACCTTACATGCACATTGCTAACTGAAACAACCCAGTCTGAGGAGGCGGCAAACGGTATGACCCCATTTATGACATTCTAGGAAAGGCAAAGCTACACAGATGATGAGCAGATCATGGGGTGGGGGTGGAAGTGTTCCATGTGACACTTTAGGATGGAGACGTGTCACTATGATGAGGAAATTGAAACTTCCATACTTGTAATTGCTTACTCTCCTCTAACTTGCAAAGGCCTGCTCGCCACTCTCAGTGAAACAGTAAAATGAATTACTAAGAGTGATCAGATAAGGGAAGAATGTCTCGCATTCAGGCACCCACCCCAAGCCTTTGTTTGAGACCCTTTGCACATAGACTTGTTAAGTGACCATTAACGTCAACCTGCAACCAATGTGAGAATGCAAATTGGGACCTTAGTCCTGATAGGAATGGAATGTCCGGCTCCCACAAGTTCCTGTTAGGACCCCCTACCGTGTGTGTAACCCATGGCAACTCCCGCGCTCTGTAACTGCCCGGGACCTATAGTAATTTGCAGCCAATCAGTTTGTACCAGTTATAACTGTATGTTTTAACCTATATAAGGAGAAGACTCCCCTGAAACGGGCCCCCAGAGTTTTGGAGCATTAGCTCGTCTGGGTCCGCCGGCTCAATAAACCTGAGTTCTCCAACTCTCCGAGTGTTGTGCTTGGTTTCTGGTGGGATCGGTTTTTTTCTGCAACAACTATACATTTGTCTAAGCCCACAGAATTGTACAGACCAAGGGGTCGATCATAACCTATTCAAATGTAGTTATTTACAGTGTAGGAGTGCTGCAGGATGGAATACACAATGCGACAGAATCTAACTGCATTACAAATGTATGGAGAAAACTTACTATAGGGGATGGGGTAAAAGGTGGTGACCTAAGTAAACTTTGAAAATGAATGGAATCTGTAGGCTACAGGCAAAATGGACTGTACATAAACAGTGGGCTTTATTTTATGACGTTCCTTCCAGGATGAAGTAGCTAATGATGCTGAAACCTCTGTACATGTAACCTGGAAAGGAGCAACGCATAGATAAATGGCAGATGGTGGGAGCCAGGCTCCTCACTGTGGGAGTGGAAGCTTCAGATAAGCAGAGGAACCAGAGAATGAAGCTGAGCCCCTGATGGCCACTCCTTTCTGGCTCCCAGTTGCTTCCAGCAGGACCACAGTCACCTGCACCTAATCTGCTGTGACCCACTGGCTCCCACCTGGCCTTTCCTCTTCCTCCGTGCTATGATTCCAGTGACACTTTCAGCCTGGACCCCTCTCCCAGGCCAAGCGCCTCTGTCCAGCCACCGCATCCCCATCTCACCTTGGGGCTAAGAGGCCCCTCAGAGGACAGCGACCCTGCTACACCCCACACCCAGGAAGCAGCCCCACCTCCTTGGTGGCTGAGCCCAGACACCTGCTGGGACCGAGCAGGACCCTAGGGGGACTTCCCCGGACAGAGCCCTCCCCCACATGCTCTCCTGAGGCTCCTCTCTGAAGTGCCTGGATAATAGTAACTGATGCAGGCTTCCTGAGTTGTTTTACAGACGCTCAAACCACCACCAAATGGAAGACATTAACTACCTGGTGATCCTGAGCACAGAGCCCCCAGACAGACCACTGCCTGAGAACTCACAATGCTAACTGCCTGTGACGTCCCCATCCACCAGGGCTCAGACTGGACAGGGCCTACGCTCATTCCTCTGTATGTGACTCACAGGAGCCTCAGGAACGGAGGAGGGGGTCCCTGAGGAGAGGCACAAGATAGATGTTAGGCATTACCATCATGGCATCCACGTAAAACGTGCCTGAGCTACAGTCACATGAGAGGATTCTGTCCTACATGTGCACCCCCAGCAGCACCTTCAGGCTGAACTGCAGACCTCTGGCTTCACCATCTGCACTGAGGGTGTTCACTTCACCTGCTGTGAACCACCTCCTGTAGGATTTCCAGAACCACACAGCACGGAAGAGCTCAGGCTGATGTGTAATCACATTTCACAGGACCCAGAGACGGTGCACTAGCGTCCAGGTGACCCTCACAGCAGACCGCCCAGCTGGCCCCCAGAACCCGTTTTCCTTTTTCCTGCTCACGGCTACCCTGCACCTCCCAGCTTTCCCATTCCCTGAAGCTGGGGTGCAGTTTCTCGTGTTACCAAGGAGAAGTGGTGAAGGTGGCGAGGGTCTTGGCCAGCCTGTGTCCTAGGACAAAGCGTGTGGTGCCTCTATGGCCACCCCACCCCCTGCGGGTTGGAGCCCTCCACCCAGGAGCAGGGAGGAGAAACAAAGTAGACAGAGCCTGGGCCCTGACACCCACTTGACCTGGACTCTCACATGAAGGGGACAGAGACACGTTGACCCTCAGCCCATTTTGCAGGGGACACTTTGTTCCGGTAACAAACCTGTGCCCTAAAAGCCAAGGTGCTTTACAAATCCCCAGCCAAATGTAACAGAAAATAAGGCTGAATTTCATCACACTTTTCTCAAACCACAGCCCATGCTGCGACCACTTTTCAGGTGATGGTGCTTCAGCGCAGCCACTTGAAAAGATCCCTGAACTCCAGCTCCCAGAGCTCTGCCTCCTGTTTCAGGGAGAAGTTCCCTTGACAACCTGGACAAACCTGCTCACTTTCCTTAACAACCAAACTTCGCAGTCTCCCAAACTCTCCTTCAAACATTTCTATCCTAGGCTTGCTGCACCTAAAGTGACAGGGCCGTCATCACGTGCCAGAAAGCGACTCCTCCAAGCCCGTAGTTGACCCCCAGGCCAGCTGCTCCTGAACCTTATCCACCCTCCCCAGGTCAGCAAACCTACACACGTGCAAAGGCCTTACAGGCTGGAGGGAAGGGCTTGGAGCCACCCCAGCGACAGCATGCTTGCTGGTTGGCTCCTGCAGGCCATGCGAGATGGTCCTGGCCCCGGGCACTCTCCTGGTAGCTTTCCACTTCCCTACCTGAGTTACCCCTCCTGTTCTGGACCCCACTGCCTTTTACTTGCTTCCTCACCTCTGCCGGGGAGTGCTTCCAACAGCAGGTACAGGCAATACGTCTTCTTCGTTAGCAGGTAGCAGCCCAGCAACGCCTATAGAAGGTCCAGCACAGGTCCACTCAGACCGGACCACCCACGAGACTACGGCCTCTCACTCCTTCCTGCCGGCCCAGCCCCACAGCCACTGACAGGGCAGGAAGTGTGGCAACAGGTACAGCTGCAGGTGCGCTTGCTGCCTGGAGGGGTGTTTATATAGACCTCAACCCAGGCGCACCTGGGGAGGGCTGGCCTGCCAGGTCACGCTGCCCCGGCCGGCCAATCCCCACCCACCAGGGGCTCACAGTTGAGAAAATAGTTGCGGTGCTGGCCAGGTCCAAGGAAGAGGTGTGGGGTCCTGAGGGTCGGGATGGACAAGGGGCTGCAGCTCTGGCTTGCTTTCTAATCACTTGAACTGGAACATGAGTGGGAGACAATGTCAAGAAGACTCTCTCCTCACAAGAGGAATCCAGGAATCAGGGAGAGGAGGGGTAGTGGGTGGAGACAGGGGCCCTGTACCCTGGGTGCAGTGGAAGCCTCTGGAAGACCCAGTGGAGGGAGGTGCACAGATTAAAGCCCAGGGTCACAGCCCTGTCCAGGTGTTGCTGTTTGTTTCTTCAGGTCCTGCTCTGAGGTGCTCAGGGTCAGCTCTGACCAACAGGTGAGCTAGGGGTGCTCTGCAACAAGGGCTATGTGCACGGTTCCTGTGCACCAAGTCCTGCCGGGGTGCCTGCCCAGGTGAGCTCCATGTCCTGGGAGGGGCCTGCCCAAGAAAGCCCCCTGCACTGGGAATGAGGCCAATGTACAGACAACGAGGACGTGGGGACAAAGCTCGGTCATGCTCAGTTGAGAAAGGGTCTGAGGAGAGAGAACATGGCTGCCCTTTCCTGGCGAGCTAAGACTTAACGTCCACCCTGTGGTCAGCCACGCCTCCACACATCCCACTGTAGGGCCTCGTTTCCTGCGTCCTGGAGCAAGGTCATGCGTGGGAGAAGCATTTGGGCATGTCTGGAGGGAGCCGTCACCTATCAGAATAGGTGGATTGAGGACACCGACCAAGGGTGGGCAGGTGTGTGAACCCAGGGGAGCCCCAAGAGATGTTCCTGGGTCAGCCCTGAGGCTGGACAGAGGCTGTGGAGCTGGGAGTGATGGTGGTTGGCACGAAGAGCTTACCACCCGACAGGAGAAAGGCCAGCCCAGGCAGCAGGCGGAGGTGAACAGCGTGCCGACGGGAAGGCGGAGAGACCAGCAGGAACATCCATAGGTGTGTGTATCTGGGCTGCTCTGCACTGATCGGAACCCGGCCCCGCCCCCAGTGCCCCCGAGCCCCGCCCCGCTCCTATGGAAACCACCCCGTGTCTCCCCAGACTCCAGGCAGGAAAAGATGGGAAGCCCCATGTACACTGCTGGAAACACCTGTGCAGGGCGTTCACTATGTCTTCACCCAGCAGGAAACTCGCAAATTGGATTGGATGGTGAGGAGGTTGAGGTGGGGAAATGTGGGCGCTTGGAGCCTAGAGAGGAAGGTTTCCTGTGGGATAGGACCGCAGGGAGCCAGAGAGGGACAGGGATGGACAGGGACAGAGAGCTGCGCCTAGGACAGGGGGATGGGCAGGGGGACGGTCAATGAGTGCCCAGCACTGGCGCACGTCCAACCTCCCTCGGCTGGTACCTTCCCGCTAGTGCATGGCCGAGGGGTCACCGGGACAATTTATAGTTAACATGGCTGCGGGCAGAGGTGCTTGGAAACAGGACATGCATGCCGAAGTCAAGGTTCATGAAAGAGTAACTGGTTTCATGGGTGTCAGGAACACGTCAGCAAAGGTCTTCATTGTTTGGGGACTAACGAAGCATAGAGGCCACCTGGTCCTAATGGTTATTAAACAGGCTCTATTAACTACAAAGGCCTTGAGGCAGAGAAGTAATTGACCACACAGTACAGTCCTGGATAGGGTCAGCGGACCGACAGGAGGAGATGTATGGGCCCAGTATGGCTGACATTCTTATATGGCAGGAGGCAGGGCTGGAGAAGGTGCGGGTTTGAGTCCCACAGGTGCCACAGAGAAAGGGACGTGGGCCGGGCACTGGGATGGCCCTTGCACCTTGACAGGACAGGGACTGTGGCCCTAAGAAGTGACCTCACACTTGCTTATAGGGACCCTGCTGTGCAGAGTGGACGTGTCTATGTCCAGAGTCTCATCCTGCTGCTTTGGGACCTGACTGCTCAGACCTCTGTGTGACCTCTGCAGACCGGCCTGAGTGGGAGCATATTGTGTCAGGAGCCTCAGGCAGGACACATCTTCTGGGTTCAGGGAGGACCCCCGGGGGCCTTGGAGGCCAATTCTGGGTGGGGGAGCTGGGTGGAAGGGCTCAACTCCAACCACTGTGGGGAAGGTGACCAGGGCAGTGGGCAGCCCATGTGGATGGGGCGGTGTTATCAGCTCACGTAAGAAAATAAACTTTCACGGCTCCTGTGCGTTATATAAAAATCATGTTTCTACCATGTGGGTTTTCAAGTAACTGGAGGTGCTCCAGTCTTACTCTGCAGCCGTGCTCATGTTCCAGCAGTGACCATGGACTGACTGCAGCGGCGTCCACTTCACCTGGCAGGTTCCAGCCTCAGGGTGAGAGGAATCAGGCCACAGGCCCCAGTATCCAGAGCTGTGGTCAGTCAGCCAGTGTACAGCCACCAGCACCCGAGGCTGTTCACAGCTCGATGATAAAGCCGGCCAGCCCTCCCAGTGGACTCTGTCTTGTACTGTTGGGGAGGCATCCACATGTGGGCTGAGCACTGGGTCTGCCTCTGGACTGTCCCGGTGTGGGGTCGTTCATCCCCTCATGTACACTCCACAGCCCCCACATGGTCCCCCAGGCATCACCTGGGCAAGCAGACGGGCTCTTTCAGCAGACATGGGAATTCCCTGTGGTGTCAGGATGTTGATGTGATGAACAGTAATTTTTTTTAATTGTGATTAGATATATATAACATAAAAGTCACTATTTACTACTGAAGTGGACAACTTGGTGGCATTTATCACGTTCACATGTTGTGCAAGCACCACCTCCATCTGGTTCAAAAACGTTCTCAGCCCCCAGAGGAGACCCCGGCCCCGTGAGCTGTCCCTTCCCATCGCTCTTCCCCACCCCCAGCTCCTGGTGCCACCAACCCACTTTCTGTCTGTGAACGTGCCTGTGCTGGGTGTTTCCTATAAATGCAAGCATGCAGTTTGTGGTTGTTCTGGGCTGGATGTTTGTGGCCCCCCAAAATTCACCTGTTGAAATCCTAACCCTCAAGGCGATGATATTAGGAGACAGGGCCTTGAGGAGGTGATGAGCTCCTTGAGGAGGTGATGAGAGTGGAGCCCCTGTGAATGGAATTAGTTCCGTATAAAAGACACCCCAGGGAGCTCCTTCAGCCCTCGTCTGCCAACAAGAACAGAGCATCACCAGAACCTGACCACCCTGACACCCTGATCTCACACTTCTGGCCTCCAGAGCTGTAGGAAACACATTTCTGTGGTTGAAGCCCCCAGCCCGGGGTTTTGCTGTGGCAGCCCAAGCCGACTAAGACAGCGTCCTTCTGTGTCTGGCTTCTCTCCCTGAGGGTCGTGTTTTCAAGATTCGTCCACGTTGTAGTAAGCATCAGTGCTTCACTCCTTTTCACGGTTGAGTGTGTTCCATTGTGTGGATGGACCACAGTGTGTGTATCTGTTCTCTGTTTACCTCTGGATGGTCATTTGGGGTGTTCTTACCTTTTGGCTGCTGTGAATTGTGTGGCTATGAACATGCGTGTACAAGTGTTTGTGTGGACACGTTACTTTCTCTTAAGCTTATACATAGGAGTGCAATTGCTGCGTCATGTGGTGACTCCATGTTTGACATTTCCAGACTGTTTTCCAAAACAGTGGCACCATTTCACTTTCCCACTGGCGGTGTTTGAAGATTCCATTTTCTCCCCTTATGATTGCCTTTTTGATTCCAGCACCTTAGTGGGAATGAAATGCTATGTCATGGGGGTTCTGTCAGCCCATCAGACCCTCACCCCTTTTATATCAAGTCCTTTATAACACTCCCCTCACGTTCTTAAATAAGATACAGAGATAACATATTCTCTCTACACATATAATTTAAGTATAATTATATTTATGTGAGTATCTATGCAGCTTTAGTTACAATAGAGAGAATTCAAGATACATTTTAATGAAATAATACATAATTTAATAGGTGATGCTTGGCTTCAACTACACTAAGTACTCAGACGTCTGCTTAAATTTTTATTCAATTTAGGTTTAAGAATAGGTAGATAATATTTAACTTGATTCAAGCTTTATAGTTCATATTTTTAAATGAGAACAAATAGGCATCCTTGTATATAATTTGAATTACTGTGGTGACAGCAATCCTGGTGCATTTACTAGCAGTTCAGAAACTCTGAGCCCCTTGACCAGGAGGTTTGATTTTCTAAAATGTCAGAGAATTTTTGGTAAACTTCTGAGTAACTAGTAGAACAAGCTTTGCTAGAATCACATCATTATTTTATTCCTGAAAAATTTAGCATATATTAAAGCCATACAGAAATAACTCGCATGTGAAGTACAACAGAGTCAGATTCTCAGCTCAGAAAATCATGGGCAGGTCCTTCCCAGGAAGGGCGGGCAGGCAAGGGAAGCCCTTCCTGCAGGATGCCTGGCAGCTAAGGGCACCCCCACGACGAGCCCTAGAAACCCAACCTTTGTGTCGACCACAAATGCACAATTCCACGTGTGCCTGGAAGAAGCCAGCTGAGACCAGAGGTTCCCAAACAGGGACATGTGCCCCCTGCCAGGGCGCAGGAGAGGGCATGGTTTGGAAAGGGTCACTTTGCAGCTGCCCCTGCAACTGGCCTCCCTGGAGCTCCTGCATGCAGAGCAGCTCACATGCAGAGGGACCCTGGTGCAGCCCCCTCCTCCCAGGACATTAAATCTTTAAGTCCCCATAATGCAAGTTGTCTTAACTTGGCTACCATAGCAAATACAACACACAGGGCTGCTTAAACAACAGACGTTTATTTCTCACAGTCTTGGAAGCTGGAAGTTCCAGAGCAAGGTGTCAAGCAGGGCTGGTTCCTCCTGAGGCCTCTCTCCTTGGTGTGTGGACAGCCGTCTTCTCCATGTGTCCTCATATGGTCGTCCCTCTGTGTGTCTGTGTCCTAATCTCCTCCTCCTATAACGGCACCAGCCCACCCTAGTGGCTTCATTTTACTTTTTTGTTTAATTATTTTATTTATTATTGGCTGCATTGGGTCTTCGTTGCTACACACGGGCTTTCTCTAGTTGCTGAGAGTTGAGGCTAGTCTTCATTGTGGTGCGAGGACTCCTCATTGCAATGGCTTCTCTTGCTGCAGAGCATGGGCTCTAGGCACGTGGGCTTCACTAGTTGCAGCACACGGGCTCAATAGCTGTGGCTCACGGGCTTAGTTGCTCCGTGGCATGTGGAATCTTCCCAGAGTGGGACTCAAACCCATGTCCCCTGCATTGGCAGGTGGATTCTTAACCACTGTGCCACCTAGGAAGTCCTCATTTTATTTTAATCACCTCTTTAAAGACCTCATCTCCAAACACAGTCCCATCCTGAGGTCCTGGGGTTGAGGACACAACTTGTGAATTTTGAGGACACAATTTAGTCCACAGCAGGCACATGCCCGTAACACAAGACTGCCTGCCTTTCCCAGCCCAGGGCAAGGACAGGAGATAGGGCAGGTGGCTTCACCAGGCAGCAGGACATCAGCTGTGGGTGGAACCAGAACAGTTCTGCACATGTGCCTCGTCCATCCTCCAGCAACAGGAGAACCACTGCCCTGAGTGGAGCCCACGAGGACAAGGTGTCCGCAGTACTGGTGAGAGGGGTGAACACAAAGGTGTCACTTTTTTAATACAAGCAGTTCTTCTCAGCTTTTCTCTACATGAAAGGAAAGACCCCAGGAAAGTCACGGGTTGTCAAATGTCATGCTGTCCAGGGCTGGGGTTGTGCCTGGAGCAAGCACTCAGTGATTCTTCCCAGGGGGTGTGCTTTCCTGAAGCGGCCAGAGCTGCTTCTGTTCACTCCATGTGTGGCTGGTCCTCATCAAACCTTAGAAAATGTTTATAACTTTCTATTAGTAGAGTATCTGCACACTTTTCTATTAATACAGTGATACCTGCTGATCTGATCTGCCCCACCACACACACCCCCAGTACATACATTTCTATTGCCTTGAAGTTTGACTGTGATAAACGCATTGAAGGCATTTTTTAATTTTTATGTCTTCTTAGTTACTTATTCTGAAGCTGAAAAAATTTTTTGATACACCCTCCACCCCCCCCACACACACACACACAAACACACTCGCAATGTACATTTCCAGAAAATGCAAAGTAATCTGTAGGGATGGAAAGCAGATCTGAGTTTGCCTGGATGGGGGAGAGCGGGAGGAAACTTCTGGGGATGAGGGTGCTGATGAAATAAAAATTCATATTTTAAGGTAAGACAAAAATTTTAAACATAAACGTTTCCTCTGCCCTTTGGCCCCCTCCCTCGCCACTGGTGTGCATGTGCACCTGTGTTCTGTGTTAACCTGGCCTCCCCAGTGGCAGAAATATCTGCTCAGCCCCAAAAATCAATTTTTCTCTTTCTGGCAACCACGTAACTCCTTAGAAGATAACCTCCCCTTCCTAATTCTGTAAGCGGTCAGATGACCCACCACTCACCTTGTATGTGCAGACATCAGGGACAATGCCAATATATCATCTCCCTTACAGATAATGACTGGTGCAGAACAGACTGGTCAGACAACCGGAGGAGATACCGGGCTCTGCCTAAAGCAAGTTCTTAGCTGAAATACTTATGACCTTATTATCGTCACTAGCTATATTACTTGTATTCTGCCTATTTTACAAAACTGTTGCTTTTTGCATTACCAACAGTGTGACTGAGCCTACAATAAAGATAATGATGACTAGGTGACCTAAAACAATTGACCAAATACATAGTTCCTTAAGATCAGTGATGGAAATAGTGTAGCTCTAGATGTGGGAAGAAGCTACAAGACGTAACCATTTCCTGGACCGTAACAGACTCGTAGGACAGGCGGCCCAGAGGCTTCGGGCTACTGTTAACAGCGCTTGTCCAGTGACAGCACATTGAGTGGCCTGTCCAGGAAATCCTCGCCTGACCTGGGAGTGAGCATTCCTAGCGCCATGGGATAGATTCGTCATGAAATGCCTCCTAAACCTTGGTCAACGTTAAGACTAAAAGGGAGGGGATTGTGACAAAGAATGTTGCCCACCATCCAGTTCTACAAGAATTAAGTCATCAACCTCCACCGTCACTGACTCACAGGACAGCCTGAAAGGCATTCAGGGTGAAGACCAGGATGAGGCACTTTGTGCCCTGGGGAAACTGGCAGAACTGGCCTTCAGATAGTTAGATATTTTCAGGACAAAAGTTTTACAAACCTGGATTCTTGCCTCTTCCCACACTTAGAAAAGCACTAAAAGGACTTCCCTGGTGGCACAGTGGATAAGACACGACACTCCAAATGCAGGGGGCCCAGATTCGCTCCCTGCTCAGGGAACTAGATCCCACACACATGCCACAACTAAGAGTTTGCATGCCACAACTAAGGAGCCCACCTGCTGCAACTAAGATCTGGCTCAACCAAATAAATAATTTAAAGAAAACAAAAACAAAAAACCACTGAAGGGCTTCCCTGGTGGTGCAGTGGTTAAGAATCCTCCTGTCAATGAAGGGGACATGGGTTCGATCCCTGGTCCAGAAATATCCCACATGCCATGGAGCAACGAAGGCAGTGCACCACAACTACTGAGCCCACGCACCACAACTACTGAGCCCACCTACCTAGAGCTCATGCTCTGCAACAAGAGAAGCCACCATAGTAAGAAGCCCACTCACTGCAATGAAGCGTAGCCCCCACTCTATGCAACTAGAGAAAGGCTGTGCACAGCGATGAAGACCCAATGCAGCCAAGAAATAAAAAATAAAATAAATAAATTAAAAAAAAGAAAAGCACTAAAGCCATGAAGGCATCTGTTCCTCCTGAACAGCAGTGGCCTCCTACCAAGCTGACTGCTTGTTTGCACGTACCCCTTCATCAAAGCCGCATATATACTGGCCCCCCCTTACCTATTCAGAACAGCCCTCAGAGCTCCCTGAAAAACTGTCTCCCGGGTTATAATGCTCAGGTTGGCACACATACAGTTCTCCATTTCTTGCTTAGGTTGACCACTGAGTACTTTTTCATCGACAGTATAATCATTATCTTGATGGGGTACACGTGTTTCAAGTCATACACTTTAAATGTGTGCATTTGTCGTATGTCGATTACACCTCGATAAAGCTGTTAAAATGCCCCAGAGTTTTAGGTACGAATGCATCACTGCATGTCCAGCAGCTTAATGAGAAGCGGCATTTTGATCCCTCCTGTTTTGGTGACTTACACAGGAACCATGATCACCCAGCTCCACTTTACTCGGACCTCAGCAGGGCTGCTTTCAGGGATGCGTCCTGCAGTTTGCCTCTCACCACTTTGGTGAGCCTCCTCGCAGCACAAACACATTTTTCTTGCAGTGAACATTGAAATGACTCTTGATGATCAGAAAATTCAGCTAGGCTGGTGGGCCAGGCAGGGAAGACAGACATGCCAATCATCTTCCACAAACAGAATAAGCTAAATGTGCAGATTTGAAGAAAATGCACTTACAGCACATCCTGCAGTAAGAGCCCTTTATTAAAATAAAACACCGCACACACAAAGGGGGGATACGATGGACAGCGGTGCAACTTTCCCAGGCCCTCAGGTTAAGCAAGACTGTCTCAGAGAAAGAGTAGCTGCTCAAATCGACAGTTGCTCAGTTGCTGAGCCTGGTGAAGCCTTTGTCCTGCTTCCCAGACACTGAAAAGGGATTCTCATAAATCCTCTTGAAAGTTTCACATGGTTTGCTTCCAATAAAATGTAAAGTAAAGCTAATCACATTGTCAGCTGACAGGTTACCAAACTTTTTGTGTAATATTTGGGTATGTAATTGGGAAGGAATTGAAAGAAAAAGTGACATTTTTAAAACAAAACTCCCACTCTTATCTGAACAAGGTGTCTCAGTGCTAATATCTAAAAAATACAAACTAGGAATGGATCTAATTATTTAATCTTTCCTCTTCCTAGCAATTAGTCATAGTCATCCTTGAATAGACATAAAAAATGAAAGGGAAAAGTTAAATTCATTCTATTAAAAGATATGTTTCAAATAAGTAAGTATTTGTCTTTGTTTAATAATTATAAAAATGTGTAATCATATAGATACTGTTTTACTGAGTTGTAAGTACTTATAACTATGATAATAATTCAGAAAATAAACGTAACCCTTAGAACTGTATGTCATAGTTAATAAAAAAAAATTTAGTTATCTCTTTATAAGCATAGATATGCTGGGTAATCAATGAGATTTTCAGGCATCAAAGTCCATTGCACTGGAATAACATTCTCTGAGTGATGTGGAATAAAAGGCAATTTCAAATAAACAAAGAACAGGAAGTTAGTCTAAGACGCTATGTCCTATGTGATTTCAACCAAATGACATGCTGGGGAGGGCGGGTTACAGAGGCAGTAAGAGGGTAGTGTTGCCAGGGGCTGGGGGCATCAAACAGGCAGAGCACAGAGGATTGTTAGGGCGAGAAATATCCTGTATGTTACTATAGTTGTGGATACATGGCATTACACATTTGTCTACATACATATGCGTTGATGCATACACACACACATATGTGTAAAATTACCCAATAATCAATAGCCATACATATGTCCCAATCACACACAGCCCAGCAGAACACTGGACCAGTCGTGAACAGCACTTCACAGGAGAGCACACGGAATGGGCCAATCAACAGTGGGGAGGTGGTCCCCGACACGTGCCTTGTCCTACATGGTCTGAGGTCTCACATGGCTTTTCTTTCACCCACCATGTTGGGGGAAGATGAACCACAATGTCCAGCCCTGGGACCTGTGTGTCTGACATGTCCCCACTGGCCCCACTGGACATGTGGCTCCCAGTGAGGGAAAACACAGCCCCTCACGTCCTTCTCTTTGGTCTCAGGTACAGGGAGCAACCTTCTGTGGCCCGGATGTCTTGGCAAAGAGCAGCCACTGACGGGGGCAGCCCCCAGGCGCGTGGTGGTGGAGGGACACGGGGTGGGGGGGCTGTGGGGGAGGGATGCTCCACACCAGGCAGGGTCACATACACTGAATCACACACCCACTTACCGCTGTCTGTCGCCCCCAGACCACATGGATCAAGTCCTGTGAGGACGGAGTTGCCCTGCTGCACCTCATCTGCCCGTCCACGGCTGCAGCTGCAAAGGGGAACCTCACATGGATACTTCCTGGTGTCCTTCACACTCAGGCCAGGAGTTGCACTCTCCTGCCCAGGTCAAGAGACCAGGCAGGCTCGGACCTCTTCAAGGGGCTGGCTTAGGTAAGAGGCTTGCTTCTTTTCTGGGCAACATTATCTGCTATCTCAGAGTGAAGGGAAATTGTGTCCACCCAGGGAAAGAGACGTCCACATCCTGACCCCAGGGCCTCAGAATGTGACCTCATTTGGAAGTAGGGACTGGTCATGTAAGAAAGTAAGACCAGGGCATTACGGTGGCCCCAATCCTATGTGACTGTGTCCTTATAAGATGAGCAGAGACACAGACACAGAGGGAAAGCCACGTGAAGACGAAGGCAGAGGTGGGAGGGAGACATCCACAAGCCCAGGGAGCCTGGAGCCCCAGCAGCTGGAAGAGGCAGGAAGGACCCTCCCCTGGAGCCTCAGCACTTTCCAACTAGACAGCTGCCATGAGCGGGCCTGACCTGAAGGCAGCACCATGGCCCCTGACTATTCCATCTTGCCCACATGGCGCCCTGGGGAGCAACTCTCACAGGACACTGACCAGTGAGTTGGTTTCACATGAGACCGTACGACGCTGGTCCTATAAACATGCAGGCCCATCTCACCTTTCCTCCTGGGCTCTGGTCACACAGGGGGACTGTGCCCTGTGTGGCGCTGGGCTTTCAGCCTCTGCACAGGACCCCTGGATGTTGGTTAAAAGTGCAGTTTACACCCCAAGAAGGACGGAAGATGAATTTCTGATCAGCCCTGTGCAGTGCAGGCAGAAATTCACAATAAATTATAGAGTTAAAAGCAGAGAGGGTGAATGTCACTCAGCCATGAAAAGCAGTGAAGCAACAACACAGGCTACAGTGTGGATGAACCTCGAAAACACGGTGCTCAGTGAGAGACGCCAGACACACAAGGACAATGAGTTGATTCCACTTACATGAGCTGTCCACACAGGCACATCCGCAGAGACAGAGAGTGGCCGGTTGGTGCTGGGGCTCCGGGAATGAGGGATGACCTCTAAAGGGTGGGGTCTGGGGAGATGATGCAAATGCTGTAAAATGGACGTGATGGTGGTTGTACAGCCCTGTGAACACACACATACCACTGACCTTTATACTTAAGATGGGTGAATGTGTGGTATGGAAATTAAAGCTCAATAAAGATGGCATCAAAAGTGAAAAACTGGAGGCTTCCAGGCCCACCTCCAGAATCTGACCCCAGAGGTGAGGGGTCTGGCAAGACCTGCGTGTCTGAAAGCCCTGTTGTGTTCAACCAGGTGGTCTGAGGGCACCTCACGAAATTCTCCCTGTGGCATCACAAGGGTGGGGCCCTCGTGTGGTTAGGCCTCAGGCAGAAAGGCTGGATTCTGTGGCCTTGTCGTCCTCTCTTAGGGACTATGGCATCGTCTCCGTAGAAGGAGATGGGTCAGCTTGAACCCCGCTTCCCTCTCCTGCACGTTTCTTCTTTCTCTCCCAGCGATGGTGCTGGCCGAGCTGTGCCAGAGCTACCGAGGCAAAAGCATCACACACAGAATGACTGAGCAGTCTGACGGGGGGGGAGGGGCGGGGGGCTCCTCAGAGGCAGTGACCCAGGACCAAGGTCCCAGAGCCTCCTTCTGAGTGTCATAGCCCCGGTGCCCCGCTCACAGGAGTCACTGTCAGGCTTGATGGTTGAAGCAGCCACGGTATCGAGATTTCACTGGTTCTGGAGGTGGATGGGTGGTCGGGGTTGCACAACAGTGCAAATTACTTCACGACCCTGAAATGTGCACTTCAAAATGGTTAATGTGGTAAATCTTATGTTATGTGTATTTGACTACAGTTTTTAAAACCTTTTTTTAAAACAACAGGAAATAGTCCATGAATGCAAGAAGATGCACAACTTCACTAATAACCCAGGGATTAAAACCATAAGGAAAAGTACGTACACCTACCAGACCAGCAGACAGAAAAGAAACAGCATCAAATGTCAGCAGGATGTGGAGACATGGAAAGCCTGGTACCCAGCGGGGGTGAAATTTTCACTTCTGAAACAGTCTGGCCTCAGATAGCAAAGTCCGTGCACGCAGACCCACAGCGCTGCTCCCAGTTAAACACGTACCCACCAGCACTACACCAGGGCACACGGACATGGACTCCACGGACACAGGAGCCAAACCTGAAACCAACCTGGAGGCCATCACAAGTGGGGACAGAAATGAACCCTGCACAGGCCTATGAAGCAATATTCCACAGCAATGGAGTAGGTTTTTGTTTACGGTTAGTAAAAACATAAAAATTATTTTACTAACCCTAACCCTAACCTCAACCCCAACCCCAACCCTAAACCTAAACCTCAACCTCTACCTTACCCTAACCCATACTCTACCGATATCCTACCTGTACCCTAATTCTGGCCCATACCCTAACACCCATACTCTAACATAGAACCCTAACACCCTTAACCAGTAAACAAAACCATAACCAAAACCATTCATATATATCATAACAGGAAACCATAACCATAAACCTTAAACCACAACAGCAACCATAAACCATAACACAGTCTGATCGCTCACACCAGTTCAAGCCCTAATGCTAACCCTCCAAACCACCTACACCAAACCAAATCTAATCAAATCACACAAATACACCAAAAACAAGAAAACTACCCCAGTATACCTTATAAATATGAATGTAAAAATCCATCACAAAATAATAGCAATTGGAAACCAACAGAACATTAAATCGGTGACACCATAAGCAAGTATCTCTACACCAGAAATGTCAGATTGTTCAACATATTAAAACTAAGCAATATAATAAACCACAATAAAGGTGTGATCATATCAATTAATGCAGAACAGGAATAAAAGGAACTTTGTTCACTATGGAGAAAAGTAGTATAAAAAGCCATCAGCAAACATCATGCTCAATGTTAACGACTGAAAGATTAACTCCTGAAATCAGGAACGAGGCCAGGAAGCCGGCCTTCACCACTATTAACAGTGTACTGGAAGTTCTTCCCAGAATCTTGAGGAAAGAAATAAAAGACATCCACGTGTGAATGGAAAAATTAAAACTGTGTCTATTCACAGAACACAGATCACATCGTCTTATATATAAAACTACCTGTAATCAACAAAAAGTTATTTGACGTAGTCAACTAACTCAGCAAAGTTATAATACAAAATATCAATTCACAAAAATCTATCTTGTATGTATACACTAGCAATAAGTAATCTGAAAACGAATTTATGAAAACAATTCCATTATAAATAATGTCAACATCAATATTTAGGAATATATTTAATCAAGATACAAGACTTGCTTTTATGTATGTAGAGTTGTATGTTTGAAATTACTGGAAAGTAAATTACTTTTCAAAACACAGTGTCCGTAACATGCCAGAAAAGCAGAGAAAACATCAAAGTTCCACATAGAAACCAAGCCTTACCCAGATCCAGTCCACCCAAAGTCCACGTGTAATTCAGAGGCACTGTGAGAAGCCTATATTAGGAGCCAGTGTCTTCCCTGCTGTGGATGCCCTGGATGTGGCAGAAACAGTGAGGTGTTTGAATTATAATTTCCCACATCATTCCACCAAACACCTATTGGAACCAATTAATGAATTCAGTAAATTTGCAAAATCAATACACAGAAATCAACTGCATTTCTAAATACTAAGAATGAACCATCAGAAAGAGAAAGAAAGCAACCCTATTTACAATTGCATCAAAAAGAACGAAACAGCTAGGAATGAATGTAACCAAGGATGTGACAGACCTGCACACGGAAAACTTTACCATTGATGAAGACACTGAAAAAGACAAATACATGGAAAGATACCCTCTCCTCATGGAACGGAAACATTAATATGGTTAAAATGTCCATTCTACCCAAAGCAATGTACACAGCGACTGCCAACCCTCCCAACATTCGATGGTATTTTCCACAAAAATAGAGCAACTCCTCCTAACATCTGTGTGGACCCACAAAGGACCCGGAGGAGCCAAGGCGACCCCGAGAAAGGAGAGCAGGCGGGAGGCAGCCCCTCCCTGACCTCGCGCCCCAGCGGGAAGCGACAGCCACCAACACGGCGCGGGACCGGCACGGAACCGGGCGCAGGGACCAGAGGGACAGCACGGGGAGCCCAGAATGTGTCATAAGTTAACGGGTGGGCTGCGTTAATGGATGACAAAGAGGCCAAGGGCACACCAAGGGGAAGGACCGCCCCACCATAAACGGTGCTGGGAACACTGGACACCCCACAACTCATGGCAGCTACACCACACACAAAACGGACCGAAACCCCAGTTCTCCACACCAGGCCCTTCCTGGGTCGCATGAGGATGGACCCCCTCCAGCAGTCAGTCGCCCACAGGAAGCTGCTCCTCACGTCTCCTCACCTTCTCCTCAGGCATCCCCTGGGTGCTCGGGAAACCCAGTTCCCGTCAGCGTGGACACAGCCCCGTGCTGTCCGGAAGCCACAGCCCCAGAGAGCGCTAAGGACACGGAGCTGCTGGCCCCAGAGACGCCGGCCCGCGGGGGCCCTGCCAAAGCCGCCCGCGGGCCTGAGGAGAGCAGGCCGGGGGCGGGATCCCGCAGGCGCCGTGGGTTAGAAACACGGGCTCAGAGCCCCCTGAGGTCAGGGCAGGAAGCGCAGGCTGCGCCTCCCTCACAGGTCACGGGAGACAGCGCCCCCTGCTGGCAGAACTGCTGAATCTATTAAACTGAGGAGACGCAAACTGAAATGGAGACAATATCCCAAAACTTTTCTAAAAATAGTTAAGGAACGATTAATTGGAAACCGTTTGGAATGACGTGAATGTAGATGCAAACTTTACAACTTACACCAATTCACTCAAAGTTACTCACAGACAACATTTAAATACAAAACTATTCAAAATGATAGAAGAAAATATAGAAGAAAACTGACATAAGCTTGGGTTTGCTCACGTAGATCACAAGCTTTGGAGTTTTAACACACAACACATAAAAGCAATCTACAAAGAAAAACAAGGAAAAACATGGACTTAATAAAATTAAAGGTTGCTACTCTGTGAAAGACCTTAATCAGAAAAGCAAAAGACAAGTCACAAACTGGGAGGAAAATATTTGCAAACATGTATCTAATAAAGGATTTGTCTCAAAACATACAAATAACTCTAACACAAACAACCCCATTAAAAATAGGGAAATATCTCAATGGATACCTGACCAAAGAAGATACACAGACAGTACACAAAACTATGCCTAGGACTAGGGGGCAGAAAAACAATGGTCCAGCTCAACTCCCTGAGCCATTTGTGACCGTGGGCTAGTCCTGTCCTTCATGGAGGCCTCAGAGAGATGGAAAGGGGGGAAGGGGAAGAGGGCCAGTTATGCTTAAACCTAACTCTAATCCTGACCCTTCTCCCCACTTTATTCGACATGGTCTAAGAAGTCCTAGCCATAGTGACTTAAAAGAAATAAAAGGAATCTGATGGCAGAGGAAAAAAGTAAACTGTCACTTTTTGTAGATGACATGATGCTCTATACAGAAAATCTTAAAGACAACACTGAAAACCAAATAGAACTCATCAGAAAATTCAGTTAAGTTACAGGATACAAAATTAATCTACATAAATTGGTTGCATTTCTATACATTTACAACAAACTGTCAGAATGAGAAATTAAGAAAACAACCCCATTGACGACATTAACAAAGATAAAATACCTAGGAATACAACTAACCCAGGAGGTAAAAGACCTGTACCCAGAAAACTGGAACACATTGATGAAAGAAATGAAGATGACACAAACAAATCAAAATATATACCATGCTGATGGATTGGAAG
Source organism: Hippopotamus amphibius kiboko (assembly GCF_030028045.1). NCBI lineage: Eukaryota > Metazoa > Chordata > Mammalia > Artiodactyla > Hippopotamidae > Hippopotamus > Hippopotamus amphibius. Next base: position 43,020 of record NC_080192.1, read on the forward strand.
AATTCATATTGTTAAAATGATTCCACACCCCAAGGCAATCTAGAGATTCAATGACATTTCTATCAAAATACCAACGGAATTTTTCAGAGAACTAGAGCAAAGAATTCTAAAATGTATATAAAAACACAAAAGAAACTAAATAGTAAATACAATCTTAAGAAAGAAGCACCAACCTGGACATACCATGCTCCCTGATTTTAAACTATACTACAAACCTAGAATCATCAAGACAGTATGGTATTGGCACAAAATACACATAGATCCATGGAACCAAATTGAGAGCCCAGAAATAAACCATGCTTATATGGTGAATTCACTTATGAAAAAGGAGGTAAGAATATACAATGGGGAAAATATAGCCTCTTCAATAGATGGTGTTGGGAAAACTGGACAGCTACACACGCAAGAATCACACTGAATTCCTTTCTCATACCATCTACAAAACCAACCTTAAAATAAATCAAATACTTCAATGTAAGACCCAAAACCATAAAACTCCTAGAAGAAATTATAGGCAGAATGCTCTTTGACATCAGTCTTAGCAATATTTTTTGGATCTCTCTCTTCAAGCAAGGGAATCAAAAACAGAATAAACCAATGGGACTCCATCCAACTGAAAAGCTTTTTTAATGGCAAAGGAAACCATACACAAAACAAAAAGGCAGCCTACTGAATGTGAGAAAATATTTGCAAACAATATATTTGGTAAAGGGTTCATATCCAAAACAGACCAAGAACTCACACAACTCTACCTCCAAAAAAAAAAAAAAAAGAAACCCAGATAAAAAATTGGCAGGGCTTCCTAGGTGGCGCAGTGGTTGAGAATCCACCTGCCAATGCAGAGGACACGGGTTCAAGCCCTGCTCCAGGAAGATCCCACATGCCACAGAGCAGCTAAGCCAGTGTGCCAAAAAAAAAAAAAAATTGGCAGAAGACCAAACATGTTTCCAAATAAAATTACAGATGGTCAATAGACACATGAAAAGATAGTCGACATCACTCGTCATCAAAGAAACGTATATCCAATGAGATTTTGACCTCATACCTGAAAGAATGGCTAATATCCAAAAGACAACAAATAACAAGTATTGCTGAGGATGTGGAGAAAGGGAACCCTCATGCACTTTTGTTGGGAATGTTCATTGGTACAGCCATTATGGAAAACAGTATGCAGGTTCCCCCAAGAAATCAGAAATAGACCATATGATGCAGGAATTACACTTGGGGGTATCTTTCTTAAGGAAGCAAAAACACGAATTCAAAAAGATATACACACCTTTATGTTCATGGCAGCTTTATGGACAATAGTCAAGATATGGAAGCCACCAAAGTGTCCATCAATAGATAAATGGATAAAGAAGTTTTCGTGCATATATATGTGTGTATATATATATATATATATATATATATATATATGTTATTATTATATGGGGGGGTGCTGTTTATTTTCTGGATGAGGTAAAAGAACTCTTAAAGTGGAGGTGTTTGTAACAGGGGTCTGGCAGGATGGGAGGGTGGGTCAGTCCACGTGCCATGAAATCTGTAGAATCTGTAGTGGCTCAACTAAGGCCTTTTCTCAGAATTAGGCAGAGTGGAGTTGGCTTTGGTCGTTGCAAAGCTAACTGGCACCTCAGTAGTCACGACAGAATGTTCCCAGAATGAACTGACTTGCAGGAGTCAACATGCCTGAGCCCTCAGACCTCAGCCCCAGGTGTGTACCTTACACAGAAGAAATTTATTTCCTACTTTCAGCGAGACAGAGAGGAGGTAGAAAATCTCTCTCTTGCATGGGTCTTTTCCGAAGTAACAGTAATTCAAAGTAATCAATATGTCATTAAGGCATATTTAGAAGTGACCTGCCCTGGACCCTAACAATACATACATACATGCATACATGCATACGAGAGAGAGAGAGACAGAGACAGAGAGAAAAGGGATAGAGAAATACAGACAGAAACAGAGATAGACAGAGAGAGAGAGAATGAACAAAGGAGAGAGGGAATGAGTAGAAGTCACACAATTTTCATCAATCAGTCTACATGTTAGAAGACAGTCACAGTGTCCATCCAACCTGCAGGAGCGGGGATAACACAAGGATATTTGACCAGGAGGCAAGGATGCTCGAAGCCATTTGTGGGGCAGCCCACCAGAGGGGCTGAGATGAGACCCTTGGACCTGAATCTAAACATAACAGGAGGACATGGAAGGTCGTTGCCAGAAGGGATGATGTCTGAATTTTATTGAATTTCAGCCCTCCCACAGGGGCACTGGGAAATAGGCAGGAAAGGCTGTGACTTTCCCTAGATCCCAGAGCAGAACCAGGCCAGTTTCAGTTGTATTCTGTGCTACGCCACCCCTTTATGGAATCCTTCCTTTGCTAAATCTGTGCATGAGCTCTATGTGATACCAGCCCATGGGTCTTACAGGCACTGTAGGTGTTTCTAGGTCTATCCGCCTGATGGCCTCCCTAGGAAGGAGATGCCAGAATGACGCCCACTGTGCAGATGGGGAGACTGGGGAGGCCCTGCAAGGCACGTGGCTTGTCCAGGGTCACATCACTGGGGAGGAGGAGCCAGATCTGAAACCAGCTGTGTCCTCAGAGCTGGGGCCCTGGCGGCACTCAGGCCTCCCTAGGCTGTAGGCTGGGCTGTGTTGGTGTCACTGGGCATGGACATGGCATGAGGGTGGGGGAGAGCAGTCAGCAGCCCAGAGGGACCCTAGGGGAGCTTCGTATAAGGAAGAAACCCAGGTAAGGGGAGTTAAAGCTTGCTCCACCTCCAACATCTCTGCATTCATAGAACTTAGGTGCAGGTGCAGATCCCAGGATAAAAATAAAGGCTAGTGCAGAGCCTGACAAATATCCTGCAGGAGACCCAGAGCCAGATGATTTACCACCCCTGCAGAGAGAATCTGCACCAGCTTTATGTTTAAAGTTTAAAATAATAAAATGTATGCATTTTCCATTTTAAATTGTGCACTTCAGGGGCATTAAGTACACTCATAACACTGTGCAACCGTCACCACTGTCTAGTTTCAGACTATTTCATTCCCCCAAAATAAAACCCTGTATCCAAAGCATGCTCTCCCCATTCCTCCCTCCCCCAGCTGGTGACAAGCCCTAATCCTCTTTCTTTCTCTGTTTCCCCACCTATTCTGGATGTTTCCTATCAATTAAGTCATTCAAGAGATGGCTTTTTGGCTGCATTGTGTCTTCGTTGCTGTATGTGGGCTTTCCCTAGTTGTGGCAAGCAGGGGCTACTCTTCGCTGCGGTGCACAGGCTTCTTATTGCAGTGGCTTCTCTTGTTGCAGAGCATGAGCTCTAGCTGCTCGGGCTTCGGTAGTTGCAGCGAGTGGGCTCAGTAGTTGGGGCACTCGGGCTCTAGGGCTCATGGGCTTCAGTAGTTGTGACACACAGGCTTAGGTGCTCCACAGCATGCGGGATCTTCCCGGACCAGGGATCAAACCCATATTCCCTGCATTGGCAGGTAGATTCTTAACCACTGAACCAGGGAAATCCATGCCCACATATTTTTAAGAGGGGACTGGTGAATTGTTTTTGTTATATGAAATAGCATTTTGTGAACTTATTTGCAAAGCATAAATACAGTCACAGATGTAAAAAAAAAAAAAAACTTATGGTTACCAATGGGGGAAGAGGGGGTGGGATGAATTGGGAGACTGGGATTGACATATACACTACCTTATATAAAATGGATAACTAATGAGAACCTACTGTATAGCACAGGGAACTCTACTCAATGCTCTGTGGTGACCTAAATGGGTAGGGAATCTAAAAAAGAATGGATATATGTATATGTGTAACTGATTCACTTTGCTGTACAGCAGAAACTAACACAACATTGTAAAGCAACTATACTCCAATAAAAATTAATTTTTAAAAAGTGACTACTGCATATAAGAAGCTATACCAGGTGCTATATACAGTAACTCATTTAATTCGAATAAAATTTTAAGAATAATAAAAAAAAAGAAATAGCATTTTGGTTATTTGAAAGGGAAATCAAAGATGGATTAAAGATGATACGTACAAAAAGAAGCCCTTTTAGTAAATATGTGCATAATCTCGGGGCAGACACTGCTGTTCTAAATGTGACACGAGAGCCAGAAGACAGAAGGGAAATGCTTAGTTCTTCCTGTCGTTAAATACAAACAAACCAACAAAAAACACTCACAAGAAAGACAGTTGCAAAGACAAATCACAAACTGGGGAATTCCCTGGCAATCCAGTGATTAGGACTTGGCGCTTTCACTGCCGTGAACCGGGTTCAATCCCTAGTCAGGGAACTAAGATCCCATAAGCCGCACAGCGTAGCCAAAAAAAAATAAGAGAGAGAAAACAAAAGAAACACACACACACACAAACTGGAAAAGCATTCCTCATAACCAAGGCCAGAGAAAGGCTTAACATACCTGTGGTCCAAAAACGTCTTGAAAATCAATGTTCTAAAAAGAGAACCAACACATGCAATTCCAAAGAGAGGCCAGGAATACGGCCAGTGTATGTTAGAGATGCTCGACCTCTCAGATGAGGACGCACATAAACAGAAACACTATGGAGACAGCATTGCTCACCACTGCACTGTCAACTTTCTAGTCTGGTGGCCATCAGCCCAGGTGACAACGTGAGGAAGCAGAGGCCCCAGCAGGTCCCCCAGAGGGAAGTGAGTGGACACTCCTCTCTGGGACAACAGTATGCAGGACACATCAAAGTCCCACAGGTGCCTCCCTTTCCTAGCAGTGCTGAGCCTCAGAGCTGACCCCACTACAATCCCTGCACCAATTTTCAAAGATGTCATTTCAAGGGTATCCATCACAGCACTGGCTGAAATAGTAGGGAATTGGCAACAACATGAATGTTCATGGAGAGGGGGTGGGGCCCATCAGTTCTGGCCCACATGGACGAATGAAGGCTGTGCAGCTGGGAAAGTGGGGGAAGGTTGTCTACCTGATGACGGGGAAATGTCAGGGTTCTCTTAGGTGGGAAGCAGGAGGACCAACCATCTGCATCCAGGATCTTACAGATGGGATCGAGGTGAAATCACATGGAGGTGAAATCAACAGAGACGTCAATGAATCTGCGCGCGCGTGTGTGCATGTGTGAGAGAAAGAGACAGAGACACAGACAGAGCCTGAGAGACACGCACCAAACCATTCACGACAGTCACCTCTGGGGTGGGATTTGCAAACTTCTCGTTTAGGTGATATTTCAACTTTTTATAATATGTGTGTATCACTTATATAATTCTATAAAGATTAAAATCATATGTCAAGTGTGATCCATTCATCACTTATCTATGGAGTAATTAAAGTAACATCTCATTTTTAAAAGATTTATTACAAGGACAATAAGCATTTATGAGTAAAATAATGAATTCTAAAGGAATTAACAATCAAGTAAAGAACAAAAGCTATTGGTGACTCAGTTCCAGGCCTGCCAGGTGGCAGTACAAGGCAAGGTTGAGGCCAGTTTCTCCAGGAGGTTGTATACGTTCTGAATCAGCATCCAACAGAGGTGAGGGAAAAGGTTAAGGATAAGACCTGTACACTGAAAACGACAATAGCTTGTTGAAAGAAATTAAAAAAGACCTAAATTCATGGAGAATAATCCCATATTCATGGATCAGAAGACTTAATTCTATTAAGATGGCAATATTCCACAAACAGAACTAAAGATTAAAGTCAGTCCCTACCAAAATCCCAGGTGGTGTTTTGCAGAAGTTGACAACCAATCTAAAATTCATGTGGAAAATGTAAGGAGCTCAGAATAGATCAAGGAACATTGAAAAAAAAGAACAAACTTGGAGGTACAGAGAACCAAGCGGAACCCTGTGGTTGGCACAAAGCCAATTTAAGCAGAGGATACCTGAGATTCAATAGATGTGGAAAAAAAGCCTTCTTGGAGCACCCCTCATCTGAGTAAAAGCAGAAACTTCCGAGAAATGACCACAGCTGTAAATTCCCTCTTCAGGATGGCTTCTATTCCCAGGAGAGAGACCAAGAGTAAATCCACCAAAAGTTCCTTCTGTGATGTGTTTTACAACCCTGAAGAAGATGCAAACATTATCACCAACTTTCTCATATCCCACTGTTTTCCAAAGAACCTGTATCTTTCCTGAAGAAACCTCTCTGTTCTTCCCATAGAAGCCAGGTCTCCTCTCCCCCTTTCCCCTATTAGGTTACAGCCTTTAACTTTGACCATTTAGCATGTTCATTATTTTTTTGGGTTGGCTCCTGTGTGCATAGAAATAAACCTTTTCTCCTCTTAACCTGTCTTTTGTAAGTTTAATTTACAAGCCCCAGCCACTAATCCTGAGAAGGTAGAGGAAATATTTTTCTTTTTTCAGTTTTGGTGAACACAAAGGGAAGGCTGGGGCATACCACTCACTCTGGAGGCTGTGATGGATTCTCAGGACGTCTGAATGAACTAAGAAAAGGTAATAATTCTGACCAAGTCAGCCTCCTGGATATCTGCTCTGACTGTGTCAGATGAGGGCAGTGACAGTCTCTCCCTGTCTTCTTCTCTGCTAATTTAGAGTGGCAGGAGAAAACACTTGGGAGGACCTCTCTGGGCATCGTGGTTTTGCATGGCCCTCAGTTTTGGGGTCCTCTCAGCGTCCTTTCCTTCCAGGTTCAGCACTGCTTTCCCGTTTGCCCCATCTGGTATCTTAGGACCTTGGCTTGGACCCAGTGAGAGCATTCCCTCTGTGGCTTTCCTCCTTCCAGGAACACTGCTTGTGCAGTCTGCATCTGCAGGCAGCCAACTGTCATATTTGGGTCCTTAGAATTTGTACCTGGTTGTTCAGAAATGTGGGTTGCATCCTACTAGAGGCTGATATTCTACCTAAGGAGGCTGCCAGCTCTCAGGGACTCGTCTACTCTTTGCCTCTTTCGGCTGTCTTTGAGAGTGACTGTGGATCACGGCTGCTCTTTTTTCATCCTCTTTAGTGACATCTTTTTGCCCATGGTTAAGCTATAAAAAGGCTTATTGGTTTTGATTCACGTTTAGGAATAGGTACACATTTGGAGACCCCTGGGAAGAAAAAAAGGGTTCGATACTGCCAGGAGAATTTACTGGTTGTCCTGGCCAAACACCTGATAAGATATTTGCAAAGACTTTTTTTAAAGAATCTCACCCTAAAACAAATATCCTATTGAAACCTCTGAGATGATGAAATTAAAAGAAAGACAAAGGAGTATCACGGCAAGACTAAGAACACTTCCTTAACAAAACAAAAGGACAGAAATCTGATTTATAGCAAAAATTAAAATCTATGAACATCATCAACACACACACACACACACACACACTGTGCTCATGCCTTTTTTCAGATGGCCCCCTGGAGAAAATCCTCACCAAGATCACAAACGGCCAGATCCTTTTCCAGGACCTCCTGCTAATTTTCAGGACTTGGCCCAATTGGAGGCTGATATTCAGGCCTGAGAGGAGCTATTTGTGAGGCCTTCTCTGCTGAGACCAACCAGGCTAAAATGGTACTAAGCGCTCTGAGGGAGAGAGAGCACGCGGAGCCTTTGTGGAAGGATCTATGAAAACATCCCAAATGCACACAGCTCTAAGTCCACACACAAGAATTCTTTGATTTATCTTAGTTAGAAATCTTCTCCTTGATATAAAGAAGCACCTTCAAGATAGTGAAGTTGGATGGGCAGGTCAGCCTGTGGAAGTGATCACTGAGCAGGATATGCAATTCCTTTAAGAATTTAAAACAACCATCCCTGCTTTACTAATCTCATCTATACAAAAACCGAAATGTGGCTCTAGGAGGAATTCAAAGCCTACCCACCCTTCTTATCAACATCAAAGTCTCCACTTTCTTCTCACGTCTGGGCATTGGAAAAAGAATTGTCCTGCACTCAAGAAGGAAGAAAAACTTAAATAGTAATTGCCCTACACCTCTGATAATAGGAAATATGCCCCAGAAGTTCTTCTTTAAAATGCTCACATCCTTCCTCAGGCCCTCCTGTCAGCAAGAGCTGTGTCCTCCAGGTCCTGAGAACCATGTCTATAAATGGGAACATCCAAGGAAATAACTCTAACTTGAGGGTGCTTTGCCCTTAATTGTGCTTCCTGCCTCCCGTCATAAAACATGAAACAGTTCAAAAATACATCATGGACTTCCCTGGCGGTCCAGTGGTTAAGACTCTGCGCTTCCACTGCAGGGGGCACGCGTTCGATCCCTAGTTGGGAAACTAAGATCCTGCATGCCACATGGCATGGCCAAAAAAACCCAAAACCAAAACCAAAACCAAAAATATATTATTATTAAGGATATTTGAACATGATTTCCAGTATTCAAGATATTCAACTAGTCTCCAGGCTGATAGCTTCTTGTAAAAAAAAAAGAGAGACAGACAGAAACATTTATTTCTTCACCTAAGTGCAATTAACACCCCCTCCCCCACCAAAAAATTTGCAATGCTTTCTCCCCTACCATGCCCAGCCACTGAACAGTGTTAGTCCACTAAAATCACTACCTGAGACCAGAAAGGAAAAAGCTAATTGTAGACAAACTAGATATTTTATCCACTCAGATTGGTTTAAAAAACAAAATAAAATAAAGCAAAACAAAACAAAAAACCAAAATGGACACTTAGTATTTCCAACAATTCCTTCGTCCAGAATTGAGTCCACAGCCTCCATAAGATTACATGTCAGGACAAATCAAAATCTTAGAAGTCTTCTACCCAAATATTAGTAAAAAGCTTTTAGCTCTCACTAAGCAATCTTTGTGTTCCCTCTGCCAGAAACACAATTCAGAGTTACCTATTTTACAAAAAAAGATGATTTTGCATTACTCAGCTTTACTGACTCACTGCCAAAACTCCGGAAATTTGTCTGTATGCACTTGTCTGTATGATTATGTATGTCTTTTATTATGGGGGGGGGGGCCTCAACCAAGAACCTAGCAGGGTAGAGGGGAAATTATTCTTCCTCCCACTCACATGTAATGAAATACTATTCTGAAACAGGAAGAAATAAACCACCAACCCATGCACAAAACATGGACTAATCTCACATGTGTGTTGCTAAGTGAAAGAATCCAGCCTAAAGAGGCTACACACTGTATGACCGCATTTGTATGACATTCTGAAACAGGTGAAACAGAGATGGTAAACAGGTTATGGGGTGGGGGTTGAAATATTCCATATGATAATTTAATGATAGATACCTGCCACTATGCATTAGTCTAAACCCATGGATTTTTACAACCCAACAAGTAAATCACATATATTCAAATTTAGTTACTTAGGATGTGGGAGCTTCACAGGATGGAATAGAGAATGTGACAAAGAATCTAACTGATTTAGAAATGCATGAAAAAAACTCACTGTTGGTGGGGGGGGGGGGGCAAAAGGTACTTAACCTAATTAACTATGGAAAAGAATGGAATCTGTACAACAAAGGCAAAATGTACCATACATAAATAGTGTAGTCTAAGTTCTTTCCCATGGTGGCAGAAGCTAACAATACTGAAACTACTGTATCTGTAATCTGGAATGGAGCAAGCACTGAATTCAATACATGACAGAGGTGGAAGCTAGTTATTTTACATTTGGAGGAGGAAGTTACAGACAAGCCAAGAAGGATGGTTACAATATCCATGTCATAATGGACAGATTAGATTTCTTCAATTTTAAAAACTTTTGTGTATCAAAAGGTGATATACAGCTCAAAGAATGGAAGAAAATATTTGCACATCATATATCTGACAACAGTCTCTTCTTCAGAATATATCAAGTATGTTTACAAAAAAATCAACAAAAGGAGAACCCAATGTTTTTAATGGAAAAGGATTTGAGTAGACCCTTCTCTAGACAAGAAATACAAATAGTCAATAAATACTTTAAAAGGTGTCAAACATCAATAATCATGATGGAAATACAAATTAATACCACAATGCAATCCCCCTTTACACATACTAGAATTGTTAAAATAAAAAAAAGAAGATATCAGATGTTGGCAACAATGTAGAGAAATTGGAACCCTTAAGCATTGCTTGTGGAAATGGAAAATGGTGCAACCTATGTGTACAATGTTTGACATTTCCTCAAAAAGATAAAAATACAATCATCTTATGGTTCAACAACTCTGCTCCTAGATATAGACCCCAAAGAATTGAGAACAGGTGTTCAAACAAAAACCTGTACACCAATACTCATAGCAACACTGTTGACAAGGGCCAAAAGGTATAAAAAGACTGAAATGTCCATCAAAGGGCGATGGATAAATAAAATGGGTAGGTCCATAAACTAGCCTATTATTCTGCCACACAAAGAAATTAAGTAAAACAGTGCAGCCACTATGGAAAACAATATGGCAGTTCCTCAAACACTTACACAGTTAACATATGATCTGTCCATTCCACTTCAGGGTATATACTTAAAGTATTTGAAAGCTGTAAAGTGAAATGGTTATTTGTACAACCATATTCATAGCAGCATTATTCACAATGGCCAAAAGGTGGAAGCAATCCAAGTATCCATCGACTGATGAACAAATAAACAAAATGTGGTACATACACTGGGATATGATTCAGCCTTTAAAACTAAGGTAATTCCACACATCGCACACATGAATGAACCTTGAAGTCACCATGCTAAAAATAAGTTGGTCACAGGACAAGTATTATATGATTCCACTTATATAAGTTATCAAGATAAGTCAAACTCAGAGACAAAAAGAATGTGGCTGCCAGGGGCTGAGTGGAGTTAGTGCTTAACAGATAGAGTTTCACTTGGGAAAAATGAAAAAGCTCTGGAGATGGATGGTGAGGATAACTGTATAACAATGTGAAGGCAGCTAATGCCACAGGACTGTACAATTAAAATGTTTAAATGGGAAATGTCATGTTACATATTTCTAATCATAATGAAAAGAAAAAAAGTTAAATACTGATAGGTATTACAACATGGATGAACACTGAAAACATGCAAAGTAAAAGATGCCACACAGAAAAGGCCAAACACAAACTTGTACTGTATGCTCTAGATACATGAAGACTGTGTTCGAAAAAAAAAAGGAAAATCTCAGTAATGATTCCAGAAAAAGAAAAGTGAATCAGGATGCAAAAAAACATTTTCAAACAACTGCAAAACCTGGAGAAAGTTGAAGTGGGCCTGTGGATTAAATTATAAAGTGGAAACCTTTTGATTTACTCGTTTCAGGATTATGTGCTGGTTCCTGGGGAGTGTCCCTGGAGTACTTCATGTGAAGTGTCAAATATGAGTACTTTTTACTGCTATTGAAAGTGTTCTGTATGTCTGAAATGACTGGGAAGTAAATCACTTTTCAAAACAACCATGACATACGTATAAAATAGATAACTAATGAGAACCTCCTGTACAGCATAGGGAACTCTACTCAAAGCTCTGTGTTGATCTAAATGAGAAGGAAATCCAAAAAAGAGGGGCTATATGTGTACATATAGCTGATTCACTTTGCTGTGCAGTATAAACTAACACAATAATGTAAAGCAACCATACTCCATTTAAAAAAAAAAAAAAAAGGTTAAACAAAACAAACAAAAACCATGACAGAGAAAAAGAGAAGACATCAAATCCTCTAACCCCTAATCCGAACCCAACTAATGGTCCAATTCAATCCAACTAACAGTCCAGTTCAACCTGTCATTCATGAGTAACCCTGAGAGAGTGCTGTCCTCCTAGATGCCTCAGGGAGATGGAAAAAAAAGAGAGAAACATGGGCCAGTTACCCTTAACAATAACACAACCCTCTAACCCTCATCCCTAACCTCTGTGCCTAAACTCCTAACCCTAAGTCTAACTCTAACCCTAACCCTAACCCATAATCAAACCCATTCCCTAACTAACCCATATTCCAACCCAACCCTGAACCCTAGCCCCTGACTCCCAACCCTTGAACCCTATGTCTAACTTCTGATCCTTGAATCCTATCCTAGATCTTGGACCCCTGACCACTGTCTCCAACCTCGATCCTGATCCTAACTACTAAACCCTAACTTCTCACCATAATCCTAATCTAATTAAAAAGAATAAGAAACAGCCAGAAAAGCAAGAAGGAAACCAAGAGACTGTGTTATCAAAAAAAGGGAGTTGAATGCTGTTGACAGTCTGGTATAACCAAGCGAGAATGTACACACTATGTTTGGCACCAGAAAGGTTACTGATGACCTTAGCATGTGCAGTTTCTATAGTGTTGGGCATTCAAGGTAGGCTGGAGTGGACTTGAATGAATGGGAGTGAGCAAAGGAGACAGAGGCTCAGCTGTGAAGACATGCAACTTCAAAGAGTAGCCAAAATAATAATAATAATAATAATAATAACCTATTCTGGGGGAAGGGGAGCAATATACCTTAGTGGAAAAAGATGTTGGTACCAAAGTCAGGAGTGTCTGGCTGTGAACTCCACCAGCCACCGATGACAATACACCCCCAAGAGAGAGTACCTGGTAGCCTTTCAGTTTATGGTCCAGCATGCAAGGAGCTCAGAAGTTGCCACTGTCTTAACAAGTAAGAAGCTAAACTGAAAAAATCACCAGCTATTCTTAGAGAGGTCACAGAGCAAACCACTGCCCCCCCTCAAAATGAAGAGAAAGACAGGCAGATACAGAGAATCACAACTTAGCAGAAACCCACAAGTACAAACACACCAGCAGGAACCAGCAACAGGAAAGGAAAGCCTACCTACTGTAATTGACAAGTCACTGGACACTCAATGTGGACAAATCCGAGAGCTAAAAACTCCACAGTGGGCCCTGTCTTAAGGGAGCTCCCACACTTTTGTGAGTTTTACCTCCAGGAGAGCTCCAGGTCCTCACAGTGAATATTGGAGAAAAACCCCTCATGCTTCCAGCAGAAGGTAAGGAAAAGTACCATTTTATAATACACCAGGACATTCTGTTCTTAACAAGGTCTGCCCTCAGGAGACACCATTTTACCAGAGCCTTATCTATTAGGGTTCTGTAAGAGCCCAACCAAACTGAGAGAAAAGAAATACTTAACTCCAACTAGCTCTAGCCAACCTGTCCCACCTTAAGATGGAAAAAACTGGTGAAGTTCAGAGTCCAGGGACACAGGCTCACCAAAGACTGAGGCCTAATCACAGGACTACAGAACACTTTCATTCTCCCACATCTAACATCACATTACTAAAGCCTATTTACTGCAGTTCCTTTTACTCAGTACAAGGCATACCCAAAAGCAAAAAAACATAGTTTGAAGAGACTGAACCAGCATCAGAACCAGAGTCAGATATGGCAAGATTTTTTGAATTATCACATTGGGAATTTAAACAACTTGTATTAATATGTTAAGGGATTTAATGGGAAAAATAAATAACACAGAAGAAAACATGGATATTGTAGAGAAATGGAAATGTTAAGAAAGAATTAAAAAGAAATTTAATAGATCAAAAATACTGTAACGAGAATGAAGAATGTTTTTGATGGGCTCATTAGTGTACAGGATGTGGCGGAGGAAAGAATCTCTGAGCTTGAGGAAATAAAAACCAGAACAGAATATCCAAGACAAAAGGTGTAACATGAACATAACGGAAATACCACAAAAAAGACAGGACAGAACAGAACAGAAGCAATAAAGCCTGAGAATTTCCACCAAATTAACGTCAGACACAAAACCAGAGACCCAGAAAGCTCAGGCAGGATAAATGCCACAAAAACAAGACAAAACAAAAAACACCTAAGCATATCACGTTCAAAACTTCAGAATGTCCAAGATACAGAAGAAATCTTGAAAGAAGCCAGAGGGAAAAAACACCTTCCCCATGAAGGAACAAAGGTAAGAATTACATATGACTTCTCCTCAGAAGCCAGGAATGCAAGAAAAGAGTATGAAGTACTGTATTGAGAGAAAAAGCCATGAAGCTAGAATTCTAAGCTCTGTGATTGTATCTTTCAAAAGTGAAGGATAGTTTTTCAGACAGACAAAAATTGACCTGCCTTGCAATAAATGTTAAAAAGAAGTTATTCAAAGAGACAGAAAATAATGTAGACTATAAATTTGGACCCACATCTACCATCAGAGAATGAATACGTAAAGGTAAAATTTTAAATTTTTCTTTTTCTCAATTGCTCTAATAGATAACAGTTTGTTCAAAATAATAATATCAACAGTGCATTCAATTATGTATGCTTATATATGTGAAACAAAGGACAGCAACGACACAAGGAACAGGAGGGAAGCAGAGGCGTACTGCACTGTTGTAAGGCACCAGCACTGTCTGTGAAGTGATACAGTGTTATTAACTGGACTTGAATATTTTATAAATGTACATTTCAAACTCTTGGGCAACCATCAAAAATGGAAAAACCAAATAATCACAACTGATATGCTCGGAGAGGGAAGAAAATGGAATCGTATAAAATGCTCAAATAAAACCCCTAAAGGCAAAAAAAAAAAAAAAAAAAAAGGAAAGACAAAAATAGAAACAAAGAATACGGGCAACAAATAGAAACTAGGAACAACAGGTAGATATTAATCAATCAATACCAATAATCACTTTGACTATCCATTGTCTGAATATACCAATTACAAGACAGACTGTCAGAGTGGATCAAACTACAAGACCCAGCTATATGTTGTCTAAAGCAGTGGTCCCCTACCTTTTTGGCACCAGGGACTGATTTCATGGAAGATAAGTTTTCCACAGATAGGGGAGGAGGGGTTCCAAAGGTAATGTCAGTGGTAACTCCAGCGATGGGGAGCAGCAGCTCGCTGGCTGCTCACCTTCTGCTGTGCAGCTCAGTTCCTAAAGGTTCCTAACAGGCCGATCACGGGTACTGGTCCACGGCCGGGGCAGTTGGGGACCCCTGGTCTAAAGTAAATGCATGGAGAAAGATATATCATACTAACACCAATAAAAAGAAATCAGGAGTAGCTATCTTAATTTCAGACAGAGAAGACTTCAGACCAAGGAAAGTTATCAGAGATAGAGAGGCATTACATAATGATAAAGGGGTCAATTCGCCAAAAGGACATAACAACAGGGTGTCAAACTACTTGAGGCAAAAAATAAAATATCAAACGAGAAACGGATGATTCCAGTATTATTTTGAGACTTCAACACCCCTCTCTCAGAAATGGACAGATCCAGCAGGCAGAAAATCAATTATACCATGAATCCGGACTTTGCTGCTGGCACAGGAGTTAAGAATCCGCCTGCCAATGCAGGGGACACAGGTTCCATCCCTGGTCCGGAAAGATCCCACATGCCGCGGAGCAAGTAAGCCTCGTGCACCACAACTACTGGGCCCTATGCCACAACTACTGACGCTCACACACCTAGAGCCCATACTCCGCAACAAGAGAAGCAACTGCAATGAGAAGCCCAAGCACCACAACAAAAAGCAGCCCCCGCTGGCCACAACTAGAAAAAGCCTGTGCAAAGCAAGGAAGTCCCAACACAGCCAAAAATAAATAAATAAATAAATTTATAAAAAATACTAACAGTAACACCATCCATCAACTAGATACAATGGACATTTATACACTACTTCATCCAACCACAGCGGAATACCTATTCTTCTCAAGCTCATATGGAACGTGTACCAAAACAGACCACACTCTGGGTCATGAACCACACCTTCACAAATTTAAAAGAACACAAATCACCCAACGACTGCTCTGATTCAGCACCAGGCTCTGTGCCAGACAGCCTTTGCGGGGGGCCTTTGCCTCGGTTAGCGCCTGGTCGCCCGGTGAAGCAAAACAAACGAGCAGAAAAAGACGCTCAGAATCGCGCCCAAGAGAGAATTACAAACTTTAGAAATCACCCAGTCACCTGCCTCCCACACCCAAGGCCCCACCCCTCCGCTTTCCGGGGGGCCGCCCTGTTCCCCTTCCCTCACCCGCGAAGGAGCCCCCGCGCGTGGGAACCCAGCCCCACGCGAGACGCCCGGCCGCCCGCCCGCGGTCCCCCCGCCGCCCCGCGCCTCAGACACGCTTCCGCAGCCACTTCCTCCCGCCGCCCGGCCACGCCCCGAGGCCCGCAGCCGCGTGAAGCGCGGCTCAGTCCCCGGGCCAAAGCCCGTTCCACACGCCGGCCGCGGGCAGCCCCGGGCCGGCCTGCTCCGCCGGCTCCCGCACCGGCCCCACGCCCGCCCGGCAGCGCACTAGCCAGCCAGCCCCCGGCGGGGTCCTTCAGGCCTTTGACCGGGCAGCCCTCCTGGGGTCCTTGAGCGGTTGCGTAGCAGCTGCAAGGACGCGGGCAGAGCTGGAAACCCTGGGAGGCGCGGTGGGACCCGGGCTGACTCTCGGGGTCCGAGACCCGGCGGGGTCCGGGAGGGGGCGGGATCCGAGGGGGGCTCGGGGCCCTGAGGGCGGCTGGCCGAGGGCGGGCCCACCTGCAGCGCCCCTGGTCTCCAGCCCTCGCCCGGGAAAGGCCGAGAAGACGAAGCCGCGTCGGCGGCGGCCTCGCATGTGGGACCCGCCCCTCCAAGGCGGTCCTCGGGTCCTCGGCGGGACGGAGGGCCCGGTGGGGGTAAGGAGCGGACCGTGGGTTCTGGCAATGGTTGGGGGGCGAGGGCAGCCCAGCCTGGCTGCGGGGGTGAGGTGGTCCTCAGACCTGTTTGGTGCCCGAAAACTACTTGAGTGAAAGAGAGCTTATCCGAGGACATCGACAGCTATTGAAGGCCTTCGAGAATGGGTTTGGCTGCGTTAGCCTTTGGAACAGATTCCTCGGGCTACAGGGTGGAGGTGGAAAAGGCTCATGAAGCATCTGCCACTTCCCAGTCACTGCTCTTGAGGCTGAGGGTACCTCGGTAAACAAGGCTGAGTCCCTACCTGAGCAGAAGCAATAGCATTGCAGTCAGGGAGTCTGGGGTTCTGCTGGTATTTTCCACCCTTGTACGCACCTCTGACATAGCTCTTGCCACGGTAGGCTTTGCCATCGTATCTCGTTTCCAGGTGCAAGGTCTGCCCGTGGTGACCCCTGAGTAAGCGCGAGCACCGCTGATGCGTCGCCATGGCATCGTTTCTGTGTGTCCAGTTAGCGCAGAGTGTGGACCATGGCACATTCTCAGAGCTGTTTGTGAAGTGACATTTGGACGTGAGGACAGTGGGATGGAGCTAGAGATTGTGTTACACCCAGGTGCTGATACTGGGTGGCTGGTGATGTCTTGTACTGACAAGGAATTTCAGGAGCGACTTCGGCATGGGCGGGCTTAGGTTTCACAGGTTATTTTTGCCTGTGTGGAGTGGTTTGCTAGTCAAAATCTGGTAGGCAGTTGCATACCTGAGCCTGGGACTGAGGCAAGCAGTATCTGTGGAGATACAAATTTGGCATCATCAGCATTTAGGAGATACTTGAAACTAGTAGAAGTTGACGTAACCCTAGAGAAGAGGGTCTGGGGAATGCCTGGTTTGAGAGAGGAAAAGGCAGCTACTGATTGCAGCGGGATGGAAAATGAAGCGGAGGTGAGAAGCGTGAGGTAGAGGATCAGGAATACAGGTTAGGTGTCTTTGGCTGTGTGATCTATCATGCAGCGATGAGAATTCAGGCCTACAGACTCCTGCCTCTTTGTCAGACAGTGTCTCAAATCGATCATGTGATGTGGGCACAGATTTTTGTCCCTGCTTTACAAGTGAGATAAACGTTTGTAGGTAAAACTTGTAAAGTTTCAACATGACTTTAGAATAGTCTCTCCAGGTGGGAGTGGGAGTTGTGGTCCTGAGCATAGCTATAATAAAGAGATGACACAGGGTAAACCACTCTAAAAAGATCTTGGTGGGGCCAAGATTACAACCCCATGACTCAGCAAGTGTTAGCCAGATTGGTGGCAAATAGAGAAAAGTCTAAGTGTTTCCTTGGGCTGCTCTCTCATCAGCTCATTGTCTCCCCTGTCCAGGAAGAGGAAGTGGATTTGGTTGAGGGGACTTAACACAACAACCTCTTCTTGATCTTTCCAGACAGTGACAAGATCTCCCTCCCCTGAGCTGATCCTCTTTCCACAACCAGGAGCCAATGGCTGGGGACAAAGCCAAACCCTATGAGCTGGACCAAGAGAAGTACGATGCTGATGACAATGTGAAAATCATCTGCCTCGGGGACAGCGCTGTGGGCAAGTCCAAGTATGTTGGGAGATTAGGGACAAAAAGCCAGGCCCAGAGCGCATCTGCATTGTTAGAAAAATCCTCCAGAGACACAGAGGAGTATGGCTCCTACGGAAGTGATGAGAGAGTACTCTTGGCTGGAGCCCAGGTCTGCACAGGGGAACAAGGGAGCGTTAAATCAGCAGCTGTGAGTGCGTTTGGGGAGGAGGGGAGCCCAGGGAACAAGTCACTGGACTGAGGAAATTTATCCATGAGTCCTGGCAGAAAGTGTGGGACAGTTCACCCTAGAGACTACTGAAGCAGTCCTGGTGAGGTGAGAGTTGGGGCATTCCTGTGTGTGCTGTGTGGGCTGAGAGACTGCACGGTGCAGACAGTGGGAATGGGGAGAGGAAAGTGTCAGAAGTATGACTGGCACATCCAGTGACAGGTTGAAGAAAGGTGGTGAAGATGCTTTCTTGAAAGAACTCACTGAGTTGAGAAGAGTGGATAGAAATGATGCCTGACTGTAATCAGCATAAAGATTGGCTCCCTGTTGTAACTGACTTCAGTGCATCTGTGCACAGGCGTGGAACTCCCCCTGGAGACTTGAAGGGAGGCTCTGCCGTGCTGGCAGCTTGTCTCCACAAGGTGTGAGCCTGTTTCTCAGCTGTTTTGTACTAGTGGGGCACACATCCATTTCTGCCTTCACAGAATGAGGGTGGACTTGCCCCGACCAGAGGCCTAGTTTCGTCTTGGATCCCAGGTGCCTCAGTTCCACCTTGTTTTCTACTTTTATCTTTTATTAACATATCCTTGGACTCAGGTAGCTATCAGTAATTCCCCAGGGGCTTTGCTGATTAGGGCAGAGGTCACTTACTTTTCTCAGCCTCAACTCTATTTTTCTTTTTTTTTTAAATAAATTTATTTCTTTATTCATGTATTTATTGGCTGCATTGGGTCTTCAATGCTGCACACAGGCTTTCTCTAGTTGTGGCGAGCAGGGGCTACTCTTCAATGTGGTGTGCGGGCTCCTCATTGCGGTGGCTTCTCTTGTTGTGGAGCACAGGCTCTAGGCACATGGGCTTCAGTAGTTGCGGCACACAGGCTCAACACAGTTGTGGCTCATGGGCTCTAGAGCACAGGCTCAACAGTTGTGGTGCACAGGCTTAGTTGCTCTGCGGCATGTGGGATCTTCCTGGAGCAAGAATCGAACCTGTGTCCCCTACATTGGCAGGCGGATTCTTAACCACTGCGCCACCCAGGAAGTTCCAACTCTATTTATTTTAAAAGGTGCCCTGGGAAAAGCAAAGCAGGAACTTGTGACGGGAACCCTAAACTCAGGTCCTTGTCTAAATGTCCACACTTCAGGTGTGAGCAGGGTTGTCATACTGTGAAATGCCTAGGAAGCAATTCAGAATAACTATTTTCTCATCACAGTGCTCTGGCTAGAACTTCTAGTACTGTGTTAAATAGAAGTGGCAAAAGCAGGCATCCTCTTGTTTCTCATCTTGAGGGAAAGCTTTCAGTCTTTCACAGCTGAGTATGGTGTTAACTGTGGGGTTTTCACATATGGCCTTTATCCTAGAGGTAGTTACCTTCTGTTCCTAGTTTATTGAGTGGTTTTGTCAAATGCTTTTTCTGCATTTATTGAGATGAATATATAGGATTTTTCCTTCATTCTGTTACTCTGATACGTTTGATTAATTTTCTTAAGTTGAACCACCCTTGTATTCTGAGAATAAGTCTCCCTTGGTCATGATGTATAACCCTTTTAATTGATTTGGTTTGCTAGTAGATTTTCTGAGGCTTTTTACAACTAAGTTCATGAGGAATATTGGCCTTTAGTTTTCTTTTCTAGTAGTGTCATTTTCTGACTTTGGAATCAGGGTACCCCTGGCCACATAGAAAGAATTATGAAATGTTCCCTTCTCCTCAGTTTTTGGGAAGAGTTTGAGATGGATTGGTGTTTGTTCATGAATTGGTTGGTAGAATTCACCAGTGAAGCCTTCCAGTCCTGGACTTTTCCTTATGGGAGGTTTTTGAATACTGATATAATTTCCTTACTTGGTGTAGGTCTACTCAGATTTTCTGTTTCGTCTTGAATCTGTTTGGTAGTTTGTGTGTTTCTAGAATTTGTGCATTTCATCTATGTTATCCAGCTTGTTAGTGTACAGTAGTCCATGGTATTCTCTTGTAATTCTTTTTGTTTCTGTAAAGCGGATGTTACTGTCCCCAGTTTCCGTTCTGATTTTGATCATTTGTGTCCTCTTTTCTTAATCTAGCTAAATGTTCATTGATTTTGTTGATCTTTTCAAAGAACTGATTTCTGGTTGCATTGATTTTCTCTGTTGTCTTTCTATTCTGTATTTTGTTTATCTCCACACTACTGTTTATTATTTCCTTCCTTCAGCTAGCTTTGAGTTTAGTTTGCTCTTTCATGTCTACTACCTTAAGATATATAGTTATGTTATTGATTTAATTTCCATCTTTTTGTGAATTTTCTGGCTTTCCTTCTGTTATTAATTTCTAGCTTTATTCCACTTTATTTGAGAAGATACTTTGTATGACCTTAGCCTCTTAAATTTTACTCTAACTTTATTTGTGGCCTAACCTTTGTTCACTTGAGAAGAATACGTATTCTACAGTTGTTGGTCAGAGTATTCAGTATATGTTTGTTAGGTCTTATTGATGTATAGTGTGATTCAAGTCCTCTATTTCATTGTTCTACTCATTATTGAAAGTGGGGTATTGAAATCTCAATATATTATTGTGCAGCGATCTATTTCTCCCTTTAGTTGTGTCAATGTTGGCTTCATATATTTGAGACTGTTGTTTGGTGCATGTATGTTTATAATTTTTATGGCTTCTTGATAGATTGAACTTTTTATCAATATATGATGTCCTTCCTTCTCTTTTAACATTTGTCACTGAAAAGTTTATTTTGTCTGACTGTAGTATAGCCACCCCAGTTCTCTTTTGAATACTGTTTGCATGGAATATCTTCTATCATCTTTTTGTTTTTCAGCCTCTTTGTGACGTTGTATCTAAAGCAAATGTCTTACAGTTAGCACATACATGGGTCATGTTTTTTTATTATACTCTTCCAATCTCTCACTTTTAATTGGAGAGTTTTCTCTGTTCTCATTTGCAACAATAATTAAACTTATTACTGATAAAGAAGGATTTACTTCTGCCATTTAGCTATTTGTTTTATATGTCTCCTATTTCTTTTCTCAATTACTCCATTCTCTTCTTTTTTTAGTTTAGTTGACTTTTTGTAGTGTAGTATTTTCAGTTCCTTCCTTTCTTGTATAATGTTTTTTAGTTTTTTATTAATGGTTGCCTTGAAGATTATAATATCTAAAATTTATAACAGCCTGTTTGAATACCTATTTAGTTACAATAGTATACAAACGCTCTGCTCCTGTATATCTCTATCCCCCCCTTTATATTGTTTTGTCACAAATTACATCTTTATAGATTAAGTGATGGTTAACACAGATGTATAATTATAGTTTTATGTATTTGTCTTTTAAATCATATAGGTAAAAAGAGGAGTTACAAGCCAAAAGTACAAGAATACTGGTTTTGATATTTACTTATGTAGCTGCCTTTACTGAAGAGCTTTAGTTCTTCATACAGCTTCAAGTTACTGTCTAGCTTTCATTTCAACCTAAAGGACTCATTGTACCATTTCTTACAGGACATATCTACTGGTAATGAGCCACATCAGCTTATGTTTATCTGGGACTGTCTTAATTTCTCCTTCGTTCTTGAAGAATAGTTTGCCGAACATAGAATTCTTTGTTGACTTTTTTTTTCAGGACTTTAAATATGTCATTCCATTGCCTTCTGATGTCAGTGGTGCCTGATGAGAAATTGGCTGTTTATCTTATTGAGGATTGTCTTTGAGTTTTGACTGTTTGCCTATAATGTGGATCTCTGTGAGTTTCTCCTGCTTGGAGTTTGCTGAGCTTCCTGGGTGTGTATATTCATGTCTTGCATCAGGTTTGGGAAGTTTTTAGCCATTATTTCTTCAAATATTCTCTCTGCCCCCACCCCTCTTCTATTTATTATGCATGTGTTAGGATGATTTATGTTGTCTCACAGGCTCCTCAGGCACTGGTTGTTTGTACTCTTCTTTCTTTCTGCTTCTCAGACTAGATAATTTCCGTTGCCTTATCTTCAAGTTTGCTGATCCTTTCTTCTGTGTTCTCAAGTATGCTATTGAAACCCTCTAGTGAGTTTTTTGTTTAAATTATTGTACTTTCCAGCTCCAGAATATCTGTTTGGTTTCTTTTCATAATTTCTATCTCTTTATTTATACTCTCATTCTATTTATATATTGCTTTCTAATTTCCTTTAGTTCTTTGTCCATGGTTTCCTTTAGTTTTTTGAGCATATTTAAGATAATTGATTTAACATCTTTAACTTGTAATTCCAGGGTCTGGATTTCTTCAGGTATCGTTTCTGTCAAATTATTTTTATCATGTGAATGGACTATACCTTCCTATTTCTTGTATGCTTTTTAATTTTGTGGTTGATAATTAGACATTCTGAGTATTTTAATGTGGTGACTTTGGAGCCCAGATATTCCCACTCCTTGTGTATGGCTGATTTCTGCTTGTTTAGGGCTGGAGTGTCCACTTGTAACTTTTCCATACTATTTCTGCAAAGGGTATATTCCTTCTTGTGTGTGGTCACTGATATATCTGTTCCATTATCTGTGGTCAAACAGTGACCTGAAAAAGATTTCCTTAAATATTTGTCTCCAAAAGGGGAAAGAAAAAAAAGAGGTATTCCTATCCCTTTAAATTTCTAATAGATGCCTGCAGGGGAAGCCTCTGAAGCCTGAGAGAGCTGAGATCTGACTCCTCAGGGATCTACCAACTGACCAAAACATGCAGGCCAAACTTTTTGCAGACGGTATCTCTACTGCCAGCCAGACACTTGGAACACAGGTCACTGCATAGCTGCAGTGGGCTTGATAAGTGGGTAGCAGTTGCTGGTTTGTGCATGTTTCTCTTTTGCACACGTCCAGCACTGTCCTTTCATCTAGCACTCTCGTGGTCATTGTGTCCAGTCAGGTTCCAGGGTTCTGAGATAGTTGATTCTGATCATTTTTTTCCAGTTACAGGTTATTTCAGTTGAGGGAGTGACCCCTAGAACTTCTCACTCTACCATTTTGTATAATGTCCTCAAGGTTCATTTTTTCACTACACAGATATCCAGTTGTTTCCACACCATTCATTGATAGAACAATCCTTTATCCCATCGAATTGCAGTAATGCTTTTGTTCTAAATCCAGTGACCGTATGGCTATACGTGGGAGTTTTTTTGGTTTTTTGTTTTGTTTTGTTTTAATTTTTGTTGACTGCATTGGGTCCTCGTTGCTGCGTGCGGGCTTTCTATAGTTGTGGAGAGTGGGGGCTACTCTTCATTGCAGTGCGCAGGCTTCTTATTGCAGTGGCTTCTCTTGTTGCAGAGCATGGGCTCTAGGCGAGCGGGCTTCTGTAGTTGCAGTGCGTGGCCTCAGTAGTTGTGGCTCTCAGGCTCTAGAGTGCAGGCTCAGTAGTTGCGGCACACAGGCTTAGTTGCTCCGTGGCATGTGGGATCTTCCCAGAGCAGGGCTCAAACCCATGTCCCCTGCATTAGCAGGTGGATTCTTAACTACTGCGCCACCAGGGAAGCCCTGTATATGTTTTAAGAGCATGTTTATTGTCTGTCTTCACCCACCAGAATGTAAGCTCCATGAAGATAAGGATTTTCATCTGTTTTATTGTGTTATATTGTGGTGCCTAGCATAGTATCTGGCAAATGGCAAGCACTCAGTAATTTTTTTTTATTTTTTTTGTACTAAAATATATTTGTCCATTCTTCTGTTGAAGAACAGTTATGAAACTATCATTTTTATGATATTAGACACAACACTGCAGTGAGTATTTTTCTGCCTATCATCTTGGGCACACATTCTGTTCGACTTGAAGTGAAATTGCCTAGTTTTAGGATTAGCTCAAACTTTGAGTTATCGCAGTTGCTCTCCAAAGTAGTATATTAAGTTCGCACTCCTATCAGCACCCTATAAGAGTTTCTGTTGCTCCACAAAATCTCCAACATTTGGTATCATATGACTTTTTCAACTTTGCTAATCTGAAGGATGTGTGTGCTACTTCATTTTATTTTAATTTGCATTAAAATCATTAATTTACATTAAAATCACTTAAAAGATTGAGCATCTTTTCATATGTTTGTTAGCCATTGTCTGAATTGCCTGTTCATATTCTTAGGACCCAGGTAGTGTGTGTCTCTCATTCATGTATCAGAGCTGCTCATAATCTCTGTGTATTGATTATTTGTCAGTGATTGGCATTGCACAGATCTCCTCCCAGTCTGTGCGTTTTCTTTGTTTTTTTTGTTTTCCTTAACTTTTCATTTTGAAATAACAGATTTATAGGAGGTTACAAAGAGAATACAGAGAGGGCCTGCTTACCCTTCACCCAGTTTCCCCAATGGTTATCTCTTACATAACTGTAGTACAAGATCAAATTCAGGAAATTGGCATTAGTTCAATGCATATGTATAATTCTGTGTCATTTTATCACATGTTGATTTGGGTAAGTGTCATTGGAATCAAGATACAAAGCTGTCCCATCCCTACAGAGGCCCTGGTCATGCTGCCCACTTACATCACACCCACCCCACTTCACCTACTATCACCCCAACCCTGTAATCACTAATATACTCCATCTCTATTATTATGGCCTCTTGGAAACATTGTGTAAAAGGAATTATACAACATGTGAGCTTTTTCACTCAGCATAATACCCTTAAGATTGTTCAAATTGTTGAGTATATCAGTAATTTGTTCCTTTTTATTGCTGAGTAGTAGTCCATGTTATAGATGTACCACAGTTTGTTGATTCCCTAAAAGGAGTCAGCTGGGGTCCCTGCCCACAGGAAGAGCATGTGGGGGTGCTGGGTCAGTATTATAGCCAAAGGGTGTCAGGAACTTAAGGGGAGTCAGGAAGAGGGTAGGTGGGTGGTTCCTGGGCATTGTCCTTGAAAGGAAATTGTGTCGCAGTGGAAGGAATGGGAGGGGGAAGCCACACTGTCTTCCAAGTTTTCAACCCTTGGGTGGTACAGCAGGGGCAGAGAGGAGGAGCATTGAGGGATGCACCTGACCACCTTGCATGTTCTCCTTACAGACTTATGGAGAGATTTCTCGTGGATGGATTGTATCCTTCAGGGTTTGAAATGCTCCTTGTTCCTGTGGCCCTTTCCAACCTCATGCCAACTCAGCCCCACTGCCCACCCCTTTGCTCCAGTGGTCCAGGGAGGAGGGTTACGTGAGTGAATTCACGGGTTTCATTCATGCTGGTTTCTCCCCAGCTGACCCACATGGCGTCACATGCAGTTGGTGCTGCATACTTTGAAGCTTGCTCACCTTTGGATTTGCTGTATATTAGGAAAGCAGTAGAATGGCTAACAGTATCTCATCAAATGCCTGGACTCAAACCCCACCTCCTTCTTCTTAGTAGCTCTGGCGCTGGGCAAGTCACTTACCGTCTCAGAACTCAGAGCTGGGCCTCTCTAGTAGATACACATTCTCTGATACGAATCAGCTTTGTAACATGGGAGCTGCCAGCCCCACCCTCCTTCCATGCATCACTGCATATTATGCAGGTTTGGAATGAGACAATTGGAATGGTTTCTAAAAGCTTCCCAAGTGAGTCCGTTGAGAACTGTGGGTGAGAAGAACCCTGGAGCCTCCTGCTCCCTGTCCTGGGCCCCAGCCCCACAAGGTAGGGTCTAAGTGTATCTTGCCTTACTTTCTACCTAGTCTCCTGTGCACTCACCCACCTGCATCATCCCAGCTCTGATGCTGAAACCACACAGCATCTTGCAGCTTCAGAAAGTGTTTTTCCCCAAGCATTTGGATCAGGTTTCATACACAGGCAAACTACAGTTCATAAACAGCTTGTCAGCTGTCTCGTTTATGGAGGCTTTTTTTTTCCCTGGAACTGTCTTGTTGCTTCTTGTGGCTGGGTTTCCTCTCTGGCCTGCCAGAGCCCTATCATAAGGAGCTGGGGCGTCCACAGTTGCATTTGCGAACTACGTGTTTCCGTTTCAGACAGCTGCTCTGTAAAATTCCATTCTGTGTTTTCCCTTAGACTTAGATGGCCAGGACATAATGCCAGCCTCTCCCACCCCTCACCTTTCCGTGGAGCTTGTGCCTGTGATATTTGAAGTGGATCCTCTGTCTGCAACACTCATTCAATTTAAAATCTAAGTAACTTTTTAAAAAAGGAGAGAGAGGGCCCATTCCATCACACCAGCAACCTCCCCCCAGCCCCTTTCTTACGTCTCTTTTTATTCATCTTTGCTCCTTAACCTAAATGCAGTCAGCCCCAGCAGCTGTCAACGTACGCCCTGAC
The DNA here is from genome assembly GCF_030028045.1 of Hippopotamus amphibius kiboko. NCBI lineage: Eukaryota > Metazoa > Chordata > Mammalia > Artiodactyla > Hippopotamidae > Hippopotamus > Hippopotamus amphibius. The sequence continues at coordinate 69,524 of NC_080192.1, forward strand.
CCTGTACAAGCACACGGCCACAGTAGACGGCAAGACCGTCCTTGTGGGTGAGCAGCGCAGTGCCGAGCCACACCAGCTCTCAAGAGGGAGGGGGGTGGGGGGAGAGAGTCACGCGGGGGAAATGAGGCCCAAGCATGGATGAGGGTGGTAGGTACAACCCAGAGAGCCAGGGAGCAGCGGGCGGGGGGGATGGGGGGACAGGGTTCTGTTCCAGTACTCTTCAGCCAGTGCAAAGAAATAACAGGTGTGGTCTGAATGTTGTCTTCTACAAAGGGTTTGGCTTTAAATGGGGTCACAGCCTTCCCCTTGGCCAGGCCACACACCTGGCCTGTGTCCACCCTCTGTGTTCAGCACACCTGGGAACTGGGCCTAGTTTTGACCTTGGAGGGTCTTGCATCTTATGGGTAGGGGAGGGAGGGCACTGACCCTCTCCCTCTTGGGGCCTCCTGTCAGCCTCCTCCTTCCTCCTGGCCCTGGGTCTCCCTGTCGCTCACCCCCACGCACACACCGGCGCATCCTGTCCTGACGCCACCCCTGCGAGCTGTGTGGTCTCCGTTCCTCCCCCTCCTCCCACGTGTGCCTGTGCTTCTGAGCACAGACACTGCACAGAGACGCTCAGCGTTGGGGGCTCTCTGCCCTTCGGCCCCCATCAGGCAGTCAGAGCTGTGTTCACGTTGCAGACTTTTGGGACACAGCAGGCCAAGAGCGGTTCCAGAGCATGCACGCCTCCTACTACCACAAGGCCCACGCCTGCATCATGGTATGAAACCAGCCGGAAGGCAGAGGCTCCGGGCAAGTCTGGCCTGAGAGGCGAAGGGATGAGGGGCCCAGCAGGACTGAGCCCTCCTCACCAGGGCTGGGCGCTGGGGGGAGGGATTAGGGCAGGCTTCAGACTACCCATGCTTCCAGGGGCTCTGAGTGAGAACGTGCCAGGGCAAGCTTCTCTTCTGAGGGTGGAGGGTGAGGGGAATGCGTGGAGCCACGATTCCAGTGGGAGGAGCAAGTTCAGGGCTTCACCATCAGGCAGAGCATCTAAGAGTCAAACACAGCCCCTCCCTAATGGAGGCCTAGGTACTCAGACAAGCTCCTAAGGCCTCCCTCTTCCGCTGCTCTCCTGGGGCAGCTGCTGGGGCTGAGCGGGCTCTGTGGTTCCCAGGGAAATTTCCCCTCAAAAATGGCCCCCTCCTCTCCTTCAGCCTCTCACTTTGCTGTCTAGAACACAGTCTGCAGGGGAATCTGACACTCAGCTATGGCAAAGGCCAAGAACAGAGAGAAAAAATATAAACCCGTGTCCTTTAGGGCCTCCTGCCCACGAACTCGTTGGCTTCTTTCTCTCTCCCTCCTGTCCCTTAAGCACAAAATGTCTTGAAAGTTTCTAAAATGTAATGCTAGTACCTATAAAGGGACAAAACAGAAGAGGGTAACAGGGTAAGGCAAATGGGGGCAGACTAGTGCCAGCAGTCGTGACCTCTTGCCTCTGACACATCTCCATTAGCTCCTTTAGGGCCCTCTTCTGAGACCCGGGGTGTCTGTCCCACCAGCATCCCGGCGTACCTGTGTTTACAGGTGCCTACCACCAGCCCCAGCTAACTGCAGGCAGGCCTTGCAGGTAAAAGCCCTCAGCCTCTTGTGACCTGATAGTCCCAGAGGGAGTCAGGGTTCCACCTTCCACCTTGAAACCCTGAAGGGTATGCTTCTCAGCCTAACCAGCTCCTCCTCAGTTCTCAAAACAAGGAAAGGAAGCTCCGGAAACCAAGCCTGGCCAAAAGGTGACTGATGGTGACCATGGCAGGCAGCCATGGGAGGTGGAAGCAGATTCCAGAGGTTTCACTACAAGCATATTTTAAAAGAAGTCTTTATTGGGAATTCAAGACAACGTGGTCATTTATTGAAACTGGTCCTGGGGAGTACCACAGAAGAGCCTCTCAAGTGGACCTCTTGCTGCCTCAGGTGTGACAGCTGCTGACTGGAGCACACTGCCATGCAGCGGGAGCCCCTGGCCCTGGGCATGGTTGCCCCCATGAAGGGCTGGGTTGTTAGAAATAAGATCTGCCATTTTAGCAGCTTACAAGGTTGTCCATCTCAGTCCTCTGTTGTGCTGGGGCAGTTTGGACCTATGAGTTTATCCTGGAGGGCGGCTTGGCAGCAGGAAGCTGGCCCTTGAGGAGCTCCTCTGAGGGGCTTGAAGGGTCCCTATAGCAGCAGCTTGAAGCATCTTAGGGCTTCTGGCCTCCCTGCCCTTAGAGCTCGTCACAGGGCTCATGCTTCATGCTGACATTTTTAATAGGTAAAAAGTCTAATTTTTAGAAGTTAATAAAATGATGATTATAAAATAATAAAAGACAAAAATTATTTTTAGAAAGTTTAAAATACAAAATTAAAAGTTTGTAATTAAAAGTAAATCAAAATAACTGAAAGGAAATTCTAGAAACATTTAAGATTATCATAAATGAGTATTTTGGGGTTTTTTTGGCCACACACACGACATGTGGGATGTTAGTTCCCCGACCAGGGATCAAACCCGTGCACCCTGCATTGGAAGCATGGAGTCTTAACCACTGGACTGCAAGGAAAGTCCCATCGTAAAGGAGTTGGGTTTTTTTTGGTTGTTTTTTTGTTTGTTTGTTTGTTTTTTAGAGTTGTGAGTTGAGTTTATTTGGGACAAAATTAGGACTGCAACCCAGGAGACAGCATCCCAGATAGCTCTGAGAAACTGTTCCAAAGAGGCAGGGGGGAAGATTAGTATATGTGTACTCCTGGTAAAGGAGGAATACATGCAATCAAACATTTTTTTTCTTTTGTAGGGGATTTCTGCTAGTCACACGAAGCAGACGTCACCATGTAGGGAATAAAGGAGTTTTTAAACAAAGTTTAAGCAATAATTAGACTAAGAGAAAAGCAAAAGGCTTACAATTTATAATAGACTTATCAGTAAGTAAATGATACAACAAGCAAAATGATACAATTTGGTTAAAATAGGTGAACAAGATTAAGTGAGAAGATGAAGGTTCTAGAGGAATTCTCTGAGACGCGTGGGGAAGGAATAGCCTTTGAGGGGCCGCAGCTCAGAGCACTGCATGGTGCACGTTCGCTGTCCGCCTGCTAGTGTGTGTGTCCGCTGGCGGAGGCGCGCAGAGACGCTGCTGCACCTTAGCTGTCTTCCTGCCTCTGCTAATTGCAGGTATTTGATGTGCAGAGAAAGATCACCTACAAGAACCTGAGCACCTGGTATACAGAGCTTCGGGAGTTCCGGCCAGAGATTCCATGCATTGTGGTGGCCAATAAAATCGATGGTGAGGCCATCCCTCCAACTGGGTGCCAGCAATTCATGGGGGGACCCACCGTCACACACTTCCTCCTTTCCTGGACCAGTGAACCATCAGTGATCCGTTCTTCTCCCCAGAGCGCAGCCCTGGGTCCCTTGCCATCACTCCCCTCCCAGGAGGGATCCGAGTGAGCCAGCCTGCCTTCTCGAGACCCAAATCCCAGTTAAACTCTTTCTGAGACAGGTCCCCCGATTGTCCTTGCTCGTCCCATTTCCTAGGATGGGGACCTGCAGTGACCCCCCCTGCAAGACTCTCTCCCTTTCCATTGGTAGACAGGCCAGTGTCCTACCTTCTCTCTACAGCAGACATAAAGATGACCCAAAAAAGCTTCAATTTTGCCAGGAAGTTCTCCCTGCCCCTGTACTTTGTCTCAGCTGCTGATGGTACCAACGTTGTGAAGGTAACGGGAGACTGCAGAGACAGTCTAGTAAGGCCGGGGAAGGCCTGGTGCTGAAGTTGCCAGGGAAGCAATGGAGAGAAGGGCTGACTGCCGGGATGGTGGAGAGGATGGGCATTTTTTTGTTGTGGGGCCATGGTGAACATGTGGTCACAGGAAGGAGTCGTTGTGAGTATTGACAGTAGGGGAGGTGATAGGTTGGGCTTGGTGAGAAAAAAGGCACATTGACCATGCATGGGGTCAGGGTGACGGGGAAAAGGTGAATTGAGGAGGGACCTTGCTGATCTTAGGGTGGAGTATTGTGTGGAAATATGGTGGGGATGGGGCCAGTGGGTACAGGGCAGGCAGAGTCCAGGCCACTGGTACCCACGACCTTGTTTTCCTTCCCACCACCTTCACCTTATCTCCAGCTCTTCAATGATGCAATTCGATTAGCTGTGTCTTACAAACAGAACTCCCGGGACTTCATGGACGAAGTTTTGCAGGAGCTTGAGGTAGGTCAGGCCCAAGTGTCAGGTGGCATAGAGAAAACGGCTTCTCTTCATAGGTGTGCAGGGCATAACCCAATAGACTGACTTTGCAGGCAACACTTGCTCATCGTGGGCACTGCCCTTGGAGGTTTCATAGCTACAGTTGGGCAAATGCAAGACCAGCCCTGACCTGCAACCTTGTTCACAGAACATCACCTTGGAGCAGAAGGAGCAGGAAATGCCAGACAAAGAGCCGTGTGGCCGCATCGAGAGCCCATCTCCCTCTTGAGTCACAGAAGGCGGCCTCTCTCCATGGCCAACTTGGCGGGGAGGGGGAGTTCAGAATACCCCTCCCTTTGGCAGTTCTTCAGCTCTCAGTTGAGACACTCTACCAGGCCATCCCCTGCTATACCTCCTACAAACCCAACCATCCCATTTGCTCCCCCACTTCCATGGCCACAAGACCCGACCCTTCCACAGTTGTTTCCTCTGCCGTAGTCAGGGACAGGGATGGGGTCAACACCAGCAGGCACCATCAGCAGGTGTAAGAGGCACTTACACCTGAGCGTTCACACCAGAGGCAGAACAGGGGTGGACCCTACAGGTCATATGGGACAGTGAAGAGAATCAGCGTTCCGTGTGTCTCTTAAATGAAAGGAAACGTAGGGGGTATTTTTCCCCTCCCAGGACTGACCTCAGGGCCTATTCATTGCATTTCCACCAAGAGAATGATTTCTAATTCCTGACTATGCTTTTTCTTCTTTAGTCTCCCAACTAAACCAACCATTTTCAGAAGATGGTTTTGAGCAGAGAGCTGTTTATAAGTTTTTCCAGAGCTCTTCTAGGTACAACCAGTACATAGATGAACAGCAAGGCCAAGATCACAGGCCCAAGTTTGCTGTCAGCATCAAATGAAAGCAGGTGACTGGTCTGGCCATACTGAGCAATACATACATGTCATTGTTTTAACCATCAAGGGTCAATACAGCCAACCCACAAGGCACACCCATTTGCATTGTAAGAAACTGACTTTAGGAAAGCTTCCTTTAAAACCCGTGTTTCAACACAGGAGGCTTTCCTTCATTTTTTTGAGGACCACTGTGGACATTGTACCTTCTTGGATGGCGAGGGCTGCTGAGAGCCGTCATGCTGGCTTTTCCATTTATCTCCAGGATATGTGGTTCACTAGGATGTTCTTACGATCACCTTGTACATCATTTCCATTTAAAAAAAATTTTTTTTTTTTATATTTTGTTTACAGTAAAGGTTGAATTACATAAACATTGAGTAGATGTGCATGCTTTGTGGGGACGGATTTCTCTGAGCAAAAAGTCACAAAAGAATGAGTGGCTCATCAGCCACGTTGATGAGGGAAGACTGCCGTGATCTGCCGCGCGAGGGTGACCAGGCTAACTCTGGGTTTATTGTCACAGAGACCATTTCAGTGGAATTTAGTGTTTTGGAAATAATGGGTATTTGTTTGGGAGTCAAGAGCAAACATTTTTACCCTTTTAATTACTGATGCTTACAATTTCAACTGAAGAGATTTAACCTGACCAGGAAATTTCAGGAATGCGTTACCCTGGCGAGATGGGCTTTTAAAAGCAGCAGCAGCAACAACAACAACAACAACAACAAAACCTTTAGTTATAAATGATTAATAAGTGTTTTTTAAATATAATGGCTGCATTGAGATATAATTCAAATACTATAAAATTCACCATCACTATTGGTTTTACATAACCATTTTGCATCAAGTTTCCTATAAGCAAAGCCTGAGAAGGCAACTCTTGTTCAGATGACTTACTGCGGCAGTTCTCTGCCTCTGCTGGGGACCGGCTTCAGTCTCCCCCTCCCTAGGGAAGCTCTGGAGGACAAACTGCCCCACGGGGTTGGTCCCACTTTGAGACCGGGGGGCTTTTCATGCCAGTTAGCCAGGCGTGTGAGGAGGAGGGGGTGGAAGGAATGACTCATAGTGTCCAGGGCAAAGTGGCTCCTGTTTCAGCGAGGGCCGTTCTCCGGGAAGAGGGCAGCTGTGAGTTTCAACACTCAGAGCAGGTAGGGGATAGGTGTGCAGGCAAGGTGCCCGCCACATCCATGGCCACCTGCCCTTACATTGCTCAGATCCACCTGCTGCTTAAAGATCATTTCATCCTGACATACAGGAGCAACACCCCTGAGTCTTTCTTTAAGAATTTGTTGAGGCGAAACTTACATAACATAAAATTAACCACTTCAAAGTACACAAGGCAGTGCCATTTAGTACAGTTACATTGTTGTGCAACTATCACCTCTATCTCATTCTAAAACATTTCTGTCACTCTGAAGTAAAACCCCTTACTCATGAAGTCATTTCTCTCCAGTATGCCCCCTCAGCCTCCTGTAAATACTGATCCATGCTCTCTCTGTCTCTACGGATTTATCTATTCTGGATATTTCATATACATGGAATAAAACAATTATGACCTTTTGTGTCTGTATTCTTTCACTTTGCATGTTTTCAAGATTTATGCATATATCATGTACTTCATTCCTTTTTATGGCTGAATAATGTTCCATTGTGTTCTTTACCACAAGTTATCTGTTCATCCGTTGATGGACATTTGGGGTGTCTGTCCTTCAGCTGTTGTGAATAGTGCTGCTATGGACATGCTTACACGTGTGCGTATATGAGCAGTTTTCAGTTCTCTTGAGTGTTGCAGTCTGCTCAGGCTGCTGTAACAAAATACCACTGACTGGGTGGCTTATAACAGGTATTTATTTCTCACAGTTCTGCAGGCCGGGAAGTCTAAGATCAAGGTGCTGGCAAGGTAGGTTTCATTCTGAACGCTCTTGGCTTGTAGGCAGCTGCCCTCTCACTGTGTGTCCACATGACCTCTTTGTGTTCAGGCAGATTCCTCTTTAAAAACTACATCCTATGACCCCATCATGACATCCTAACTAGGGCCCCACCCTTATGACCTCATTTAACCTTAATTACTTCCTAAAGACTCTGTCTCCAAATACGATCCCATGAGGGTTAGGGCCTCAGCATATAAATTGGGGTGCGGGGCACAGCAAAGTGTATCTAGGTGTGGAGTTCTGGGAGTGGAATTGCAAGATCATATAGTAATTTTATGTGTAAACTTTTGAAAAACTGCCAATGTGTTCTGCAAAGTGGAACCACCATTTTATAATCCTGCAAGCCAGCGGTCCCCAACCTTTTTGGCACCAAGGGCCAGTTTCGTGGAAGACAGTTTTTCCACGGTGTGCGTGTGTGGGGGCGGTGGGGGGGGGGTGCAGTTAGGCAGTAATGCAAGCGATGGGGAGCAGCAGGTGAAGTACCGCGGACCAGTATTGGTCCACAGCCCTGGGTTTGGGGACTCCTGCTACGAGCAACGTACAAGAGTTCCAACTACCTACATCCATGCTAACACTTGTTATTTTCCTTTTTTAAAAACAAGCCATCCTAGTAGTTATAAAATGGTACTTCATAGTGTTTTTAAGATATCACCTCACACCAATCAGAATTGCTGTCATCAAAAAGAACGCATCACAAATGTTGGTGAGAATGTGGAAAAAAGGGAACTCTTGTATACTGTAGGTGGGAATGTAAATGGGTGCAGCCACTCGAAAACAGTATTGAGGCTTCTCAAAAAACTAAAAACCACCATATGACCTAATTTTTTATTTTTATAAGCCTTCTCTGTTTAGCAGCATGTCTATACAAGTACATACATGCTGGGGTTTACCATGAGAATTATAGTTCTCATCTCAAATCTGTGACTCGCTTTTACACCCACACTTATATACATTTTATTTCCATCATAAGACACTTTAAAAGTGACCTTTCTAGTGGTATATTTTAGAAAATCTTGAAAGATTTTAATTAACAATACATAAAAGCATTTTGGATTTTTAAAGATAGAGTCTTTTTAGTGCTATTGCATGATGAGTTTAACTTGACAGTTGAAGCATGATCTAGTAGCTGCATTACAGTGTTTAATTCACAGGTTTAGGGAAATGTTTGATTTTAAAACTATGGCCAAGGCGAGATTGCATAGTTATGAGCAGTAAAATACTAGGAAATAGTGAATAAAAAGTGATTTCTCATCAGTGGCCATTCATTATTTTGCTTTTAGGAGCCGGAAGAAATTATTCTTCATTGAGTTTCACATCTAGTCTGGTAAATTTGGTCTTTTCTTAGCTTATTCAGTATCACCTTGAATTGCTGAAATAAGTGAATCTAAAGAATCAAAGTTCTTTTGCTGTCTGAGGCAGCCAAAAATGAACACCTTGAGGGTTTCCCCGTGGAAGTCTACTTTGATGGTATGCCTGATATCAGTTTCCATGGACATTTTCATATTCTTGTAGTATGGGTTCCAACCTATGCTCACCACCATCTAATGGGCATTTCGACTTCCAACATTGTTGTCCAGTACTAACAAATGTCAGTGGACACGTAAACTGGAAGATTGCTAATTGTTCAGGAAAGATAACTGTGGAGACGCACAGCTGCTTGGAGCTGCAACCAAAGTCCCACAGTACTTGACCATGGCAGAAATATGGCAAGTACCTCACGGTGCTTCCTGCTCAGGCCATGGGCTGTGGCCCTGCCAAATGTCCGGACTAACCCAGGGGGTAACACAAGGCAGAGCCTGGCCGCACAACCAAGTCAGCAGTGCCAATAACAAGCTGGTGTTGTACTTTTCTGTCCCTCCTTTTCTCTATTTCTGCATTCTTTTGGATTTAGTTGATTTTTTTGTAATATAACTTTTTTCAGTTTTTTATTGTTAAAATATAAATTAAAAGTTTACCATTTTAACCACTTTTAAGTGTACTATTCAGTGACATTAAGAACATTCACATGTAACCATCACCACTGTCAATTCCAGAACTTTTTCATGATCCCAAACAGATACTCTAACCATGAAGCAATAGTTCCCCATTCTGCCCTCCCCTGAGCGCTGGTAAACTGCATGCTACTTTCTGTCTCTATGAATTGCCTATTCTAGATACCTTATGTAAATGAAATCATGTAATATTTGTCCATTTGTATCTGGCTTATTTCACTTATAATGTTTTCAAGGGCCGTCCATGTTGTAGCATATAACAGAACTTCATTCCATTTTATGGCTGAATAATATTCCATTGCCTGTACAAACGATATTGTATTTATCCATTCATCTGCTGATGGACGCATGAGTTGTTTCCACATTTTGGCTACTGTGAATAGTGTTGCTGTGAACATTGGTGTACAAGTATCTGGGTCCCCATTTTCAAGTCTTTGGGGTATATACCTGGAATTAGGATTCCTGGGTCTAATGATAATTCTATGTTTAATTTCTTGAGGAACTAACAAACTATTTCCACAGAGACAACATTCTTACCAGCTAAGGGGTGTGGAATTTCTTTTAAAAGTAATGAGAATTTTCTAAAATTGATTGTGATGATGGTTGCAGAACTCTGTGACTATACTGAAAACCACTGAATTGTACAGTTTAAATGGGTGAACTGTATAGGAAGTGAATTATATCTCAATATAGCTTTTTAAATTATATATATATAACTTCACTGTTAGCATCATACTAAATGGTGAAAGACAATTATATACCCCTAAGATCAGGACCAAGACAAGAATGTCCACTCTCACCATTTGCATTCAACATTGTGCTGAAGGTTCTGGCCAGTGCAGTAAGGTGAGAACAAGAAATAAAGGCATTTGGGTTGGAAAAAATTAAACTTTTTATTCACAGATGACTTGCTTATCTATGTAGAAACCCAATGGAATCTACAAAAAGACTGCTAGAATTAATAAGTGAGTTCAGCAAGCTTTTAGGATGCATGACTAATACACATAAAAAATGTATTTTCATATACCAACAAGATACAATTGAAATTTTAAATAAAAATACTGTTTACAATAGGACATAAATATGTGAAAGACCTGCGCACTCAAACCGTAAAACATTGCTGAGGGAAATTAAGTCCTAAGTAAATTTTATTGGAGAGATATACTGTGTTCATGATTCAGAAGACTCAATACTGTTAAGATGTCGTCTCCTCAGACTGATCTACAGATTCAACATAATCACAATAAAAACTGTAACAGGAATGTTATTTTAGAAATTAATTAGCTGATTCTAAAAACTTCATATGGGGACTTCCCTGGTGGTCCAGTGGTTAAGAATCCGCCTTCCAGTTCAGGGGACACAGGTTCGATCCCTGGTCAGGGAACTAAGATCCCACATGCCGCAAAGCAACTAAGCCTGCGTGCTCTGGAACCTGCATGTCAAAACTGAGACCCGATGCAGCCAAAAATAAATAAATAAATAAATATTTTAAAATACTAAAAAAAATAAAACATAAAATTCATATGGAAATGTTAAGAACCTAGAATAGCCAAAATAGCTTTTAAAAGGAAAAAACAAAGTTGGAAAATGTACATTACCTAATTTCAAGATTTATTCTAAAGCTATATATAGTAAGACAGTGTGGTATCTGTGTCAAGATAAACAAATAGATCAAAGGAGAAAACAGAGCTCAAAAGTAGAACCATACTATGTGAACAGCTGATTTCCTTCGGCTGTGCAAAGGCAATTTAGTGGAGAAGGGAGAGTCTTTTCAACATGTGGTGATAAAACAATTGGATATCCATATACAAAAAATTAACTTCAATCCATAGGTCATACCATATACAAAAATGAATTCAAAATGGATCATAGACCTAAATGTAAAACCTAAAACTCTAAAACTTCTAGAAGAAAACATAAGAGCAAATCTTTGTGGCCTTGGGTTAAGTCATTTCTTAACTGGTGCAATTTCTTAGCTATGACACCAAAAGCATGATCTATAAAATAACACATGGATTAATTTTACTTCATCAAAATTTAAAACTCTGTCCTTCAAAAGATGCTATTTAGAGAATTAAAAGACAAATGTCTGACCCAGAGAAAATATTTATAAAGCACATACCTGATGAAGGACTGATGTTTAACATATAAAAATAACTCTCAACACTCTATAAAATAACTCTAAAAAAAAATTTAAAGGAGACGAAAAATGTGAACAGACCACCAAAGATGTATGGGTGGCAAAGATGCTTACCATCACTCGTCACTAGGGAAGTGTAAATTAAAACCACTGTATTCCTGGTTGGTGAACTCGCAGAGCTACTGGCAGGGTTGTGGACCCAGAGAGGGCATGGACGCTCCACACCCCACTCCCCCACACACCTTGCCCTATTCGTCTATTCCATGTGGCTGTTCTTGAATGATATCCTTTACAATAAACCAGTACAGAATGCCAAAACGAAAGAGCAATTTGAAAACCTGTTACTGAATGGGACAAACAAGGAATTTCTTTGACTTTTGGAGCTGCAGGACTTAGTTCTGTCCTGGGGGTAGGGTTTTGCTATATTAACGACCTTATAGTAATACGGTCAACACAGAGGATGCACAAATACCTTGAGAGATGTTGAGAAACTTTGTCTTGGGTGTGATATCTGGGGTCAAGTAACTAGCAGCTGCAGCAGCCAGAGACTTCCTAAACTCACCGCTTCAGTCTTGCTGCCTTCAGATGTTCCTGTGCACCTTTTTTCAAGATAAGTTCCTACACTTTTTGTATCCTATGCAGTCCAGGAGCTCAAAGCAGTTGGAGCTGGGATGGTTACTGCCTTTCACAACTGCAAGGAAGAAAACAGACAAAGGGTTTATCGGGAAACTGGTGTTTAGATCACAGCTCCTCACGGTGAAGAAAGTCCAAAGCATATAGAGGACTGTGTGAAACCCTGGAATGGTTCCTGGAATGATCATGTAGTGGATGACAGCCTACTGGACACAGAGCCTCTGCAGGACACTTACAGGAGACACACGGAAGATCTGGAAAAGACTGATTTTCACAGAAACTCAAACAAAGACCACCTTGAAATTTGCACATATATCCTCTCATGGGGTCAGACATGACTATGTGCAAGTATTTGGTTTTAAGCCTCCAATTCCATTACCAGAACAAAAAAGATCCTAATCCAGACCTTCCTACCATTAAATGGCCAAATATGAAGACAAAGAATCTGTGCCGGAAATTTCTCTGAGACTGGCAGAGAAAGAAAGTGCTCAGATAGTACTCTCCACAGATCCCGATGCAGACCGGCTGGCAGCAGCAGAACTCCAAGAGGATGGTCAGTGGAAACTTTTCACAGGGAATGAGATGGCAACTTTGTTGAGGGGTGGGGGGTGGGGGTGGATATTTGATTGCTGGAATAAAAATAAATTAAGAAATTCTGATGTGAATAATGTTTATATGTTAGCCACCACAGTCTCTTCCAAAATTTTGAATCCAATTGCACTTAAAGGAGGATTTTATTTTGAAGAAACATTACCGGATTTTAAATGGATTGGAAGTAGGATAAAAAACCTGGAAAATGGGAAAGAAGTCATTTTTGCATTTAAAGAGTCTTTTGGTTTTCTGTGTGGAACTGCAATTTTGAATAAAGACCGGGTGAGTACAGCCATTGCTGTTGCTAAGATGTTAGCTTAACTGGAAACCATAAACATAACCAATTAAGATTTGTGAAAAATATGATTATCATATTTCAAAAACTTCACATTTCTTGTGTTATGATCTGACTACCAACAAAAGTATACTTGAAAGTCTTCACAATTTTGATTCTCCAAAAGAATATCCATTGTATCATATACGTGGGACATTACCTCTGAATGTGACAGCAGCCAGCCTAATAAGAAATTAGTGCTGCCTGTGGATAAAAATAACCAAATGATTACATTTGTTACCAGACTCAGGTTTGGCTGCTTACTGCTCGAAAGCCAGTAATCGAGAGGCAAGGGTCAGTAGACAGGAAAGATGTTCTAATCAGAAAAGCTGGCAACCTAGGGAGACGGTGGACTCATGTCCCAAGACCAAATCCAAAGATTTTACTCAAACATGACAGTTTTTACTCAAACATGACAGTTTTTAAAGGGAAAAGGAGAGAGAATCTCAGTGAATCATCGAGGCAGGAGGTTGGGTTCTGCATCCTTCTCCATTGCGTGCAGGCTGGCTGACTCTCCCTTCAGATATTATCTTGCCCACGAGATCTGCTGCAGGGCTGCTAAGGGGGTCGTTGGGGGTAGAGAGCTAGTCATTCTTTAACTACTTAATTCTTTATGCTTACTTCTTTTTATCTAGGAAAAGAACGAACAGGTTAATTAGGTTCTTCCAAGGCTAGAGGGGAACAGAAATGGGCAAAAGAGCTGCTTTCACGTTTGCTTTTCATATGCTGTGTTGCTGTTCTTCAGACGAGCAGGACAAAACCAAAGGTCAAGCATTGTGCAGAGATGCACACGCCACCCGACCGGAGGGGCCCTGCCTTGCCGAAAGCACTGGAGAAACTCCCTCAGGCTCTTCAATGAATGAATCGATTAATCAACAGTTAATCAATAGTTGATCTAAGAAAGAAATGGACATTTTTATTTGAGCCAATTTGAGGATTATAACCCAGGAGACATTCTTTCAGAAAGCTCTGAGGACTGTTCTGCCCATTAGAGGTCAAAAAACAGTTACATACATTTTTGAGACAAAGGGTTATATCTCAAATGACATGTTGATAGTTTACAAAATCCAGATCTGCGTGTACAAAGGCACTTGTGGGTCATCGTTGCTCCTTACAAGATTAAGAAGGGAGGTTCTTGCCTAAGGAGGTCTGGTTAATGCAGATGCACAGCACACACCAAGGGGAAGAAGAGGCCCAGACCGGGAGAGAGAAATTTTGTTTAATTTTTTCTTGTCTTGCCACAAAATGTGAATTTTATGTTGTCACTCCGATTACAAATTTTCTTGAGCCCACTAAGAATGGCCTGACCTGGCACTCTGTTTAGGTGTACATCGGTCGTCGTTGCTTTCACTGGCACTTGGGACAGAACAACCAAGCTGCACCTGGACCTCATCTTAGCATTCTTCCTCTCTCTCATCTGGCTGAGTGTCTTTTTTCCCTTTATTTTCTTCTGTTTTGGTCAACTAATTAAACAAACTGTGTAAATTTGAAATGAAATGGTCTGGAGAGAAATTATTCAAACTTTTCATAATCTTGAACAAAAGTCATTCCATTAGAAGTATCATAGTAACACATTGTTCCTCCTTTAACAAAAACATAACACTACAAAAGCGAGTTTACTAATTAAAGTATGATTAAGCTTGGTTCCAGAGTCTCGTAATTGTGTACAGCGCATTTTTAAAAGAGGCATGTGTTATGTATTTAATTGTAGAGTTGGTTAAGGAAATTAATCCATTTAATTGTCAAGAAAATGGTATTGCTCCCAGATCACTGTGGAAACGTGTTATTGTTACATCACAGGTATTTATTTACAAATTAGAATATCTGAAATAGGGCATTTAGCATTTCTCTATGTGGTTTCAGCTCTATATGTTGAAGATGCTCTTGGTGCAGCATACATTTATTGTATGTATTAAAAATCCTGATGTTTATCGAACATAAAACAACAGACAACACTGCCTGTGGCTTTGTTCTTGTCAAACGTCTCGGAAACTTCTCAAGTTCTGAGGTGAACCGAAATGATATTCCTGCATTGCGTATGATTTAATCAGTTAATTTTCAGGCAGCTAGAGAAAAAACTCTTGAACTATTTAGGTGCTTCCCCTCTATATCAAATGGGTTTGCTGACTTAAGTAAAGGAAAAAAAATCTGAACTGAGAAAGGAACTAGAATTTATTTAGAAGTCTAACTTTTGAATTATATTTTTGTAAGTAGATTTATGCTAATGTTGCTAAGAAATAAAACAAACAGATTTTAGGTCTTATGAAACACTGAAACTCCAGTTTATTCTAACATTTTGCTGACTTCAGAATTTCTGATCATATAAGGACCGTTTATTTTTAACGTGGAAAAAAATTTTAGAAGGTCATTTTTGGTTGATTCTGCAGTCTTGTGAAAAAAGACTTAATAGAGAAGTGCTATTTAATCTTAAAGTGTATTCTGTTCTGCATTGTTCACAGAATAAACACGTGATATAGTTTAAAAGGTAACGATCACAAGGCCTTGAATGTAATCATGCTCTACAAATTCTCTATAGGAGACAGCAACAGTATAAGAGAATGTATTTCGTAAAATAATGTAATATAAAGTTTGAACTGATTAGAATGCTCATTAAATCATGGTTTGGTTTGTTGCAGCTATCAGTTGAATGCATACAATCCAAATGTAATTTTCAAATTATTACATTGCCACTATTGTTCATTTTTTCCTTCTTCACTTTCTCAAAGCTGTGTCTTGTATGACTTAGATAATAGACAGCTAGCCAAACATAAAGCACCACTTTTCTGAATGAGTTTGTTTTCAAAGTCTTTGCACTAAAGAACAGATATGTAGAATTTTTTATTTGCTTTTAAGAATGTAGATTGTCATTTAGGAAATGGCTTCTATTTTACCAAGTCGTATCATACTCTACGTGAAGAACATGTATATTTGGCTCCATATCTGTGTTTCAGTCACTGAGAATAACTTGGAGCTGAAATGATACAGCAGCCTGTTCATCATCACTGAGCCACGTCTTGATGGTCATTCTCTATGAAGAGAATAGTTCCATTTGAGTGCTTTAATGAAATGCAGGATTTGAGTCATCTTAATAAGGTGAAAAGTTACTGAAGCTTTGATTCTTATCTCAAAATTTTTTTTTAATCCAAAATTAAAATGAACAGAATCTTGCAAATTCCCAGAGTAAACAGAATGAGGACTCAATCATTTGATTCCAGCAAAGCTCTGGAGTCTGTGTGAGCACGATATCTCGCATGAGTTTACATAGTGCTCCACACTGGCTGAGAGGATACATTCAGCCAGGAGAGGCACAAGCGGTGGCCAGCAAGCCCCAGCCTTGGTCGCTGCACTGTTAGTCTTTTCCTCTAGGAATAATGTCATGGGAATGAATGAATTCTCCTTGACTGTGCATATCAAAACTCAATTTTTTACAGTATGGGGAGAAGGAAATAATGAGTGGGGCAAGATCAAAGCATACATTGGAAATTAACAGTAAAATAACAGAAATGTCAGTAAGGCTGCACAGGAAATGCTTCTTGTGAAGGGCAAACCTACCTACCACCCAAAAGTAGGGAACAAACTGACCGTGGGCAAGTTGTTGACTTGCGCTCATTTGTTCTTATATGAGCAAATAGTGAGTCAATTGTCTTCCTTTATTAGCAATCATGAAAGAGACCTGGTTTTAGAAGTTGAGAAGCAGTACCCCTTTTACTAATTCAGTCTCTGCGAGTATGTTGTGTTTCAGGGTCCTATGGGAACTCGGAAGGAGTTATAGGAGAAATAAAAAGGAATGAAATGTAAGATCTCTGAGAAAAAGCTCAAAAAGTTAAGACCATTTTGCTCTGGAGAGGGAAAAATTGTTGACATGGTTTAATGTCTTATTATTGATATTTTTATTAAAGAACTCAGACTAAGAAGTAATATGATAAGCTGTTCTCCATCTCCAGTGAGGACAGAAAAGGAGAGAATAAGGATCTTTTTTATTTGGGAGAGAAGAAAAAAAAAAAGGCAGCATGAAAAGTTTGAGATTTAAGAACTTCTTGAAGATGAATTGTCATGAAGTCTTCTATTTGAAATCTTTTTTAAGAAAATAAAACATTTAAAATTTAGAATTTAAGGGATATACTGAATGGCTTTTGAAGGTTCCTTTTAACACTTGCTTTTTAAAAAATTTATATTGGAACAAAGACAATGTCATAAAAAGCACCAAATATAACCTATGAGTTTAGCTCCATATCTAGAAGAATTTAGATCACAAAACAGTTTTTGTATACTTTGTGTAGTAGATGCACGAGTGTAATGAAGACGTGCTTGGATGTTATTTTTAATTTAACCTGGCCAATTAATTGAGACTTGAACACAATTTTGTTCACCTAGAAGAATGTATATAGCATTAGAGGACATCCGAGGATTTTGTTTTAAACATAAAGTATTGTTATTTGGATGTAGTAACATCAGCAGACAGAGAGTTTCCAAGAGATCAGATACTTTGGAATATCTTCATATAGGAATTAGACTTCCCAGTTCTTAAGCAGGTTGCTTCTGGAATTAGTGCAACAGAAATATTAGCTGGAGTTTAGTGAAGAAGTTGTGCTATGAACTGCTCCTGTCGGTATTTGTTTTCCATTGAAGTTAGTGATGCCTGAAAAACCCAAATTCTGCTGGGAGAAATTTACTTTATGCCTTTTTCTCTCTTCCTCCCTCTCTCCCTAGGAGAACTTCCACGTTGTTACTATCAAGAGTTATTGCCTTGTTGCATTATTGATAGGAAATCTTAGCTGTACTCATTCAAAAATGCTTTAAACTTACTCATAAACTACATTTGTTTACAGAAAAGACTCTATAAATGAAATATTACCACGCACTTATCAGAATGGCTATGTTGGCGGAGAGCTCGAGAACTGGAATCTCTGCCACTGCTGGTGGAATGTGAGATGTTTCAACCATTGTGAAAAAACACTTTGGAAGCTATTAAAAATGCTAAACATTCACCTACCATACGACCTAGCCATTCCACACATAGTCAGCCAGGAAATATGAAAATGTGTGTTTGTGCAAAGAGTTGTAAGTGAATGCTCATCGCTGGT
Source organism: Hippopotamus amphibius kiboko (assembly GCF_030028045.1). Classification (NCBI taxonomy): domain Eukaryota; kingdom Metazoa; phylum Chordata; class Mammalia; order Artiodactyla; family Hippopotamidae; genus Hippopotamus; species Hippopotamus amphibius. The sequence goes on from NC_080192.1 coordinate 87,331, forward strand.
TTATTTAACACAACCAAACATCCATCAATAGTGAATAGAAAAATAAATTGTGGTATAGCCGTACGACGAAATACTCAGCAATAAAAAGGAATAAACTGCTGAACACACTACCATATAGACGAATCTCAAAATATGCTGAGTGAAGACCAAAAAAAAGGTACTTGAGGTGTGATTCCATTTGTATAAAATCCTTAGAAATGCAGCTTTATAGTGAGAAAAAGCAGATTAGAGATTGCCTGGAGCCAGGGAGGAAAGGGCTCGAGGGGTTACAAAGTGCCACAAGGAAACTTTGGGGAGTGATGGCTTTGTTCACTGCAGTGATTGTGCTGATGGATTTGGGCAATGCAGTCATAGCACAAAGCTTGCACCTACCATACGACCCCGCCACTCCACTTCTGAAAGCAGGTCTCCACACAAAGACTAAACCATAGTGACCAGAACAGGTCACAGATGATTCTTTACCAAGAATGTAGTTTCTGCAAAAAACCCCAATAAGCTAACTTCTGTTTCTTGATCAGTTTTCTACGCATTAAAAATGAATTACCTCCATTTTTTTCCACTTCCATTTAAAATTTGCTACAATCATATTCATTGGGATCAGTTTCTTTCATTGCAAATATGGTTAGATTTCATATACTGGTCAAATTCACAATTGGAATTTCTGTCCCTTTGTCATTACTGTACATCTGTTGTTCCTGTCATGTCCTGTCTTCTAGTGTCAGAGTTTTACCACTTGCAGGTTTAGCCACTGCTCAATCATTTTCAGTTATTCTCCCTAACAATAAGGTTCATTATGAGTTCTGTTTTTTTGAGAATACTTTTCATTTGCCCAACGATCCCACAAGGAAACAGTGAGCATATTCCTCGCATGCCTGGATGCCCTTTGGTGTTGGTTCAGCTCACCCACTGCTTCCCTGCTCCTCCTGTCCCTGTGTGCAGGGGCTTCTGCTTCAGGAGCTGTGAGCCCTTTTCGGGGTTAGAGTATCCACAGGGACATGAAGGCAGATCAAAGAGTCCTGCTTCACTTATAAACAGCTTCATTCATAATATTAAAAATTAAAATTAAAATATCAATTAGATTGGCAAGGATTGATGAATTTTTACGAACCAGTTGTGGGGAAACGTGCACATTGAAGGGGAGCTAAGTTGGAAGACTGGAAATTCCCTCCTAGGAAGGAAACGTGACACTGTGGCTCATAAATGCCCCAACTGTGGGGCGTCGTTAGAGAAGGGGTCCGTGTGTGCTAATATGGAAATGTCTATATTTGATAAATGGAAAAGGAAGTCAAAGAGTAATATGAACAGTGAAAATATAAGAAGGGGATCAGGTTATGTTCACACGCATGGGGAGTTTGCAGAAGGCATGCAGGAACCCACCGCCTGGACCCCGCGAGCTCCCGTCAGAGTGTTCCTGGAGCTGAGCCCTGTCTCCAGGAAGGAGACCCAGGTGTCAGCTTACAGACCACAGGCCCAAGGCAGCATTTCCACCTCAAGGAGGAGAGAAGAAACAAACTAAGGACAGATTCCTCTCGTGCTTCTGTCCCTTCACACAACCAGGAGAGCATGGCCTCCAGCAGACCCGGCCTCACACCCTTCATTTCCAGTCAGCTCACCTCACGGGAGATGTGAGGCCCACTGATTGAATATGCAGAGACACTACGTGCTACATAATTACCTGGACCACAGCCCCAGGTCACCTTGCTCTAGTTTTTAAAATCAAGATTTAAAAAAAAATCCACAATTGACATCATTAATACAAGCAATTCCAACTTGTTGGAGGGTGAACGGAGGCAGGGCAGATTTGATGAGGGGTTGAATTGGGGAGGGCAGATAGGAAGAAGTCCAGAAAGCACCTCTTTATGTACATATATTTTTATTTGTATTCATATTCATTTATTTCATGTTTTTTTTCCTCAGGAGTGAGGGGTTCACGTGGTCCGTTGAGAATGGGGTCAGGTCAGGAGGAGGCAGGCTGTTCTGCAAGGTCTATGGTCCCCGCGTCATAAGCGCCCTTTCCGTTAAAAAAGGTGCTCCCCCTCAAGGCCTCTATGAGCTGCTGCAGTCGCTTGGCGAAAGAAAGGGCTTGGGGAGGTTTAGGGGAAGGCTGTGGGGGGGCAGGGGGCGGGGGCGGGGGGGGAGCTGCGGGTTGGGGTCGGTTCCCTGCAGCGGGTCGCTGGGGTCTCTGGGAGAGAGGTGGTCGAGGAAGGTGTTGGACGTACCAAGGTGCGAGAGTAGAAGGCGGCCTGGAGGAGGGTCTGGCTGGGCGTGCTGGCGTGGTGGGAGGGGGCGGGGGGGGCCGCTGCACCATGTGCAGGGCGTTCGAGCCAATCTTGGAGGCGATCCAGCCCAGGTAGGGCCAGGTGGACGTGTAGACCCCAGGGCGCCGAGCGCGGGCGCAGCCTACCCCCCAGCTTGTGACTCCCACGACCACATAGCTGCTTTCCACGCTGTCTCTGCACATGAGAGGCCCGCCGCTGTCCCCCTGCCCAGAAGGACACAGAAGTCACTCTCTGCCTGAGCCCCCTGCCCTGCCCAGAAGGGCCATGGACTCTGGGAGGGCAATTTCTGCAGTCACGTGGGCTCCGGCTGCCATGCACACAGGCGGGTGTGGTGCAGTTTGAGGGGGTGCCAACAGCTTCTCTGGGGATGTGAGAAGGATGTGGATTGTCATGGGTTTCCTTGCAGGGAGCAGGGAGGATGAACAGACCTGTGCCCGTGCCTGTGGTTCTACGTGCGAACATGAACATGCGTGTACGAGTGGATCTGACTGCTTTGCGTTCTGGTGGAGAGAGTAAACATTCCCTCTGGAGCAGCGTTTGGATAATGTGACCTCTGCCTTAGGCGGGGACAAGGTTCTAAATATGGTGATGGATTCTTTGTAGGGGCAGCGGGTGGGTGTCACTTCCCAAGCTCACTGTGACTGCAGATGCTGGAAGACGGGATCAGGGAAATTTGCTCAGGGATCCAAAAAAGAGGTGTCCGCAAGGGCCTGGGCACCCGAAGGAAAGTTACCTGGCAGGTGTCAATCTTGCCTTCAGGATACCCTGCGCACACATTGGTTGAACGAATGCGCCCGTTGTACCACCTGGTCGAGTTACATAAGTCGAGGTCGATGATGTCCACACGTGCCTCCTGCAGTATAGGTGATGTCCTGGGGGCTACAGCCAGGCGACTCAGTGGTCAGTGATCACAGAAGACGTGTTCTGGGAAAACGCTGCCTCCCTCCCCCCACTGAACCCCCATCATCCTGAAATACTCTCTTTAAACCTAAAATCCATGCAAGTCAATGCCCTCAGCTTCTCCTTATCCACTCCTGAAGGGAAGAAAACACACAGCTGGACGAGCCTATGACGGACAGGAGATGGAGGTGGAGGAGAGAGGAAGAGAGGGAGGAGGCGGAGGGTGGACAGACGGCAGATGGAGGATGGGTGGATGCCGCTGGAGAGTTGTGTGTGCTAACGGTAGATGATGGCTTTACGGAGGTTTGTTGACGTTACACAATTGTAACGAGGATGTGCTGAGCACTCACTAGGAATCATACAGGCTTCGTCCCATTCACTCCTCACAGCCACCTCATGAGTTAGGAACTGTGATTCCCCTTTTCTCCAATCAGATTGGAGCACTACTTGCCAAGGTCACAGTAGGGACCTGGTGCGGCTTGGATTCACACCCAGGTTTTCCTCCCTAGACTCAAGTCCAGAACACAACTTTCATTCTGGCTATAGGTCACACACCCCACCCCCACCCCCACGCCCGCTTTTTATCCTCTGCCACGTGTGGACAGGACCCACTGGACTTGGGCTGATGCATCCCTCCCCACGTATCTGGTTTGAAATGTGGAGAAAGCAGAGCTATGGCCGGGCCTCTACACACACGCTGACCTGTCAGGGGCACGGGTGATTGAAATGACCCCTGAGGCCAGGTCAGAACTTCCTTTATAGCCTCAGATGCTCGGCCATGACCGGGGGTTAAGAAAGGCCCAGCCTGCGCTGTGGCTGGAGCAGCCGACACTGCATCTGGCTGGCAGCCCAAGAGCGGATGCGACCGTCCCCTCCACATCACATCGTCCCACAGACAGGAGGTTCCCAACAGGCCAGTCACAGCCCAGTGGGTTTGAACGTCGTCTGCAGTACAGATGGGGAGTTGACAGATCTGACCTGTTGGAGGGACAGACCTGGAGCACGGCTCTGAAGGCCAAAAGGGAAGGCAGGCGCGTGTGGAACACTCTGGGCGGGGCAGGCACAGAGAGCGCCTGCAGATGCTGCTGAATGCATGTCTGCGAGGCTTTGCTTATGTTTCCCCCACCTTTCCTTCCCATCCCAGCAACAAAGAGGGTTTTGTACATGCACTGCCCTTCCGGTAGAGGCAACATGAAAATAACAGCGTCAAGCAAAGAGCTTTCTCAATCCCGACACTTTGGCTTTAAACATCAAATGCCAAACAAGCCTGCAAGGAACTAAAAATTAAATAGAAAAAGAGGCCAATTCCCAAAAGTGCTCTTCCAGCCCCAAAGCATCTGAGTTCAAGGAAGAGGTAGGTCAAGAAAAAGAAAGCTCAGAAGGAATATCACAGGAGCCTGGGGGCTTCTTTAAGACTTGGCCTTGACTCCCTCTTGCAAGAGCACCGGAATCGCAAGTGCAGAACAGCCACCAACAGAAGGACCCTGGAGCCACCAGAAAAGACTTGGCCTTAAGGGTGTGGGAAGTGTTTGCAAAAAAAAAAAAAAAAGAACAGAAACCTCATTAAATTTAGGGTGATTCTAAAACAAAAGAGGTCCTGTGTGATGTCCAGGGTTTAGGTGGGAGCCCACAATTCTCCTGAGCAAAAGGACAGCAGAGGTGGGGTTGGGAGTTGTTGGCTGTAAACCCTGAGATCACCCTCCCAGGGACTGCAAGGGATGGGACACGAGGAGAGTGTGTACTTGCTCTAGAGATCAGGGCAAAGCCACAGACATCAACGGCCAGACAGAGGTTGGCACCCCGGGGCGGGGAGGAAAGCTTGTGAGTCGGCGAAAGCAAAGGCGGCTGGAGGAGACGCCCTTCCCTGAGGGGCAGCCCAGGTGGCAATCCTATCAGAAACTACGATCAAACTCTGAGAAAGGAAGAATCCAAAATTCCTGATTTCTGTTACCCACCCTCCCCCCAAAAAACCTGAGTTTTAAACCCCACATGACTGGACTGCCTCGAATTAGGAGGCCCAGATTTTCCATTATCGATGAACAAAAGAGACAGAGAGCTAAGTTAATTTCAGTCACATCGTCACACCCCTAAGGTGACTGGCTGCACATTCACGCGCCCACCTAGCGAAAGCTGAAAAGGCAGCTCACGAGCGGAGGCCTGTCCTACGCGGTCTTGCCCCGGGGGCGGATCCTCGCTGCCCACCTCTGACCCACACAAAGCCCCACCCAGCAGCGGCCGGGCTCCCCGTCCACAGAGGACACGCGCAGGAACGGCAGCGCAGCTTGGACTGCCGAGAGTGGCACTGGGGCAGGAGGGCGGAGACCACGTGACGCGGCCCTTCCATTTACAGATGGGGAAACTGAGGCACAGAGTGGGAGACCCCATCTAGCGCCTCTCCAAGTGCTGCTTCGGCGCACGTCCCCGAGTCACAGGACGCAGCCCCGGGGCTCCAGGCACAGCCTCGAACCCATCTAAAGACGCCAAGCTTCTCCTTGTGCCCCCGCCCGCACCCCCCCACCCCCCGGAGGGAGCGGGTTGGGCAGCCCCAGCCGCCGCCGAGGGGCCCTGGACAGGGAGCGCCACTCTCAGTTTCTGCGGCTGTGGGAGGGGACGGTGCGCAGACCCACGCCCAGCACCTCGCTGGGGGGCGGCTGGCCGCCTCCTCCGCCGTCACCGCAGAGGCCTCCCCGCCCAGACTCACCGTTCTCCCGTAGGAACCCCCAGCCAGCCACCCAGCAGGTCTGGGGGATCCTGGGTGGGCCCGCGCTAAACTGGGGCAGGCAGCCCGGCCCAATGAAGGGCCCGCACGGAACGGGAGGGGTGATCTTCACGAGCGCGATGTCGTTCGTCTCGGACCCGGGGGAGTACTTCTCGTGGAGGACGATCTTCTCCACGAACCTCTCCTGCAGAGGCGGCTTCACGGGCTTACTGCTTCCCCACACAACTTCCTTCGCTCCGAAAATCAGCCTCCAGTCGGTAGCCTTTCTGCGGGCGCAGAGGGAAGCCAGGAGACCCCCGCTGGGGACCGGCCGCTGACCGTGGGCCCCGGGCGCGCCCCGTCCCCGGCGGGTCGGGGCCGGCCCTGCCGTCCGGTGGCCCCCGGGCCCGGGGCCGCGGGGGCCCTCGGCCCCGACGAGCCTCTCCCGAGCCCCCTGCGCGCGTCCCCGCACGTACGGTCTGTTCCTGAAGCAGTGGGCGGCGCTGAGCAGCCAGCGCGCGTTCAGCAAGGTGCCCCCGCAGGCGTGAAAGCGCCGGTTGTTGTGGTAGCTGAAGACCTGGAGGCTGACCATCCAGGGCCAGGCCCCGAGCGCGGCCTCCTGCCCCCCGACGATGCGCATGCCGCCTCGCTGGTTCTGCCTGAACCGTAACCCGCAGGGGCCACTGCAGAGAGACCCCGGCACAGCCCGCGTCAGGAGCGGCCGGCCCGCAGCTGGGGGAGGGGAGCGCGCGGCAGGTTGCGGGGGGTGGGGGGGGCGCGGGGGGAGGGCTGTGGGCTCCTGGGGAGGCGGGGCCGCGGAGGGGGCGGGGCCCAAGGCGGACCGCCGAGCGGCGGTGCTGCGGGGGCTGGCACGGGACAGGAGGCCGCGGGCGGGCGCCAGGAAGGGCTCTGGGGGTGGCGCTTCTCGGGTCACAAGGTGAGGACCGGGGGTGGGGGTGGGGGGCCCAGGCAGCTCGGACAGCCTGACGGCCCAAGAAGTGTGAGAGATCGCTGGTCAGAGGCGAAGGCCAAAGGTGGGAGTGGGGGCGTAATCTTGGGTGGGAGACTCCAGGAGGAGCCAGGGGGTCTTGGGGCTGCAGGGTTGGGTTGGACGGTGGCAGGAGGAGGGCAGCCACAGGTAGATAAAGGGACCCCCAGGGGAGGGGGGCACACTGGGGTGGGGCAGTCCAGAGGGGAAGGTCAGGTCTCTGTGTCGCTGGTGAGAGTTTGGGAGTCATGGGCACTGCAGGGTACCTTGGGGGCTTGGGAGTCTACACGTGGCGTGGAGGTCCCACAGGGGCCGCATGACGATACCCTGGGACCTTTGGGGTCAGCCGCAGTGGGGGGTGTCCCAGTGTCTGCGGGAGGACAGGAGCTCCTGAGTATCAAGACTCAGTGTCCAACAAGCAGTGCAGTCAGTCACTGGGTGGGCGGGGGGCACAGCCCTGTGTGCTGCAGGAGCCCCAGGAGTTCGTCTCAGGAGGAAACCATGAGCGTCTGGGGCCCTGGGGGTTCTGGGCTGAGGATGCTGGGAGCAGGGAGGGTCTGAGTTGGGGATGTGGGTTACAGGCGCTGTGAGACCCGGGGGGATGCTAAGACCCCAGCTTGGCTTCCTCCAGAGCCCTGGACAGAGAGGATCTGGGTGGAGTCTGTTACGCAGAAGACACCCTCCCCACCCCCAAGGTGTCTCTGACACTTACTCACACGTGGTGTTATCTTTGGCGACCACAGACACTGCCAAGACCAGCAGAACGGCAGTTGGCAGCATCTCTACCAAACTCCTGCCCCAGCCTGGCCTGGAAGTCCAGTGACCTCACAAAGCTCCATGGCCTTCTGACCAATCAGCAGGGTGACCCCCCCCACCCCCCCAGCAGTCATGCCAGGCAGGAGCCCTTTAGCTCGACCAGTTCAAGCTGAAGTGACGGGGACTTCCCCGGAGGTGCAGTGGTTAAGACTCTGTGCTTCCAGTGCAGGAGGCGTGGATTCGATCCCTGGCTGGGGAACTAAGATCCCATATGCCGTGCAGTGCGGCCAAAAAGTAAAAACAATAAAAATAAAAAAATAAATAAATAAAACAAGCTGAAGTGACTTCCCAGCTTCCCGCACAGGCTCCCCCAACCCTGAGGTGATAGGGATTCGCATGCGGCCCCCGCCCTCTGTCCCAAGGCCAGGATCTTCAGCCCCAGTTATCTTCCAAGGTCCTACATTGTCTGAGGCTCCAGCTTTTGTGCAGGTTCAGGGTCTGACCCTCATGTGAGCTGTGAGCACATTCCCACTCCAAACCAGAGGCTGAGGGGCAGCTCGGCCACTGTGCGACAAGATGGTGCAATATGTCAGCAGTTCAGGGAGGCTCTACAGGTTGGCAGACCCTTAACACTGCGGGGGGCGAACTGTCTCTCCCTCCTCCAAGTGTGTGCTATCAGCACGCTTTCCGAAGACCATTTTGACTTTACCCAGCTTAGGGTTACAAAGCCCACCTTTCTGTCCACAAGGTCTCACGTCTTCTACTTGAGTGTCTCCAGGTCTCCTCTCCGGGCCCTACGTGCAGCAGGGCATTGTCTCCTGCACCTGCACAGCAGGGATTCTCAGCACAGTTACCTGAATGTCATGAAATAATGCTTCTTCTGTCAGGGGACAGCATCTCACCTCCCAGAGTAGAAAAATGCTCACCTCACCTACCTGGATGTTAAAAGGTTTTACCTCCCCTGTGGGAGTGTGAGGCGGTCGCATCTCTACCTGCTGGAGGAGCAGTCTTAGCTCCTGTACCTGAGTATAAGGTCTCAGCTGGCCTATCTGAATGTCAAGGAGTTGCACCTCACCTATATGAGTGTCACAAGGTCCTACTTCTCCTACCCGAGGGTCAGGACACCTCATGCTCTCTTTCCGGGTGTGAAGAGTTTTCAGATTGTCAGACGATCTTGATTCTCTACCCGAGCATCTTCTCTAACTGAATGTCATACTTTCTCATCTCATGTAACTTTCAGGAGGTCACACTCACTTCAACAGAACACCCAGTAGGTCGCATATATCTTACCTGAGTATCAGGAAGCTGTCATCTCCTCTCCCTGGCTGTGAGGATGTCTCTTTTCTTCCATCTCAGGGCTGAAGGCCTCAACTCCACCACCTTGAGTGTCACATTGGCCCATCTTTTCTACCTGAGAACCGAAAGGTCTCACATCCTCTGTGTCAAAAGGTTGCATCTCACCTATGAGTGCTCTGAAGCTTCAACTGCCACACTGGTGTGTCAGGGATTCTCCTGTCCCCACCCAACTGCTAGGAAGTCTCCCAGGCCCTGCTTGAGGAGACCCTCGTCCCCCCGCCAGAACGTCCTGAGCGTCCATCCTCTCTACCTGAGCACCACAAGGTCTCCTCTCCTCTACACAAGTGTCCGAAGCTCTCATCTCAACCCCTCGACTGTCTGAAGTCTTCCTCTCCCCTTCCTGGATATCTTGGGGTCTCATCTCTCCTACCCGAGGGTTGTGAAACTTCTTATCTCCCATTTGAGCGCAAGGAGGTCTTATAGGCCCTGAGTGTCAGGAGGTCTCGTCTCTACCTGCCAGACCTCATCTCTTCTGCTTTGTATCTGGAGGTCCTGCCTCATCTCTCTGAGTGACCGAGGGGTCTCCTCCCCCTACTTCAGGATAAGATGTTTCATCTTCCCCGTTTGAGGGTTATCGTCATCCCCGGGTACCAGGCATCTCCACCTCTTCTGCCTAATTGTCAGGACGCCTCATTTCCTCTCCAATGTCCAGAGACATCCTCTCACACATCTCACTGTCAGGAAGTTGTCATCATCTCTACATGACTGTCCCCAAATATACCCTCTCTGCAGGTCAGAAGGTCTTGTCTCTCCTATTGTAAAGCCAGAACACGTCATCTTTATTTACTAGGGAGTGACAAGGCCTTATCCCCTCAGTGAGCAGCAGGATGATTTAACTTCCTCACTGGAGTTTGATATTCATTATTTCCCTTCCTGCCAAGTAAGAGGTTTTATTTCCCTTATATAAATGCAATCAGGTCTCAAGAATATCAGCTATTTGAGTGTCACAAGATTTTTATCTCTGCTACTGCACGTCGGGAGGTCTCCCTCTCCTCTTCCTGAGTGGAGGGAGGATCCGTCTCCCCTCCATCCGTTCCAGGGCTCTTAGGTACTTTATCTGTTAGGATCTCTTACTTCCCATACCTGAGTGTCGCAGGACTTGTTTCTTCTACTTGACTTTCAGAAACTCTTCTCCCCTACATAAGTGTCCAAGGTCTCTCTCCCCACCCCCTCTCTCTCATCTCAGGTGGTCTCACCTCTTCTATCTGAAGGTTGTGAGGTCCTACTTCACCAACCTGAGGCCTTGCTTATTTTAATTCAGTGTGAGATTGTGCCTGATAAAGTAACCAAAAAAGACTTTGGACAGAAGAGCTAAATAGACATTTCTCCAAAGAAGACATACGGATGGCCAAGAGGCACAAGAAAAGATGCTCAACATCGCTAATTATCAGAGAAATGCAAATCGAAACAACAATGAGGTATCACCTCACACTGGTTAGAACGGGCGTCATCAGAAAATCTACAAACAGTAAATGCTGGAGAGGGTGTGGAGAAAAGAGAATCCTCTTGCACTGCTGATGGGATGGTAAATTGCTACAGCCACTATGGAGAAAAGTATGGAGGATCCTTAAAAAACCAAAAATAGAGTTACCACATGACCCAGCAATCCCACTACTGGGCATATACGCAGAGACCACCTTCATTCAAAAAGACACATGCACTCCAGTGTTCACTGAAGCACTATTTACACCAGGTCATGGAAGCAACCTAAATGTCCATCAACAGATGAATGGATAAAGACATGTATATACACACAATGGAATATTACTCACCCATAAAAAAAGAACAAAATTGGGTGGACCTGGCGACTGTCACACAGAGTGAAGTAAATCAGAAAGAGAAAAACAAATATCATATATTAACGCATATATGAGGAATCTAGAAAAATGGTACAGATCAACCGATTTGCAAGGCAGAAATAGAGACACAGATGTAGAACAAATATATGGACACCAAGGGGGGGAAGTGGGGGGGGGGTTGGCAGGAACTGGGAGATTGGGATTGCCATAGATACATCAATATGTATAAAATAGTTGACTAATAAGAAAAAAATATCAAATTGTACACTTTAAATATATGCAGTTTATTGTATGTCAATTACATCTCAATAAAACTCTTTTTAAAAGGTGTAAAAAAGACTTTGGAAGTACAGTTCAAGAAATGGCAACAGGAATTCAATAACTGATATTAGAGGTTTGCCTGTTAAAGAAAAGGTTATTCAGGTGTTTTTACAGGATTTTGATGTGTGTAAAATTAGTATGGTATTTAGATCCATGAGAATCATTTAACAGAAGGATGTAACCATTTATTTTAAAGGTTAATATGTACAATTTTGTGGAAATCATAACTTTTGCAAGTTTTTAAAAATATAGGATGAAAATGTAAGATATAAACTTCAAAATGAAAACTGGTACCCAGTTTTTCAAAACTTTTAGGAGGTATGCCACAACAAAGATGGAGGACCCCATGTCTAGATTCCAGAAGACAATAATTGTTTGACTCTTCAGAGTAGCACCCACTTCTGATTCTTGAAGGGGTTATAGTACCTGCTGGGAGAGCCACAGTCATGGGTTGAGGGATAGGCACATAGACCGACAGGTTTCATTTTCTCATTGAACCTAATGGAAGGGTGACTTTTGTTTGCCTTCTCCATGCTGTTCCCAAGAGCAGAGGAGGGAGATGGGAAGGTACAGGACAGTTAGGATCCTGGGGCCAGAGGATGCAGTCTCAGTGGCTACTGGGGGCTTGGCTCAGGCCCAGATGGAGCTCCCAGCACGGGGAGCAGGACAAGGGGTTCCCCATCCCTCTCCACCCTAGGTTCCTCCCCCCCATTCTCTAGTCCCGCTCCTCCGCCGCCACCCCCCCCACGCCCCTCTAGCTGACCCCAGCCTTCCTCCCTGCTCCTGAGCACTCTGCACCCCAATCACCTGAGCAATCCAACTCCCGCCCCATTTTCCTCACCCGGCCCCCCAACCCTGCCGGCTCCCACCTGCCCCTGCCTCTCTTCTCCCGTCTGCTCACTCCCCCTCGCCCCCTGTTGCTCTCCGGCATGGCCCCCGGCGGAGCAGAGGCCTCGTCATCCGGCCAGCCTTAGCGCCCAGGGTTGCCCACAGGACCTAGAGGGCGGCTGGTGGTGAAGGAGGGTTGGAGCCACAGCCTCTGCCCCAGGTTCCAGAGAGAGTGTTGGTGAGTCGCTTAGGGCCCCTAAGAGGATGAAGCTGGAACATTCTGAGGTCATGAGGAGGCGGCAGGGGGCAGGGAGTTCGCAGCCCTGAGTGAGAAAGCGTCTGCCCGCAGGCGTTTGGAGGCTCCAGCTCCCTCAGCCCCGTGTCCCTCTGCCATCTCTCTACCTGCCCCTGCAGGCTTCTCCAGTCCAGGTCGTGAAGGTTCTGCCTCATTTTCTGAGGCAATGGCGTGGCTTCTGGGCTGTTGGGATATCGGTCTTCTCCCCAGACCCCCGGGGGCTGGGATTGCAATGCCATTTCCAGGGAAGCCTAGCTCCCACTGCCACGCTCTTCCTCTGCTCCACTGAAAAGCTGGGCTCGCCCCAAGTTCCGGGCCCAGTTCCAGGGAGACCGAAGGTTCCATGCGCAGCTCAGAGAAGACCAACCCCACAGTGCTCAGGCCCAGAGTGAGTCCCACCTCTGCTCCCACACGCAGACCCTCCCAGGTCCCCACGCCTCAACTTCCTTCTTGGCCTCTTCTCTAAGATGACCATAGTTTCTCACTTGCAAACGAAGCCAAAAATTTGAAAATGTTGAAAATCTGAAATTGTGGTGAGCCTCTCTCAAGGCGCCACTGCTGAGTAGTCACCATTCCAGCCCCGCAAGGGCCCTCACCTTCCCTAACAGGCCGCCTAGACCTCTAGACCTCCACCTGCTCCTTGGAGCGCCTCTGCCTTCCCACCCACTCTGGCTAAAAAGACACCTGAGTCCACCGCTCTTCTGCCCACAAGGCTTCACCCCATCCACCATCCTTATTCTTCCTGGGATCTTCACGCTTTCCTGGAGGCGCTGCCCAGGCCCCGTCCCAAACTGAGGTCTGCACGTGTCACGGTCACACTCACACTCTACCTTGACCCAGCATGGCCAGGCTCTGAGCCCACTGCCCCTCCTACAACCCCAGCAGGTGACAGGTGCCCAACTGCTCTGATGTCCCACCTCGGTAGCTTCTGGCCCTCTCAGTCCCGGGCCTGGCCGTCTCCCCGCTCTCAAGGCTCCTTCTGGGCCTCCTCTGCCCACTCACCTCACGGCTCCTCCTCCTTTCACACTTTGAGGTGTCTCCGCCCTTCCTGTGAGGCAGCACTCCCCACCAGGTGCCATACAGGACCCTCCCCATCAGTGGCTGGCGGCAGCCAGCTCAGAGGGGAGAAGGCCTGAACATGGGCAGGTGTGCGGGCGGCAGAGCAGGGATAGACAGGCGGGGGTTCAAAGCCAGGAGTGCCAGAATTTAAGGACAACTGGACGCTAGGGAGGAAAGTGGACAGAGGACACAGAGGACAACCGGACTCCCAGCTCAGGACTTCATTCACTGAGCTGGTGAGCAGAGAGAGACGCTTCCAGCTCAGGAAGCGTGGCTCAGGTCCAGCAGGTCTCAGAGAGACAGAGTCACGGAGAAGCCAGCCACGTGGGCATGGAGGTCAGCAAAGAGACTGGGTCAGAGACAGAGATCTGCAGGTCATCGGTGCACGTGGCTCGACGCCTCCCCAAGGCTCAGGAGGTGTGTGGGACCTGTCTGAGGGACAGCAGAGTCTGTGCTCCCAACACCTTCTCAAGCAGGCAACGGAGAAAGGGCTTCATTTCTTATAAATTTATTACATAATAATATTATAATAATTATTATCAATAATAATAATAATATAAGAAACATAGATCTCTGTGGGGTGTATCACAACGTCAGGGTCAGGAGGCCTCAGGACTGGAGCGGGGGGCGGGACCCCAAGATGGAGCTCCATACAAAAGGAGGGGGAAGCAGAGCTGACCCTGGAAAGTTAAAAACCCAAATTGAACGGAACCAAAACCCACAGGAGAGTGTGAGACGAGTGTGCATGTGGCAGAGTCTGGTACAGTGACTGCTGCTGTGTGTGTGACCTGGTCTGTCGGTGAAAGGGTTACCAGGTGTGAGTCTGCCCAGGGAATGGGGCCGGTGGGCCGGGGCGGGGCGGCTGGGCACAGACCGGCGTGCCAGGCCCCTGGGCTGTGAAAACATCTGTTTTCTGGGTTTTTTAATTTTTATTAAAAAAAGCTAGAAATATAAACAGAAACTTGTGAGTGACGTGGATGGAGCTTAGTCCAGACTCCAAACCCTAGGTTTAAAAACGTCCCGGGCCCCCCACCCCACAGGTCATTGCTGAGTGTGAGGAGTCACAGTAAGGGGGGCTGGGGTGCCCGCTGGGGTCTCTGCCTCTCCCCAGGGTTTGTGGTGGCCTGACTCTAGGGGTGCCCCTATGATCCCCCCTAGAAGCCCAACAGGGGGCACTGCCTCCAAGGGCCCTTGGGGGCCTCTCCCAAGCAGCGGGGCTTCATCAAGAAGGCCTGCTCAGGCTCGGCGAGGCTCTGGAGGGACAGGCTGGGCAAACAGCAGGTCCCAGGGTGCAAGACGACCTCTGACTTTCTTTGGAAGTGGAGACGGGGTGCTCTCACAGGCGCACACCCATGCACGCACCCTGTGCACGCGTCTGAAGCCCCGACACGAGTCCAGAGGGGCCCCTTGGGACCGCTCTCCGGTCAGGCACAGGCGGGGCTCCGACGCACTCAGTCACACCCGGGTTTTCACACACTCGCACATGTGCGCGCGCACACAGGGGGCGGAGCCGGAGACTTCGGGTCTGAGGCAGGGAGGCTTCTCTGCTGGAGTCGCCCAGCAGGGCAGGAGGGAGGCCAGACCCCTACGGGGCAGGGACCCTGTGAGGGAGACAGCTGGGGGCGGGTGTCAGGGCCCTGCCCCCCCAGCCCCGCCCCAGGGCCGTGGTCTCCCAGGCCACGGGACCTTGCTCGTGCCCAGCAGGACTCGCTGCCTGCCGCCCCTCCACCACGCAGCACCTGAAGGGTCGGTGGGGCACACTCTAGCTCAGCGAGGGGAGGGGGCCCAGCCGGGGCCCCAGGGCGGGCTACCAGGACCCGAGCCGACCCCAGACCAGCTGGAGCGTCCCCCCCGCCCCACGTGGGGTGGCAGTGGCAGTTGAGGGGCCAGAGATGGAAGACTGGGCAGCCGGAGGGGAGGGGAAGGGAAGCTATTAAGGACAGAGATATTTGTTCCTTTTCTCGTTCCAAATATAGAGTGGATTAAAATATGCAAAATAGGGGGGCTCCTTGGCCCCCGACCGAGAACCCCAATGTCTCCCCCCTCCCCCCGAGTCACCAAGGTGTGTCTTGACCTCGCATGCTGGACTAGGTTCCCCCCTCTGGGAAAGTAGCCACCGGGAGCTGAGCGGGAGAGGGTCGGGCCGGAGCACCCCGCCCCCAACCCCCTCCCGCTCCAGCCCCTCCGGCCCGCGCCCTTCCTGACCGTGTGCTGGGTGGGGCTCGACGGCCTGGGAGGGCACTAAGCAATGTACAGGGCAAGTCTCCGAGCAACAGCAAACAGGACGATTCATGCAACATTCCTGGCCCGGGCGCCGTTAGGGTGGGGGTGGGGGGCAGGCCGAGCCCGCGGCCCGGGGGGCGGAGGTGGGGAGCCCTGCCCGCAGGGCGCGGCCGGGGCGTGGGGGGTGGGGGCGAGGGAGGGGGCGTCAGCTGCCGTCCAGCTGCCTGAGCGCGCGCTCGATGTTCATGCGGTGGCCCACGCGCGTCACGCCCAGCTCCACGAAGTCGTCCTTGGTGAGCGCAGGCAGGTGCGCGCCCTCGATCTCGTGGTCCTCGAAGCGGTCGCGGTGCTCGCCCAAGTGGATGCTCTCCAGCCAGTCGCCCACGTCGAACTTGCTCCAGAGCTGCAGGGGCTTTTGCTGGAAGGGCCGGCGCGGGGTGGGGGCCCCGGGGCCGGGGCCGGGCGCTGGCGAGGGCAGCGGCGAGGGCGAGGGCGAGCGGCTGCGCGCGCTCACGCTGCGCACCACGAAGCGCACCTCCTTCGGCTCATGCGGGATGGAGAGGCTGGACGACTTGAGGATGGTGGGGGGCGTGAGGCCGAAGGGCCGCCCCGCGCCCCCCGCGCCCGCCCCCAGCCCCTCCACCCGCTCCAGCGACGCGGGCTTCACTGGGCTCGGGGCGCGCCGCGCCACGGGGTAGCGGCCGCCGGGCCGCACCGGGTAGGAGGCCCCGCCGCCCGGGCCCCCAGGGCTGCGCTGCGCTGAGATGGAGCTCAGCTCACCGAGGCTGCTGAAGAGCCTGCGGAGGGAGAGGGGGTCAAGGCCAGGTGAGGGGCACTAGGCGAGGTGGGGGCGGGCGGAGGGGCACAGGGCCAGCGGCCCGGAGGACGCTGGGGAGGGCAGGAGAGGGCGTGGGCTGGGACTTGGGGGGTAGCCCTAGGGCCAGAGGGAGAAAGAAGGGTAGGGTCCTGTGGTTACTCTGGCCTGGCCCCCAGAGTCGGTGCCCTGCTGGAGGAGAGGGGGCCCTAGACTGAATGGGCCGCGAGGAGGAAAAGCCCTGGTCCGCTCCACTCCACGGGGGCTCCGAGAGCGCCGCCAGAGGAAAGACAGCCTCTGCGGCAAAGAGCTGACCACCCTGTTTCTGACGGCCCGTGACACCAGCTCTGGACACTGCCCCATCCCCCCACACCCCGGAGAGGAAGACTCTGGCGATACCCGTCACCACGGCCCCCACACACCACGGCCCCCTCTGCTATCGCGAGGAGACCCGCAAAGACCTGGGCTGGCTGCAGGGCTAGCTGAGTCGTGAGAAAGGCTGGTGGCAGCACAAGACCGAGCACGTCCATGAG
Source organism: Hippopotamus amphibius kiboko (assembly GCF_030028045.1). Lineage (NCBI taxonomy): Eukaryota > Metazoa > Chordata > Mammalia > Artiodactyla > Hippopotamidae > Hippopotamus > Hippopotamus amphibius. The sequence goes on from NC_080192.1 coordinate 104,180, forward strand.
GTCTGAGACAGACAACGGGCGGCATTCACACCCACACAGAGCAGCGGCACGTGCGGGACGGGCGCAAGGCAGCGACACACCCGTGACACGCGGGCTCCCTGCGCGGGACGGCACGCGGCAGCACCCACGTGTTACATGCAGCAGCAGTGGCAGGCGTGGCAGCGGCCTGCTCTCCGCAGTGACACAGCAGCACATACGCACACACACGCGTCTTCACTTCCCAACATCACCTGACAGGACCCCAGGCCTTTAGGCCCCCCCGCCGCCCCCCCCAGCATGGCCGCGTGGGAGGCCTGACGGGGGGCACTCCTCCAGAGAAAAGCCACTCCTGTACCCCACACCACCCCCGCCCCGTCCCCTGCTGTGGCCAAGGGAAGCCTCAGGGGGCCGTCAGTGGCACCAAAGCCCCAGGAAGCCGCGCAGAGCAGAGACCCAGGCGAGCAGGTGCAGCGCGTGGACAGAGAGGCATGGGATGGGCATGCTCACTTACACAGCCGGCGCTCGGGACCACCGCGCAGCTAGACAGAGCAGCCACATGCAGATGGGCGGGAGAGAGCAATGAGAGAGAGTGTTAGCGGCCCAGGCCCTCAAAGCAGGCACACGGCCCACAGTCACGACCACAGGGAGGGCAGCCAGGTGCAGGGACCCCCTGGCCAGACACCCGGGAAGGGAGGAACTCGGATGCGGTGGGCCCAGGTGCGATGGGAGGGAACACACCTGGAGCTGCTGGGGGACGGGAATTGCAGGCTAGACGTGGGCAGATCTGGGTAGGCTCCTGGTCTGCCTGTGGCCTGTTCTCTGGCGTGTGAAGTGCAGACCACAGCGGTGCCCACCCACAGGCTTTACTTGGAACCCTGCGTGGCAGGCGCGCGGCAGACACCTGGCACTTGGGAATGCTTTGTCTCTTGTGCTGCTGGCGTCTGAAGGGCCTCTCTCCGGCTGCCATCCTCCTCCCTCTCCCTGCCCTTGCCTGGACTGGGCTAAGGACCCCCCCCGGGGTTCCCCCACCCACCGCTGTGCCGTCCTAACTGCTGCCTGTCCCACACTGCGCGGGACACCCTGACCATCCTTCCTCCCCTGAAAGCAAGTTTTGTTTTTTCTTCTCTCACCTGTGCACGGTCAGCCTCTCCCTGCAGATCCAGTTCTGTCCCTCCTACTCGACCTGGTTTCCACTGCCTTCCACTGGCTCTCTCTCCTCAGCCTCTGTCCCTGCTGCCTTGCCCAACTGCCCAGACCCAGAGCAGAGCCTCCTGAAGAGGTCAGACCACGCTTCCCCCACCCTGGCAGAGAGGGGCTCCAAGGACACCTGGGGTGATGGGCTCAAGGAACAGGCCTCTGTGGTACCACCTGGGTTTCAGAGCAAAGTGGGGCAGCAATGGAAGGCGGGGGGGGATGCAAGCAGGTGGTGGGTGCCCAAGTGGTAGCGCTTGCTCGGGGAAGGGCAAGGGAGCAGTGCTGGGGAGAGCCCGAGGGAACAGTGCCTGTGGGATTGGGCCCAGGACAGCACTCCCCTCCCCTCATCCCGGGGCCCTCATGCATTCCACCCTGGCCTGGGGACCTGCATCTGAGGATGGAGTCCTGTGTGGCCCACCCCAAGAGTCTCCTGGAGCAGGGTCTGAAGCCCTGGCGGAGGGTGAGCTGGGGGCCTAGGATGAGGGCAGACTACCTCAGAAGCACCAGGGAGACACTGCCAAGGGGAGATACTGGGTGTGGGGGGGTGGGCACCTGCCAGAGGCTAGGGCGGATGCCAGGAGGTGTCGTGAGTGAGGGACTGATCCACCACAGTGCAGGGGAGAGGGCTGGTTACACGCATAAGGCTGCCCTCCCAAGGCCCCAGGGAGTAGCAGGGAGAGGCCAGGGATGCCCATGGCCCAGGTGTCTGCTCCTCCTCCCTTTCCTCTTGGGGAACAGGGAACTGCCCACATTGTCCAAGGCCAGGAACCAGGAGTGTCCATGGTCCAGGTCCACGTGTTTCCACACCACCTCTGTGTAGGCATCACTGCCGTCACCTCTCAGCTGTCCGCAGCCTCCCCAGCCAGGGGAGGCCCGGCCATGTCACAACCCCTGCCAGCCTCCCGAAGGGGTTCTGGCCACCCACTCTGCATATGGGACCTCGCTAGGCACCGGCACCCCGGGGTGCCTCCTGGTCTTTCTCCAGATGGCTCAGCCAGGCTCCACAGTCCCCAACAACTTTGCCACCAATGCTGCCCTGTGTGGCGTCCTCATGACTCCGCGACCAGTGAGGGCTGGTCTCACCGTGTGCCCCCCACCGCCACCCCCGCCCAGCCCTGTGGTTACCAAGGCTGAAGAGGAATCCCCTTGCTGACCTATCCCCCGGCTTCCCTCTTAGGCGCCCTTTCCTCCACCCCCTCCTCCCTAGGTGGGTTCCCCTCTCAGTGTGCACTTTCTCCCAGGCCACGTCATCCACTCTAACCCTTTGCTGTGACCGACGTGCCCACAAATGCCACATGTAAGGCCAAGCCAGTCTCTCCTGAGCTCCAGACCTCTCATGAGGTCTCCAAACATGCTCTCCCTCCCCCGAGTCCTGCCCACACCACAGGCCTGGGAGCCACCATCAGCTGCTCCACCTCTTCACCCCCACGGCTGGTATGTCACCAACTTGCAGCACTACCCCAGGCCCTCCTCCGCAGCCCCAGCCACCTCTGCATCCAGACCTTTCATGGTCTCGCTCAGGACCTTTCCCCTCCATTCCTAACTGTTACCCTTGACTCTTGGTGCCTAGCTCCAAGCCAGGAACACAATATGCACTGGAAAAAAAAAAGTTATAAAACAAAAACAATGTGACATCTCACTCTCGGGCTTGACTGCCTGTCAACCCATTGGTGCCAACAGGCAAGAAAAAGCCCACTCCGGACCTGGCCTCTGCCTGGAGCCTTCTGCCACTACACTCACACAGGGCACGTCGAGGCCGGCAGCCTTTTGAAATTTAACAGCCTCGTGAAGGGAAATAACCTTCAATAGGAGAACAAACTATAACGGACTTGTGAAAGTCACACTGCATTCTCTCTGGTCTCGGTGTCTCACTCCAGCCCTAACTTCTCACTGCCCACACCAGCTCACAGCTCCAACCTTGATGCCCCCAGAGGCCCCTACATCCCCTCCTCTGTGACCCCTTCCCATTCCCCCAGCAGAGGTCACGGCTCCTAAAGCCCTGATCACGTCTCCTGCGAACACACCTCACAGGTCCCCAACCTGCGAGGACCTCTGCAGGCACAAAGCACATCCTGGCTCCTGTGCCCCGTGCTGGCCAGCATAAAACAGGTCCAGTTTCAAAAGAACAAGCCCTGCTGGCCTTGAGGCACCTGTAAGGCTTTATCCAGATCCCTATCATGCTAGCAGGACAGGGCTCACAGGAGGTCCCCAGGGCAGGGCTTCTCCACCATCACAGAAACGTGCGTCTCCTGTGGGATGCTAAGCAGTGATCTGCTGAAGAAGCTGTCGGAGACCACAGTACACGGCACGTGGAGAGTCCTGAGAAGTAGTACAGGAAAGAAACCTCATCAACTTTGTGTTTCCAAAGCTATTTCACCATAAATTTTGTTCTGTAAAATCTGATGTGAGGGCCAGACAGGTGTAAACCTAAGAGCCACGGCAAAACGGAGTATTGCTGTGGGGCTCAGAGACACGTGGCCCTCAGACCACACGTGGAATTCCATGGGGCCTGGATCCGACCATGGGGTCTGGAAGACAAAGGGAGTTCAGAGAAGATGTGGGGCTCTGAGCGGACAGATGTTCTGCCTATCAGGCCGAACCCAAAGCTAGAAGCACAGAGAGTTGGATGGTCTGGGATCAAAGTTCCAAAAGCCAAAGGCCATGGGCCTTCCGGATGGCCCCAGTGCATTTCCAAAAGTTCCCAAGCTTCAAGTCCATGACATAAGAGGAAAGCTCCCCTTCCCCTTCTGAGATCTTTCTAGCTCTCAGGCCACGGAGTGTCTTGTGGCTAAAGAACACCAGAGCCTAGACTGAGCCGTCCGTGTGGAAGGTGGGCAGAGTGGGCATTTGCTTTCTTGTGGTGTCTGTCGGGTGAGGAGGGGGCAGGCCTGGGAGGGAACACGTGGAGGGCCAGCGGACAAGGCTCAGGGGTATAACCCGCGGGTGGCCGTGGCAACGGCCCTTGGGCTTCAGCTAGGATCAGTCCTGGGAAGGAAACAGACCCACCTAGACACGAGAACTTTCTACACTTCGGACACGTCTCTAAAAGACAGTGTCACTAGCAGTTTTATCACTACGTGGGAAACGAGTGCCAGACCCCAGCCACAGCTGGCTGCAAAACAAGAGCTGCCCAGCAGCCTCAGTAGGCAACACGGCCACTGCCGGCCACATGGGGGGCTGACTAGATGTGGCCACAGCATCTCCTGCTCAGCCCCCCACGCAGCCAGAAGTAAAGGACCTCAGGCAGACAGGCAGTGCGGGCCACTCCAGAGGGCCATGGTTTCGCCCAGGTCTGAGAGCCAGAAGGGCAGCATAAGAGGAAGGGAGGAAGGACGTGTGAACAGGAGCAGAAGGGAACGCAGAGGGAAGTGGGGAAGGAAAGGCAGGGCGGACGGGTGGTTTAATGTCGCTGGGCCTCCCAGGCGACACAGGCTGGGCTCCATGGCAGGTGATTTCAGAACCCACGTGCTATTTGTCACACACCTGACTGAGAAACAAAGGTTTGGTCTACAGAACGAACACATGTGCGTTTCTGTGTGAGGGGAACTACTGCACCTGAACACAGAAGGGGTTAACGACAGAGGCTCCAGATTAGAGTGGGCAGAGAGTGGGGCTTGAGGGCAGATGCCACCGTGTACTGGCTGGAATGGGTCTCCTTAGATAGAACCTCAATGTTACTGTCTGGAAAATGGAGATTATATTATCATCAAGCTAACAGAATGGCCGTGAAGATGAAGACGAAACTTGGCCTTTCCCAACGCAGAGCGCTCTTCTTTTCCCACGAGGACTGCAAGCGTCCGCCTAGCGGCCCGGCTGAGCGCCTGGTCACCCTCACCACTTCACAGGGGACGGACGGAAGCTCACTGAAGTGAAGTGGTTTGCCCGAGACTACAAACTCAGATGCAACCTGCTGAGGGCTGGAATCCAGGGCCATCTGACCCCAGGCTGATAATCAGGGCACAAAGCGGGTTGCTACAGCTGGTGGATGCCACAGCACAGAGGCGTCACTCGTCTGAGGCTCTCCAGCATCTGGTACCTCTGGGAACAGCACCTGATTTTCCTTTGGATACCTGCCCCCCTCATGCTCAGCACCTGTCCAGTAGCTGGGCTGACCCCATGCCTTGGCTCCTAGGACAGCATATGACGCAGGCCTGGCCAGCAGCAGCCCTATGCCTCCCGACCCCAGTGACCGTTTCAGGGGAAGCAGGGGATCTGCACGAAGCCAGTCGGAGGCTGGGGTTTTGCAGGGACTCCTGCGGGAAAGAGGCCCACTGCCTGGGGGGGCAGTAGAGCAGACAGAATGTACAGGTTGGAACTGCTGGCCTTGCCCCTCCCCCACACCACATCGGAGAAAGGAAACACACACGAGCCCTGCACAGCCCGGAGCCACTGGAGGAGGGAGTCTCACCATGACGGAGGGGAAATACCGAAGACGACCGTGGGGGACGTGGCAGGAGGTCCAGCTGACAGACCACCTCCTTTTGCCCTGCAACGGCCCTGCCATCCCACGGGAGCTCGCAGAGCTAAGGCAAGACCTGGGCTCCCGTGAGCTCGGCCACCAGCAAACCTCAACCAAGGTTTGCTGTCTGCCCTCCTGTGGCATTTGCCCCAAGCCGCCTCCCTAGACCTCAAATCACAAAAGACAGCACTTGCGTTTAGCTCTGTACATTAGTGTGTTCAGCAGGTGCTTTACTGGGGCCTGCGCCACACCGGGCCCTGTGCCACCCACCCACTGCCGATGGCTTTCATTTCCGTCAGGACCAAGGGGCACAGGGAAATGGAGGGGCTGGTGGGGGAGAAACAGCAGAGAGTGCAGAGGGGGGCCGGTCCCGGCTGCATCAGAGAACGCCCCCCTCAGCGGCCTGCTCCTCAGGGGCCAGGACCCGGGCCGCGCACTCCAACTGCACACCCCTGGCCGTACCCCAGCACCCACTCTACGGGCACTTCAAACGCTGGCTGCTGGGAAGAGGGCTCTCACACTCAACTGGGAGTTGGAAGAGGGGAAAAGGGGGCAGGGCCCCAGCACAAGCCTGGGCGGACAGGAGCTGGAGCGCAGCTCGGCGAAACCACTCCGCAGAGGCCTCACCCGGTTCCCAAGCCCCCCCTTCTCTTCTGGGCCCTTCACTGGAAGAAAGCTAACGAGACCAGCCCTTGTGAGTAAGACCTGGATCCCTCACTGTTTTGTGAACTCTGCCTTCCAAGGCTGGCAGGAAAGCCTCACGAGACTGGTCTTCAGGGTGGCGAGGAGTCAGGAAGGGGCACCCCACGTGCTACCCACAAAGCCAGAAGTGGGCAAGGGCCTATGGGGCACAGAAGGCAAAGACAGACAAAGGCTGGCCAGGGGAGGACCGGCTCTGCCTCAGACCAGCACTTGCGGGCAGGACCCAGCTCCCCCACCAGCATCCACGGAGCCCACAGCCCCGAGGACGTCCCCTCTGGGGGCAGAGGCTTGGGAACGAGGTCCGCAGGGAAAGATCCACGGGACGAGCCCACAGGCTCCGGCAGCCCCTCCCCCCAGGCCAGTGCCTCCCCCCCACTTCCAGGGCACCATGCGGCCTCTTTTAAGTCCCCACCTTGTGTAGGAAGTGGGAGGGGAAGACAGAGGAATGGGTAAGAGAGAGCAGATGGAGGTGCAGAGAAACAGTATGATTTCCATCTAAAAATGGCTTCTTCATGCTCTTTGAAAATCACGCACAGTAATCTGTGTTTGAGGGACTCTGAGGCAGTGCTGAGAGACAAATGTTTCTGGGGCAGAAAACAGGAAATTGGTGGTGGGTCCCAAGAGGAAAAGGATCCAGTGTACCCTAAGTCTCAAAAGGAAGCGCGGCAGCTACAAAAGGAAGCGAGGAAAGATGGCACCAGCCACATGGGACAGCCATGTGGCCACAGGGAGGATGGGGGGGCGGGGCGGGGCACAGGGCCACGGAGAAGCCCAAGAGCTGGGGGTGGGGGGTGGCTGCAACTTGGGACTGGACCACAGGACGACCCTTAATGGTAGAGGCAACTACGGTCAGGAGGAAGAGTCCACAGGGACCCCCGCGGCAGGCAGCGCCCAGGAGGGCTGTGCAGGCACTCATGCCCAGCCCGGGTCTCTGGCGGGTGCCCAGCTCCCACTGCCAGCACCGATAGCGATGGAGAGAACATCATCCCTGATATTTCAGATCCCTGACAGAGCCTTTGGTCTCAGACAGACAAAGCAAGGCCAGGTAAAGGACAAAGAGGGGGACGGGAGGGGCGCAGGGAGGGGTGCCACAGACAGGTGAGGGGTGGGACAGAATGGGCTGTGGAGGGGAACAGAGGGTACCGTGGAAGGACACGAGGAAGCACGGGACGAGCATGGACAGGGGACAGGACCCTCCCCACACTGCCCTGCTCACCGAGCTGCCGCGATGGGCGACTTCTTGGCAGGGTCCAGCAGGCCGCCCAGGCCGCCAACTGGCTCCTCCCCCAGGGAGCGGGTGTCTTTGTTCAGCTGCTGCAGGCGGGAGCTGAGCTCACTGATCACAGTTGGTTTGTCGTCTTCGGGCCCGGGGAGCCCCCGGCTCTCCATGGGGTCCCCCCACAGCTTGGACCTTCTCTGGAAGAGGTAGCGAGGGCGAGCAGGCCCAGCGGCAGAGGCCAAGCCGGCGGGGGCGGCATGATGCCGCTGGGCCATGAGCTCGCTGTCCGAGGACTGCTTCAGCAGCGGGTCCCTGAAGGTCACCGGCCCCTTCCCCAGTGGGGACTTGAGCTTGGGCTTGGGAGGCACTGGTGGCTTCTCGAGTAGAAAAGTATGTCCGTCGGCGAAGGAGGTGTGGGTGTCGGTGAGCTCCCCACTCTCCGAGCTCAGGGTGGACATGCTGGACACCGTGGAGATGGTGCTCGTGGTCTCCAGGTGGGGGTCGCTGGAGCTGCGCGTGTCGGCCTCCTCCACCCCCGAATCTGCCGCAGACTCAGGGGCAGGGGGCGGCTCGCTGCTCGGCTTCCCCGTGGCCGGGCCTGGCACCGTGGTGGGCGAGGGGCCTGGGCCGGGGAGTGGGGTGGCCAGCAGGACCCCGTTGGCAAACTCTTCAGGAGGCGGCACGAGTCCGATGCGGGCCAGCTCCTCTCTGGTCTCCTCGTCGCTGGAGGACAGCTGGGCCGGCGGCAGGTTCACGGCGAATACCAGCTCTGGCTCCTCTTCTGAGCTGCCCTGGCCTGGCCCAGGCTCCGTCGGGGTACCGCCCGGGGGCTGGGCCCGGGGGCTAGGCAGGGGCTCTGCCACCACGGCCGACTGCGCGGGGGCCGGGGCCAGCTCTGGGGTGCTGGGGCTCTCCTCTTCGGCCCCCAGCCCGCTGGGCTCCTGCCCGTTGCTGGTGGCGTGCACGACGATGAGGCCAGCTGGCCGCTGCAGGGACGTGTCCAGGACACTGAGGATCATGGACTTCTTGTCCTCCGCTGACTTCCGCTCCTCCCGGGGAGCTTTCTCGGGTTCCCTGCGAGCAGGCACTGGAACCCAGGCTGGGCTCCTCGGGGAGAAGGCTGGGGAGGCCAGGGGCCCTCGCTCTGAGTCACGGGCCTGCACATCCACGAACAAGGGCCCAGGGCGGTCGGTGTCAGGGCTGTGCACAGGCGTGGGGGACCGGGAGGGCGCCTGGGAGGCCAGAGCCCGCTCCCGGGCAGCCAGGGCAAGGGCCAGGGGTGAGCTGGGGTCCAGGGGTTTGCCAGTGAGCGGGTGGATGAAGGTGGAGCCCGAAGGCCCAAGGCTCGGGCCGCTGACCAATGGCTTCAGAGCAGAGACGGGAGAAGGCAGCAGCAGGTCGCGGCCGGGGGCGCCGCCGGCCCCCAGAAGGCGCTCGTCGATGGAGCGGGAGGGCTGCAGCGAGGGCAGGTCCCCGCTAGGAGGGCTGCCCTCGATGGCTCCCACAGACAGGAACACGGTGGAGCGCCGCCGCTCCTCCAGCCGCCGGTCTTTGCCCGGGGCGGGGCCGCCGAACGCGAGCCCGGGGCCGTCTCCGGGGCCGTAGTCGAGGCCGCTCGGCCGAGGCCCGCGGTGCGTCGGGGAGGGCTCGCGGGCGAAGCTGCCGCCGCCCGGGCCGGGGCTACCCACGGCCAGGGCCGCGCGCTCCTGCGCGTCCTCCACCTGCAGCTGCTTCACCAGCGGGCTTTTGCGGCGCTGAGGTTTGGACGGCGCGAAGAGGCTGGCGCTGAAGGCGCCGAGGTTGGCGTAGGGGCTGTCGGGGCCCGGCGGCCGCGGCCGCCGCTTCGGGCGCTCCGGCGGGGTGGCCGCCGGCGGGGGCCGGGGGGCGTCGCCTGCCTCGGGCGCCGAGTCCTGAAGGATGATCATGGAGCGCGCGCGCTTCTGCCGCTCCGGGTAGGGCAGCGGACCCAGCGCCGCGCCGGCATCGTACAGGCTCGGGGCGCCCGCGCCCAGGCGCGCCTCCAGGCCGGGTTTGAAGCTGGAGCGCACGGTGTCGTAGGCGCGGCCCGGCGGAGGCGGCGGCGAGAAGGCGGGGGGCGGCCCGGAGTCGAAGTAGTAGGGAGCGGGCGGGGGCGGCGGCGCGGTCTGGGGCGGGGGCGGGATGCCGCGGCCCTCGCGCACCGAATCCTGCATCGACGTGCTCCTCGGGAAGCGCCCCTCCAGCAGGGACGCCAGCTTCTCATCCTCCCCTGCGGACAGAGGGGCCCGGGTGAGCCTGGCCGCGGCGCCGGGGCCCGGGGCCTTCGAGGAAGCGCCTCCCGGCCCGCGCGCCCGCCATCCCCCTCCGCAGGGGCCCCCGCTCCCAGCCCCAGGGCAGCCGAGGTCCCGGATGCAAAGGCGCGGCTTCGAAATCCCTGGGAGGTGTTGCCCCGCCCGCCAGAGGAGGGAGTCAGGGTGGGCGTGGGCGCTGGGACCCGAGAGGAGGGAGAGACGCACGGAGAGCCCAGAGCAGGGGATCTAAGCAAGGTCCCTAGCCTGGGGTGGTTCCGGGAAGGCCGATCTCTGCATCCCAAGCCCGGTGCTGGGTTGGAAGGGCTCTTGAGGAGACTGGGGAGAGGTATCCGTCCAGATACAGGGGAGAGGAGGGCCCACCCGCGGAGGCTCTGACAGAAGACCCAAACTCTGACTACTCAGGTTGGGAACACGGAGAGGGCCCAAAGACAACAGGGCAGGAGGGTAGGGGCAGCCTCCACCCCCAGTCGTGGGGACAGAACTGCAGAGAAGGGCTAGGGGTGGCTGGCGCAGGCCTTCTTGCAAGATTGAGCAAGGCCTCATCTCAGAGCCACCAGCAGTGGAACAAGCAGGTGTCACTGGGAGGCCCTGGTGGCAACCAGAGACGGAAGGGAGATGGTCAGAAATGAGCGGGAACTCTCCCAAGCAGGAGTGACAGACTGTGGACACGGCGCGGCAGCAGGGCTGTGGCCAGCGACAGAGAGAGCTGATGCCCAGGTGAGGGGTGCTCTGTGAAAAGAGACGTCCTGAGCGGCTCTGTACCAGAGACTGATGGGCACTGGACTGGGGGAGGCTGCCAGGTCACTGCCATAGCCCTAGTGGCAGAAATTCAGGAAGGCTGGGTGCAAGGAGGGAGGGAGGGAGGGTTACAGAGGAACAGCCAGCTGAGCACCTAACGCGTGTTTCACTTGTACTCCTTATTGGCTGTGTGACCCCAGGCCAGGCCCTGAGCCCCTCTACGCACCAGCTGTCATGGACACCGCAGACTTAAAGTGAATCCCACCTCCTGCCTCACTCACATGTCCCAGGATCTGTGCAAGAGCAGAGCTGGAGCACTCAGGGCCCCCATCATCCTGCTGCCCAGCTAGAACCTGGCAGGACCTCCCAAGTGTCCTTGTGTACACAACGTGGACACCTGTGCCGTAGGTGTGTTCAGTTAGGCTGCAGGTGTAAAACAGCCCAGTCCAAGGAGAATGGAGGAATGGCTCCCCCGTGCTGACATCCAGGCCTCTGCGAAGATTCCCTGGGAACCTACACTGGCCTCACTCTGGGCTTGCTCAGATTCTTATGAGCTCACCATGACGCAGACCGCCTGTTCCCAGCCACCTCCTCCTTTGGCCACCACGTGCCCTCCCCAGGCCTCCCACACGGCACTGTTTGTGTGTGTCCTGCATAACCGCTCCTTTGTCCCCAGGCACAGCAAGGGGCGCTGCGGAGGGGGCGCGGGACTTTTGTGTTACGGTTTGAATTCCAGCTCTGCCAGCTACTGTCTGATGTTTCTTAACCTCTTGGCACTTCAGTGTCCTCACCTCTGGAGACCTGCTCCCCGCCCCCCCCCCCCCACCGACGTGTGAAGTGGAGCCACTTAAAGCTTATAGCAACGGCTGAGCACCCAGACGCGCCCCAGGACGGCGGCTGAGGTTGGCATCATCACCTTTAGGTCTGCCTTCCACCCCCAGTGCTGGACAGAGTCTGTGCCAGGTCTGGCCCGGGTCTTCTCCCGGCAGCACGGAAACCCGGCTCCACACCCACAAGCCTGTGCGTGAGAGGGAGCCACAGGGGACAAGCCAGCGCTCCCGGAGGACGCGGGAGGCTGGCACGCCACGCTCTGACCCACGGTGAAGACAAGTCCCTCGCCTTGGGATGAAAACGGGAATCTGTTCTGATACAGAGCGGCTGGAGCCCTCTGCCCAAATAACAGCCACAAGCATTTCTCCAGCACTTTCCATGCACCAGCCTCAAGATGCGGGACCTACACCTGCTGTCAACATGAGCAGGTACTTGGTACTGAGCTGTGAGCGCAGCCCTCTGGGTGAAGCTCAGAGTGGCTTAGGAGGTGGGTACTAGGCGGTCCCCACGTTTATGGGCCAGGGCCCTGAGGTTTCAGGGACTGAGATGTGTGCCCAGGGCCAGGACAAGGGGTAGGAGCCCCGGGGTCTGACACCTCAGCCAACGTTCAAGTGGGCAACAGAAGGCAGGCTAGGGCAAGGGGGATTAAAGACGAGGCACCCATGGACCGAGCACCAGGAGGGTCAGGACGGTGAGCGGAGAAGAGCTGGCAATGTCCACTGACAGGCTCACAGCCTGAAGGACAGGCGCTGAGATCTGGACCTGCGGTGGTCAGTACTGGGGCTGGGTGGGGCTGAGGGACAGGCCATGCAGCCAGAGTGAGGGCAGGTGGAGAACAGAGAGTCCTAGTGGATGTAAGTCAGAGGGAGGCAGAGACAAACGTCCCTAGATAAAGCAGGAGAGGGCTGGGGCTAGGCCCCAGGGCCCCGAGGCAACGTGGAACCCACAGAGGATCAACTCTAGGGCTGTGAGGTGGTTATCTCTTCTGCAGAAAGCCCCGTTTGGCCAGAGGGATGGACAGAGGGTGAAGCTGGGGCAGAAGGTCAAAAGGAGACCAAAGCTGTAGTCTCCAGACACTGAAGCACAAGACAATGAGGCCTGGCCAGGGAAGGCTGTGAGGAGTCGGCTGCAAGATGTGGGAGAAAGCAGACCATCCCTAATTTGCTGGGGGAGGCAGAGAATGAGGAAACCACACAGGATGCCCAGGGCTTAGGCCAGGGAGGGGAGGGGAGAATGCCTCTTGGCTCCAAAGTAGCTGCAGTCTCATCTGCCCTCTTCCCCATCCTCCCACCTACAGAAATGACCCACAGCAGTCTCTGAAGGACCAGTGCTGTCAGCAATTCACGCCATTATCTTCCAGAAACCCCCACTCATCCTGCATGTCTGAGCCCAAACACGTTCCCCACCCCAGCCTCCCTTGACACCCAAGCATGGTTGGTGGTCCCTAGTAAATGTGCGTTCACACCCACCACGTAACTGCTGAGCTGAGCTGTCTGCAGACATGTCACCTCCTCCGCTGAGCCCCCAGACCCTGCCCAGCGTCAGCCTAGAGTAAGCATACATCAGCAGGGGTCCTGGGGCGAATGAGGGATTGGGTTTGCGGAAGCTGATTGGCCAGATCAGTGAATAGAAGACAGGTAAGGCAAGTCATGAAGGCACACGTTAAGCTGTGTGACCTTGGTCAAGTCACTTTACCTCTTCTGCCTCAGTTTCAGCATCTGTAACTTAGAGGTACTGTCAGTGTTACCTCAGCAAGGTTACTGCAAGTATTAAAGGAACCCGTGTGTGTAGAACACGCGTCACAGTAAGTACCGGATAGGCGTTTACTCTCGTGGTTAACAGATGCGGGGTGTGGTGGGGTTTACGGGGACCAATGGACGGGCAAGCGGAAAGGTCAGTGGCTGAAGAGATGGACAGAAAACGGGACATGCCTGCAGACAGATGGGTGGGCAGCGGGGCAAGTAAGGGTGACGAGGTCTGGAGAGAGGAGCAGTGGGTGCGGCGCATTAGCTGATCCAGCCGGGGGTCAAGAGGAGATGGCCAAGGGGAAGCTGCGAAGAGGCCCCAAGGGGACAGCTGCAGGAGGCAGAGAGGCTAAGGACGTAGCCACGAGAAGGACCCACGTCTTGCAGGGGAGGGATGGGGGCTGAACAGGTGTGGCCTGAGAACTGAGGGAAAACCATGAAGACCTGTCCTAGAAGCCCTGAGGAGGAAAGTTTCATGGAGGACAGAGCAGGAAAATCAAATGCGTCCTCTGGGAGGGATGTCCTGGAAACCACGGGTGACCCCGGTAGGAACACTGTCCATTCTAGGTGTGGACAGAGCTGCCTGCCCCCGGCCGCGAGGCGCGTGGGGAATGGGAGACAGCAAGTATGGGTGACGCCTGGAGAAAACTGGCTCTGAGGGAGAGGAGGGATACAGAGCAATAACTGGGGTGCGGGGGGGAGGGCCGGAGGCAGATTCAAGGAGAGGGTAGACTTAGCATCAGAAACATGACGTGCACTCGGGCCGCAGAGGCATGGCCAGGTAGGATATGGAAGACCCAGGGATGGGGATGCTGGTGTCCATGGAGGTACAGCACGGCGGTGCCCACGGGCAGGGAGTGACAGATGGAGAGACGCCTCAAAGGTACCTTTCAGCAAAGTATCTCTGGGTTGGGGGAAAGGACGGACCACAAACAAATGCGATTCCTGGGTTGGGGCCAGGGAGAGGCAGAACTCAGAGAGAAACTGGAAACCGCAGTCGAAGGCTGGGGGAGAGACAGGGCCCTCCAGCCCCACACCCACTCCAGCCCCCGCCCCAGTCCTCCAGCCCCATGCAGCTTCCCGTCCAGCCATACCTACAGACTTGGTCCGTGGAATCCCTTTCCGCAGGGAGCCTGGCAGCTTCTCTGGGCCTGGGAGGCCCTGGCGCTCAAACAGGGACTGTGAGGGTTGGAGGGGACAGGGGTATACAGAGGCTCCAGAGCACTGGGGTGCCCAGTTCCCCATCCAGCCCCACCCACCCTCCTCCTAAGCCTGAGATTAGACACCCCGTGTGCTAATTCCAACAGTGCTGGTACCCACGTTGTCCGAACTAGAAGCCAGGCCCAGGCCCTGCCTCCAAGGAGCAGGGGCATAGCTGTGGGGCAGCGCTGGGCAGAGTTGATGCGGATGGGGCCAGAGCAGTCAGGGGACCTGGGTGTGGCCAGGGTGAGGCTGGGGGAGCAGCCCAGAAGGTGCCAAGTGAGAGGAGTGGGTGGGGTAACAAGGACACCGTACTGTGGCCGCAGCCTGGCTGGGGTCCTCGCTCTAGGTGGCACAGACCCTGCCTAAGGCAGGAGGCACCGAAAGCCACAGCCGGAAGAGTGAGCACTCAGCAGGTGTTGGAGTGCAGCCATTCTGGGGGCTGAGATGGCCCTAAGCGTCTTTGGGAGACACTGTGGGGTCCTTCGCCCCCACCCCTAGAGAGTGACGTCCAAGTGATGGACGACCGTCACCCTCCAAAACGCACAAACACCCGGTAGGGGACGTGGCCCTCTGACCCCTGCCCCACCCACCCCCAGGGCCCCCAGCTGCCAGGCTGGCTTACGCTGATCTCAGCAGGGGTGATCCGCCGACTGGTGGGCCGCTGTTTGACGGTGGCAGCTCTCGAGTCAGCGTCTGCAATGTCTGGCCTCAGCGCTGGCTCCGCGGCGGCAGCCAGGATCTCATCCAGCTTCTCTGCACAGCCAAGGAGGTGCCACCTCAGCCCCAGAGACCCTGAACCCGCCACGGCCCTCTGCAGCCCCACAGACACACCCTCCCCCAGGGCCGGTCCTCCCAGTGCTGCTGACAGGGGCCACTGGTCCCCGGCCCACCTCAGCCCCTCACTCCCCGAGGCGTGCGTTCCAGACCTAAGACAGGAGGCCCCATACCCTGTATCCCATCCAAGCCCCGCACGCACCAGAACCCAGACCCCGCTGCAGCCTGGCCTCTCCGTCCTCAGGGAGGCTCCAGGAAAAGCCTGGCTGACCATTAGGCAGAGAACCAGGGCAGGGGCAGACCTGTTTAGAGCCCAGACACTTCCTGAATTTCCCTGTTTCCCTTTGCCCTCTCACTCTTCTACTTAGCACATGGCGCGACTCGCCTGTCTGTACCCCACCGCGCCAAAAGATAAGCTGTAGCCCCAGAACAGACCCTGACGTACAGCAGGTGCCCACAAAGGATGTGTATAAACCAAGAACCACGGTGGGAGGGGGGGCCGGGGGGGGGGGTCACTGCCCCAGGGTAGAGACCTAAAAAAATAGCTCTGTGCAGATCAGGAGGCCACAGCACCTACAACCCCTGAAAAGCAGCCTACACCTAGGAGGTGTAGAGAAGAAGATACTGGGAGAGCAATACTGAGGCGCTTCCGCCGGCCCCTGAGAAAGCGGCTCCAGAAGCCAGGAGGGGAAAACAGAAGCCCGGGGCTGAGGCCTGAACCAGGCGCCCTCGGGCGGCATGCGTCTCAAACCTGTTATTAAAGGAAAGCTTTGCTTGTTTTTCTTCAATCTACTTAACATTTTTGAAAGTGGTATTTTTGATGACCAAGTGACTTGGAAATTTTGTTAAACGAACACCTGTGTCTGAGAACTGTCCGCTGTGGATGGATGACGGGGGAGGGTCCACTGAAGGCCAGCACGTGGGACACAGCAGCGGGTGGGGGCAGCTCCCGTGTCCACCCGGCTGCCACACGGCCCCTCTCATTCAGGGGCCCCACCGCAGCCTCCTGATCCCCGAGCCCTTCCGGACTCAGGGGCTGTGCCGACAGAGCGGACCACGCATCTGGTTACACTTAGTCCTTTCACGCCCCAAGTGCCCCCGCTGGAGAGCTGTGGTCAGCCTCGCACCTCCTCCTAGCACTGCTCAGCAACTGCTGAGGGGGTGGAAATAAACTCCTGAGATGTCCAGCACCCGAGCCAACCCAGACCCATCCTGTATACTGACCGTCCTGACCTAATCTCTCTGTGGCTTGATTTCCTAATCTGATAAGACAGGCATAAAGAAAGATACCTGCTTCCGTGTGTGTGGTGAGACTTAGCGCGTGTGGCAGAAGCACCACAGCTGACCCTGGCTCTGCACAAGCACTGAGCACACTCTCGCTACAATTCTTCATGTCTGCGCGCTTCATCTTCCCAAACAGCCCGCGGGCTCTCAGAAGAAGAGGGCGGATTCCCTTGCCGGCATGCCCTGAGAGTCCAGCCTGGGCCCCAAACACACAGGAGTCCCACAAATGCCACGAGTCACCAGCAACACACGCTCCACCTGCAGACCAGCGCGCTGGGCCTGTGCACAGCTCCTACCAGGTGCGGCCCTGGGCGGCTGTCACAGGGACCTTCCTGTTTGCTTCCGTAATGAGGTGAGTAATTCCCCTTTGGAAGCTGAAATCACCATCACCATTTGCGAAGTCCTTGGTGATTTCCAGAGTTAGAAGAGATTTATGTGACTCCTCTCATCCTACAACAACCATGGGCAGAAGAAACTGTTGCTATTGCCGTTTTACCCAAGAACCTGAAGCTTTGAGAGAGAGGAGTTGCCCCAGATCATAGATCTGACAAGTAAGAGATAAGACTTCACAAGCAGATTATCCAGAAACTGCAGACATAAAGACATGAGCAGAGAGAAAACATTTCCGTGGGACACACGGGGCACAGGCTCAGCTGAGCTGTGGACTTAGAGGCTGCATCTCTAGGTCCAAAAGAACTCAATCTCAGAGACCCAAAGTAGTGTGCACATGAAGTTAGCAAAGCAAATATTGTTGGCCATGGGGCAATGATGCTGAGGCCAGATGAGACATTTTCAAAAGGAAAAGAATCAAGAATTCTGCAAGCTACAAGCTGGTGAGGTGGACACCAATCCCCAACAAAATGAGAAAAACACATTCTTAAATAAATTAGATCCTTTAAAAAATAAACGAAGCCCGTTAGGAACCAGGCCTGGGGCACTGGGAGCCGCTCCCTCCCTCAGCCGCACACATACTGGCTGTTGGGAGTTGCTGTGTGGCGGGGACGCAGCTGGGGATGCAGCTGTTTGAACCAGGACCCAAGCAGCAATGAGGGGCCTGCGGGGGCGACGAGCGGCCATCACCTCCCCCAGGACTGGAAGACGCTCACAGGCCGGAGCAGAGCACCCTGGGCGCCCCACTAATGAGCTGAGGACAGAACCAAAATATTCCAGAAACAGCTTGTGTGTCTGCCTCACAGGTGTGAAGAAGGGTGTCCCTGAGGAGACCTAGTCGTCCGTTTTATACCTGAAAAGACCCTGGGGAAAGCATTCACCTGGGACTGGGGCAAGGGCAACCGGAGCACGCAGAGGGCGAGACCGGAGCTCACACAGGGAACCTGGGCTGAGGCAGGCGGGCAGGCATGTCCCTGGCACGGGGAAGGCCCAGTGGATCCCGGAGTGAGGCGCGGGTGGGCACCAGGCACAAAGACAGACAAGGGAACACACACGCCTGGGGCCACGAAGCCGTCTCAGGCTCCTATCTGGCACAGACTCCGCAGCAGAAAGAGGCTCAGGTCCACCTGAGAGTGGAGCCAGCTGGCAGAGGCCAGGCCCTAGATGCCACCAGACGCAGGACCTCAGTGCCCAGGTCCAGACTCTGCCCCTGCTTGGATGCCGCGCCCCATGTAGCCAGGCGGGACACACAGGACACATGGGAAGGAGCCTAAAAGGGTACGGGGGGTGGGGAGCCTGGCGAAAGGAGCAGGGAGTCAAGCCAGCAGCCTGGGTGACAAAGCCGTGGGGCCCGGACTCCTGCTCCGAAAGGACGTCAGCACCAGGCTCGACCCCACCGCAGGCGAGCACAGCCACGGGGCCCCAGAAAACGGGGAGACAGCAGGAACACAGGCTGGGGCTGAGCACCGAGCCCCCCACGCCCAGCAGCCCAGCCGCCCTGTGCCCCAAGTGCGCTCACGGCTGCCCTTCAGAACCCTCCCCTCCTCTGTCCCAGGCCACGGCACAAGCTGTGGCCTCCCCTGGGAGCCCTTCCAGCGCTGCCTCAGTGGCCCCCACGGCCCTGGCACCGCCACCCCCAGCTCCCCCGGGCCCCCGAGGCCTGTGGCCACGCTCGCCATCCCAGGCCCACCCGACCCTCCCCAGGTCCTTCTACTGTGCCCCCAGCAGCTCCCCAGGGAGGAGGCCACCAGGAGGGTAGAGCCCAGGCTCCCAGACCCCTGGACGTGCACCGGGGCCGCCTCACACACCAGCGCTTCCCGAAGCTGGGCCCCCAGATGACTCACCCCCTTTCCTTCTCCGCATGGAGGCTTGCAATCAAGACACAGAGTACACGGGTGAGAGGCAGGCTTGTCCCTCGGCACCGGGCCCCGCTCCCCGCCCCCTCCCCTCCCCACAGCTAGGACCTCCCAGACCCCCACCACCCCTGGCCTAGACCCCCGTCAGGTCAAGAGTGGCAAATCTACCCAAGTGCCACGTCGGCTTGTGTCCCAACCACAAGCAGGGACATGCTTGTGTGCGTCCACACACACACACACACACACACACGTGGACGCACACCTAAATCATACTTGGTTCAATCCAATGCCTGTTCAGAAAAAAGGCAAAACCCCATAAAAACGCACTTCAGAGGCCACAGTGGTGCGGTGGCCCCCACGCGCATCCCTGCAGTGTGTTTCCAGCAGCGGGCAGGTCAGCATTCGCCAGAGCACGGCCAGGGAGGGACGGCACCCTGGGGTGGCACTTGCCCTGACATTCTCATCCCCAAAGAAAAAGGAACCCAGAAATTCCAGGTTTCTTATAGGAAAGAGGATGAAGAGGAGGGCTTGGGCCTCCACTGACCTCTGCAGCCCCAGCCCGTCCCTAGTTCAAGCTGCGCGACGAGGACCTGCGGACGGCGAGGAGCCCGGGTGCTGCGGGCACTGGAGGGGCCCCACCCAACCCCTTCCGCTCAACCCCGTTTCTGCCAGCCACCCCAGCCCTTCATCTTCTGGGACACCAACCACCCCCCCACCCCCCGCCCCGGATACACCTTCCTTCCTCTTCCTCCTGCAGGACGCGCCAAGTCGAGAGGAGCTGCCTGGCGTGAGCCCCTAGCCTTGCCACCTGCTTTTTCTGTCGCCTCACAGTTTCCTTTCTTTCCAGGTGTTCAGGCCATCTCCTCAACAGACTACAGGACACTAAAGGCCCTACCAGGCCTCGATACTGGGATGTAAAACTGATGTGCTGATGCTGGCAGTGAACCCAGGTCTCATTTCTACCTTTTAGAAGCACAAACACTGGATCGTGGGATGATCACTTAGGTACCTGGAGAAACCCTGATGCTGGCCTGGCTTCCTCAAACCACGTATGTCTAGAGAAGCTTGGCAGGTGGGCTGGCTCCCCAGGACAGCTGTCGTTCAGAGGCAGGAGTGGTCTTCCTGTGCTCCTGGCTGCCCAGGCCCTCCTCTGAACAGAGCCAAGGGAAGGGCCTAGGTCCAGCTCCGCCAAAGCTGTGACCCCTCACCCAGCAGTGTGGACAGGGGCTCTGTGCTAAGCTGTCCCTTCACCCTCCCCCAGACTCTGCTCAGGAAGAACTGCTGAAAAGAATGCTGACCTCAGGCCACAAGAGTGAGCCCCTTCCCTCTGGAAGGCACGCTTGTGCGGGAGCAAGCCTGTCACAGGGCAGCAGAGGGAACGCCCAGACCAGAGAGGAAGGAGGCTTTTCTTCCACACACTGGTCTCTGCAGACAGAAGCAGTCCAGAGAGCAGAAGGCAATCGTTCTGTTTCCACGGGGCAGAGTCCCAGGATCCCAGGATGACAGACCTCAGGCTGCCCAAGCACCCATTTGTGCAGAGCAGGGAGGGTCCCTTCTGAACATGCAGCTGAACGGGGCCACGTGACACAGCCTCCGGCAGGAGATTCCCAGGAACCACCCACCAGAGCCTGGTGTGGTCTAGCCAGACCCAGCTGCCAACTAGTATCGGCTCATTGGTCAGTGTGGATCCTCAATCAGTGCGAATGCTCGGCTCCCCGAGACTAGCCTTGGACCCTTGTGGCCCCGGGGCCCAGAGTCGGCCAGCCTCTCTGCCTTACTCTTGAATAAGCGAGTTTACCAGCACGGAAGTCCAGGTGGAAAGGCATTTTGACCCAAGACTTTGAAGTTACTCTTCCGTTGTCTTCTAGCATCTTCTACGGCTGATCAGAGCTCTGCTGTCAGTCTGACCCCTGTTCCTTTCTAAGTCATCATTCTCTGGCAGTTAAGATTTTCCTTTCCGTCTACGGTGTTGTGAAATTTTGCTATGACAGGTCTAGAGGTAGCTTTGTTTTTACATCATTGCTTCAGACTTCCACGCCTGCAAACTGGAGCATCACATCCTTGTTCCATTTTAGAAAATTCTTAGCCATTTACTCTCCGAATATTGCCTCTTCCCCAATCTTTCTACTCTTTCCCTCTGGGACTCTGTTTAGGCTGGGATTTTCCCATCTGTCCTCATCTCTTATCTGCTCTTTGATATTCTGCATCCCCTTATCTTTCCATGCTGAATTTTGGGTAATTTCCTCAGATTCATCTTTTAATTCATAGTTTCTTCCTTCAGGTAGATGTACTATACTGTTTCCCAGGCATGGATTTTCAAAATCTCGGTGGCTATACTCTGTTTCAATACCACTTCTTTAGGAATCCTTCTAAATCTGCTCACCATTTTCTTTCCCACTGTGCTGTTCTCTCATTGTGAGTTCTGTTAGTTCTCTCAAACTTTGTACTGAACACCTTGTTTTGTCTCTTTCGTATTATTCTAAGGTTGCCGGTGCTTCTGAGGCTAACTGCAGCTCTTGGGCTTGGTTCTCGCCTTCCCACATCTCTTAGCTCTGTGGGGGCAGCAGAGCCCCAGCCCCTCCCCCTCAGGACCTGCATCCGTCCCAAGCCCTCATGGATCGTGGCGAGACCTACTTCCTCTCACTCTCTCGGCTCTGATTTCTCTCTTCATTCCTGAGAACTGGGAAATTCCTCCTCCTTTGTTTTGAGCTGGCTATGTGTTTTTAAAGTTTAACTTTATTGAGAATATTTATGGGGAAAAAGGTCCTTATCATGAAAGCCCAGTCCATCTTGGTGGCTGTCCTCCACACTGAATTAAGCTGCAGTCAAGAGTATCTGCTTGGAAGGGGATGGCTCAGCAAAGGACTAGGGTCAGGGGTCAGTCCCTGAGGGAGGTCAGGAATAATTTTAGGGGACAGGCAAGAGTTGTTTCTATGGCTAGGCAGAACCAAGCCTGAAGCCAGGACTGGGGCTCCGTCTAGCACCAGGATCAAGGCCCTTCCTGTGCCCAGGACTGGGTCAGAGCTCAGCTTAGGACCAGAGTCAGGGGTCCTTTTATGGCGGGAACCAGAGCAGAGTCTGGGACTAGGACTGGGTTCAGATTATAGAAGGATAGATCATGTTAACCGTCACGTGTATTGGGACATGCCATGAGGAAGATGGTCATGGCCATGTAAGTCAGGGCGTAACCATTATTACCTGTCACGTATGTCAGGACATGGTCATGTATATCTGAACATGCCCGCGATGAGGCTATTCGCAGACATGCCCACGATGAGGCTACTGGTGGTCATCCTGGGATCGTGCCCCCCACATGCCCATCCAAGCCCTAACACACTCTTGTTTGCCTCCTGCCACTCACGGGGGCCTGTCCCATGATTGTACCAGCAATGTTCACACGGCCCTGGGAGGTCAGCAGCTCACTGTAATGACCCCTCCTTAACCGATGGGTGAAGAGGTGCTGAGAGGGTAAAGGAAATGCAAAGACCACA
Source organism: Hippopotamus amphibius kiboko (assembly GCF_030028045.1). Lineage (NCBI taxonomy): Eukaryota > Metazoa > Chordata > Mammalia > Artiodactyla > Hippopotamidae > Hippopotamus > Hippopotamus amphibius. Next base: position 126,336 of record NC_080192.1, read on the forward strand.
CAGCCAGTGGCTGGCAGAGCCAGAAGCAAAGCTCGGGTCCCCTCTTCTCACTTGCATGCAGTGAAGGAGTAAAGTCGCTGGAGGTGTGGAGGACCAGGGGAAGCACACGCACACGCATGCAAACACACGGTGGGCCAGGGCCTGACTCCCGACCACCAGACACGGGAATCCCTGTGCCCGGGACTGGGTCAGCGCTCAGCTTGGGGCCAGAGTCAGACGGTCCACTGCCCATCTCCAGCCCTGCCACCCCGCTCCTCAGCCCGCAATCCATCCCCACGTCAGCTCCCTCTTCAGCCCACAGACACCCAACTCCCCCAGCACTCCAGCACCCACCCGTCTACCTGTGACCTGTGCATGCGTCCGTCTGTCCGTCCTTCCTCCCCTCCATCTCTGCTTGGCTTTGGCCCAGCTCCCCCCGCCCGGCCCCCCACCCCGGGCTCCCTGCCCACCGTCTGCCCCACTGCTCACCAAGCTCCTCAAGCTCCGCCGTCATGGACTTGGAGCGCAGGGTCAGCGTGGTGCTGGGGGCCCTCTTAGGGGGCGGCGGGGCTGCAAAGAAGAGGGAGGCCTTGGACCTCCTGTCCAGCAGCAGGCAGCGCGGCGTGGCCAGGTGCAGGTGCCACCTGCGCTCCACCGCCTGGATCTCCTCGTACTCCCGCGAGGAAGAGTCGCACTGCGCCAGGATCTTGTTCAGGCTGCGGCTGGACGCAAACTTCTTCATGGCGCGGGGAGCTCAGGGGGTGTCGAAGGCCAGGCTGGGCCAGGGCAGCCGGGGCCTCAGGAGGCGGTCAGGGGCCCCGGGGGGTCGAGGTGCCCGCCAGCCCCAGCCCAAGGGCCCACGTGGAAGGCGTCAGGGGCTGAGCGAGGGGACCCCCGAGCCATGGGGTGGGGGCGGGGAGGGGTCTCCCGGCCGGCCGGGCTCCTGCTGCTCCAGGGCCCCCCCGGACCCTGGAGGCCACCGCCGCTCAGGGGGCCGCGCTGCGGTCAGCCACGCCGGGGCCTGGGCCGGGCTGGGCCGGGCCGGCCAAGCCTCCGGGGCTCAGGCCGCGCCGCGACGTCGCGCGGGGAGAAGACGCTCTTCCTCTTCCCTCAGGTGCCGCCTCCCCCTTCCCTCCGACAATGAGCGGCAGCCTCACGGTTGCTATGGCAACCCCGGCCTCCAGGCAGCTGCCGGCAGCGTCGCAAGGAGGGCTCTTCCATGCCAGGGGCTGGGGGGCGCCGGGAAGGAGTGGGCAGGGATCTTAGCCGGGCAACCTGGGGTCAGGGGTCAGAGGCCAGGGCAGGGTCGGCCATCGAACGTCAGAGATGGGCGCCCCCGGGGCCGTGCACGTGGGCGCTCGCCTGGGTTCGGGCCTCTGACGTCAGCAGTCCGGGGGCCAGGGGGAGGGGAGGAGCGTGGGCCTGGGGTCAAAGGTCTAAGGTCAGGGGACAGAGCGGGGAGACCGGGGGCTCCGAAGCCCAAGCCCTCACCTCGGCGCCGAGCCCCGTCTTCTTCCGGCTTCCTGGTCACCGACACCACCTTCATGACGAGGCGGTTCCCGCCCTGGCGGATCAGAGCCACCACCTGCTTGTGCCCGACCTTCACCACATTCACTCCGTTCACCTGGGACAGTCAGGGCGGGGGCGGTCCAGGTGAGTCCTGCTCGGGCTCGGAGGCCAGCGCCCCGGGGGCCGCACAGCGAGGGGCGAGCCTCACCTCGATGAGGAAGTCGCCCGTGCGCAGCCCGGCCCTCCAGGCCACCCCCTCCACGTCCACCGACTCGAGGTACTGGAGCGCGGGGAAGGCCGGCGTGGGCGTGAACTCCTCGATGGGCGTCTCTGCTGCGGGACGGAGAGAGGGCGGTCGGGACGGCGGCCTCCCCTGCTCGGTCCAGGTGGGGGCGGCGGCCACGCAGCAGCTTCCCGCGAGCGCCCTGGGCCGGGGGGCAGAGCAGGCGCGGGGAGAGCCCGCCCAGGAACCCAGGACACACCACTCTGGGAGATCCCCCCCCTCACCCCACCAGAAAGGCCCCCGCTCCATGAGACACGCGCAGCAGAGATCCTGGAAGTCAACGAGGGAAAGGAAACACTGCCTGCTACCCTCAGCCCAAAGCAAGAATGCAGCACCACAGCAGGGAGAGAGGAGGGCTGGGGGAGAAGAGAGGGGCGGGGGCGAGGCAGGAGGAGCGCGGGGGAGGCGCAGAGGCGGGACACAGAGGACACCCTGGGCTGCGTGCAGCCCTGGCCAGTCAGAGAGCCCCCTTCGTTACCTTTGGCCCCCCGGAGCACAAAACCGAAGCCCTCGTGGTCCCGCTTCTGCAGGACAGCGACCTTGTCGTCAATGACATAATCACTGACGGAGGAGAAGGGAAAAGTGAGGAGAACCCTGCCGGGAAGCACGCTAGCCGGGCTGACCCCCCGCACACGTGACCCAAACAGGATCCCAGGGGCACGGCCCACCCTGGGGGTTGTGCTTGGACGGACCCAGGTGGCCGGGCGCCGCCTCTCCCGACTGACCACCTCACCCTGGCCTCCCCGACGCGCCCTCGGCCTCCCTCCACACCCGATATCCCATCACACGCGTGCCCACCTGCCCCACCTGTACCTGTGTGCGGAGAGGCTGTCGTAGGAGCCCACCGTGTAGTGGCGGAAAAGTCGCTTCGTCCGGTCCTCCCGGGTTTCTGAGGGGAGGTTCAGAGCTGACGGAGGGTCTCATCCTCCGACCGGCCTGAACCGCCCCTCAACCACCTCGGTCACCAGCCTCTGCCCACACACATACACCTTTGGCCTGCTTGTGCCCCCGTGGAAGTGGGGGTCCAAATCCTGGGTCCCCAGGCCCAGCGGTCCTAAGGTAAGAAGGCTGAGGGGACCATGCAGGAAATTCTGCCTCTAGGGGTCAAGGTCCAGGCGGGGCAAGAGGGCTGGCTCACCCTTCCCCTGGGCGGCTGCGCACAGCAGATCGGGCAAGGCCAGGGCAACCACTGGGTCGGCAAGCCCCCAGACCAAAGGCAGAGAAGGCGTGCACATACACACGTGTGGCCCGGAGTCACGCGTACATGCTGTGTCCGTACAGGCGTGTGTCTACGTGTGACCTGCAGTCACATGCAGCTGTTGTGCTCATACATGTGCTTGTACGTGTGCACGTCTGGGTGTTCATGGCCCACAGCCATGTGCAAATGTCACGCTATATACCCTGTGCACGGGTCCGGGGGCAGCCTTGTGTCTTCAACACACCCCCCACCACAGGGGGTCCTCTGCTCCAGACCCTACCTCTGAGTGGGCAGGGAGGGGTCCAGGTATGGGGGGCTAGGTCCCCCTCCCTGCTGTCACTGCCTCCCACAGAGCTTTATCCCCATCTGTACTCTTGATCTCAAAGTCCCTCACTGCCACTGCAGAGCTGGCCAGCTATGCGCCCGCTGCCCCACCCTCGGCCTTGCAGACGTCCGGCAAGCCTGCATGTTCCAATCCACACCTCTGGTCACACCCCTCCCTGCTTAAGGCTTACTTCCCCAGCTGCCTGTACATCAGATTCTCGGGTACCCTCGCACCCACTCCTGTCCCCCGGCTCCCCAGCACCTCTGTCTCCAGCTCTCCAGCTCCACCACCACCTCAAATTTCATCCCTCAGCTCCTCCCTTCTTCTCTACCAGCTTAGCCTTTCTCAAGACTAATTTACTCATTCACTAAGTGTGTGCTGAGCTCCTACTATGTATCAGGCTCCTAGAATACAGCAGAGAATAGAATGAAGTGGTTACCCTGTGGAGTTTACAGTCTAAACTGTACAGCAAAAGAGAGAGAGGAGACGAGAAACAGCTGCACACAGAGCGTGTCCGGTGCTGCTGGGCAATAAGAAAAAAGCAGGCAGGTGGGGGCGCTGCAGGTCCAGGTGGTCACGTGAAGGCCTCGCCAGGAAGGGAGAGTCGAACAAAGGCAGGAGGATGTAAGGGAGCAGCCCTTTATGTGGGTAAAAGGCTTTCTGGGAGTGGGGGCACTCAGGGCAAAGTCATGTGGCAGGTGCCAGCTCGGGGTGTTCAAGGGACAGTGAGCAGCCTGGGCAGCCAGGGCGAAGGGAGCGAGAGAGAGCGGTAGGCAAGGAGATCCAAAGGGAGCCTATGGTTATGAGGACCCGTCTCCTCCACTAACTGTGAGCTCCTTGTGGGTAAGGACCACGTTGCATTTATTTCTGTGATCCTGGCACCAAGCACAGCGCCTGGCACATAGGAGGAGTTCCAAATGCTAACTGGAAGGACAGATGGGTGGACAACTGGCTGGGTGGGTGGGTGGATGGAAGGATGGATGGATGAAACAAGAGACAGACAGAAGGATGGATTGAAAGGTAAACAGATATATAAGTGGATGGAGGGAAAGAGAGCAGGGTGGGGGGTGGATGGGTGGATGGGTGGGTGGGTGGATGGGTGGGTGGGTGGATGGATGGATGGATGGAAGGAAGGAGGGGATGGGTGGACTGGGTTTGCTAGGTGAGTTGATGGATGAGTAGATGGATGGCAGGATGGGTGGGTGAGTCAAAGGACAGATGGATGTAAGAATAGATGGAGCAGTGGCTGGATGGAAAGAAGAGCTCCTATTAAAAAGTGCTGATTTGGATTTCAGAACCCTGCCCCTAACTTGTGTGATTCTCATTATGTCAACAGCACCTTCTGGCCCTCTCCTCATAGAGCAGGAAAATTCACCTCGGAGGCCCCCAGGTTTTGACGACCTGTGGCTTATCTCACTGGCGCCCTCCCAAGCTCACATGCTCCCGTCCCTCTGCAGCACACCTGCACCCACCACCCTGCCGTCCCCAAAGCCAGAGTGGGCCAGGCCTCAGCGCCGCTCAGGGCCCCGACCTCTCCTCACCTCTACCACACCCTGCTCCACCCTGACCCAACTTTGGAAATAGTCACAGTGCCTGCCTGCAGAACGACCCCCCCGCCCCAAAAGAAAGACCCTCTGCAGATCCCTGGCCTATTTTTATATTTATCGACCAAATACAATATTCTTATTACATAACGCACATTCATGTTCCAGTTGTATTAATCAGACGTGTAAAAGCCAGCTAAAATGAAAACACACAGCATGCCGCCCACCCCCCCGCCACCCCCCGCCCCGGTACTGGAAAGAAAGGGGGAGGAGGGAGGATGCCAGCCAGAGCCAGAGATGTGGTGTCCTACACCAGCCTGCAGGATACCCAGGGCCGCCTCCTCACCCCCTCCCCTCACAGCCCAACTCTCCCTGCCTGCAACGGCTCCCTTCACCCAGACGAGTACCACGGGAGCCACGCTCTCCGCTGACCCTGGGCATCGGCCTGGCCCACACTTGTTGGCAGTGTCCCCTCCTTGGCCTCTAAGTCCCTCTCTGTCCCTGCTCCAGTCTCAGAAACAGATCTTTCTTTGGATCTGGGCCTGTTGGAAGCAGGTTCCTGTTCCTGGGCTGCCCTCTCGCCTCTGGCAGAACTCGGCCCCTGGGTCCCAAACCAGAGACTCTGCCCAGAGCGGCTGGTGGCCGGGCTTGCAGGTGAGGACAGAGGTCATTCCCACCCCCTCCCAGAAGGCAGCCCCTGCAGGCCTATCTCCCTGCTCATCCATGAAACACTCCCAACAACCCAGGCACCTTCTGACACTTTCAGATAACGAACCCCAGAGCCACCCCTGCCCAGCAGCCCCACAGCTGCCCGGAGGCCTAGGGCTCCCTCAGCAGGCTGCTCGGTCCCCTCCCTTCTCCAGGACGCCCGCCCAGCCCTGCCCACCCCCTCCATCTCCTGGCTTTGCCCCGCCTGGGCTGTCACCCTTATCCTAAATGACCAGCACAGTCAGGACAGCGCCCCCCAGACGTGTCCCGTGACACGGCCACAAATTTCAGCCCCTGGTCCCAGGGCACCGGACTAGCCTCACGCTCCCCACTCCAGCCCTGCCACCCTCCCCCAACACACACAGGTTTACTCAGCCTAAACCCTTGAGGTGTGGCGGCTACAGCACAGACCCTGCCGTCCACTGCCTACACTGCAAACAAGACTCTGCTCCTTGGGCTGTGGAGCCCACCCTCCTAGAGATGGACTAACAACTGTGCCCTCCTCCCAGGCCTGCTGGGACGAGTCAGTGAATTCTCAGACCTACCAACAAAAGAGCTTAAAATGAAGCCAGGCATCCTGACACTGCTTGGAGCATGCCGGGTGCCAGCACGTGTAGGTCTAGACGGCCATGCCACGCTCTGGCCAACAGGCTCTCCCCCCACCCCCATCAGCTGACCACCTAGATGGTTCTAGCCATCCTTCGAGACTCAGCTCAAATACCACCCCCGCTTTAAAGCCCCCTCAGACTCCTGCAGACCAACCCAGGGAGCCCCTGTGCTCACGCCCGTCACAGTCACGCAATGTGCACGCCTGCTCCTCACTCGGCAGAGAGCCAGCCCTGTGGCCCCAGCTCCCAGCACAGGGCCCAGCACACGTCAACACCTAAAAAACATTAGCTCTTCTCAAATTCTGACTCCAGTCCAGACCTGCCTTCCTTCCTCCCCAGCTTCAGACTCAGCTCCAACTACCCCTGGACCCACACAGTTTTCAAACCGGGGCCTCCATCGCCCACCCTATGGGGGAGCACAGGACCCACTCCCTGCGCAGGTCTGGAGGCCCCTCCTTCTCCTCCCCTCCCCTGCCCAGTTGGCACCAGAGCCCAAATTCTGACACCATTCCCCACTGCAACACACCAGCCCCCCTGCCCACTGTGGGCAGACAAGAGCGGGTCGTGTCCCTTCCATGCTCCCAGCCGCCAGGGCGAGGGGGTGCACAGCCAGGGCCAGCGCAGGGGCTCCTGCTCAGACGCGGACCATCGCCCACACTCCTGCCTCCCTGGGCTCCGCCACGCTCCACCCAGGGCAGGGGTCCAGGCGACACGGGGGTGGGCTCCCCTGGGGAAGTTCTCAACCCAGAATACGGGTCTGAGCCCTTCATGTGCAGAAAGACAGACACGTGCACCCTGGGTCCAGACACACCCTACTGACCACCACCAGCCACCACTCAGGGAGGGGCTCCCTTGTCCCACCAGCTCTCGGGGCCAGAAATAACACCTGAGGGCCGAGGGGCCTCCTGGGTGCACAGTCAGCCCTGGCTGGGGTCTTCAAAAGGACCAGCCTCTCCTTTCCACTGGCAGGACCACCTCAGATCCCAGCTCCCAGACGGGTCCTTCCTGAAGGCTCAGGTGGTCAGCAAATTCGGACCAAGGCTGCTCACCAGCCCCAGAAGCCATGGCCTTTGCCCTCACATCTTCCCTGCAGGCTAAAGATGCAGCCGTCCCCCACCTGCTGCCCTCAGACCATCCTGGCCCCAGAGCACCCATGACAGCCCCTCTGGGCCCAACTGGCCTCATTTCCTCTTGGCTGGTCCAGGCCTCCCTGCACTGCCCACTTGGACAATCTGTCCACTTTGGAAAGAGGCCTCTTTTCTCACACTGACCTCTTTACTTGTCTGCCAGCCACGCAGCAATTGTACACTCCAAGTACCCAGCAATTCTGTGAGAACCATGTCCGGGGAGGGTTGTGGTCACTGAGAGCCACGTGTGGGATCACAGACTGGTGGACGTTCATATGTGTGTGTCCCGTGGGCACGTGACATGTGTCTCCACAGCTGTCCAGAGTCCAGATGCACACACGTGTGTTGGTAAGTAAGTATGGGCTGAATACCTGCCGTGTCTGTCATGTACACGAGTTTGCATCTACTTCGAATGTGTGTTTGAATGTGTTCTAGTCTTTTCTCTGTGAATATAATGTGGATTCGCCTCCAAGCAAGACCAACGGGAAGCTGGAAGGGGTGGCACCCTCAGCAGCCACCCAGGGGACGCAGGGGTCACTCACCATGCCGCGTGTCATACTGTCTCATCTGCACCTCCTCCACGCAGTCAGCCGGGAACCAGCCCGTGCGGCCTTTCACGGTCCCCTCCCAAAAACCGCCCTCCCCAATGCTGAGCACTGGAGGAACAGAAGCCAGACAGGCTGTCAGGGCAGAGCAGGGCAGCGGGGGCACACCCCTCCCACCACCACCACCACCTCCACCACCTGAGGCTCAGGTTCTGCCCACCCACCCTTCACCTCTCTCTCCTTCTCTTCCCTTCCCTTCCTTCATCCTCCTGTCTTTTTCCCTGGGAAAATTTTGGGATCCACACAGAAGAGAGAAAAGAACAGATGGGCACAGCGCAGGATGGGCATGTGGGGGACAGAAAGACACACAGATGGACACCCCTGAGGGGGGACAGGAGGCAGAGGCAGGGGCCACAATCCGACTCCTGACCTCCCAGCTGACCCCTCTCCTCCCACTTCTTGAACTAACCCCCATCCTTGCTCTGTCACCCACCCCAGGGGTCACTGCCAAGAGCTCAGTGTCATTGTGCTGTGGCCAGGGGATCAGGCCACATGGTGGACCATGGAAGGCTGACCCTCGCAACTGTTTGCTCCTCAGGCTCCATGGGCAGAGGGCACTCATGAGGGGAGGACCCCAGTGATGACAGAGACCCCCATGATGGAAGGAGCTTGTCACGGCACCGGACCCCCTCGCTACAGACTCCCACATAACTGTCACAGATGCCCCCTAGAATGGCAGAGAACCCCCACATATCGCAAGCGTTTCCAATGAAGAAGGTCCCAGAAGTGACACAGGAGCCTCACAATTCAAGGAAGCTCTGGAATAGGACAGAGTCCTACAAACACAGAGAAGCCCAGCGGCACCAGCCCCCAGCATGACACAGAAACACCCCCATGACGAAAGGAGGCTCTATGGTGACACAGAAGACCCAAAATGACAGAGGATGGAGAGAGACCCATGACAGGAACCCCTCCCTGACAGAGCCCTTCACAGTGACACAAGGAATCCCCAGTGGCAGACGCATGCCATGATGACCACGGCTGCTGAGAGTTCCCGGGGCCGCCCCTAAGGACAGGCACCCCAAAATGGCATCAGCCCCCCCCCCCACGGTCGCCGAGAAGCGGGCCGGGCGCCCCGGAGCGGCGCCCGCGAGCCCCAGGAGCCCCCGCGACCCCGCCCCCCGCGCCCCCTCACCCTTCACGGCCTCGCCGCGGTGCAGCGGGATCTCGCCCTCGCCCTGCGGGCTGTGCGCCTTCACGGCGATGAACTTGCGGCCGGGGACGGCGCTGTAAAGTTTCCGCTTCGGGCCCCGGGGCGGCGGCGCGGGGGGCGCGGGGGGCGCCGGGCCGGGGCCGGGCGCGGGGCCGGGGCCGCCGGGGCCGCCGGGCCCGCTCGGGCTGTAGACGAACACGTAGGTGACGGACGCGATGCCGGGGGGCAGCGGGCACGCGAAGCCGGCGCCCGGGGCCTCCATGGCGCGCGGCCCGGCCCCGCCGCCGGCCTCACCGCAGCCGCCGCCGCAGCGCCCGCCGCCCGCCGCCCGCCGCCGCCGCCGCCCGCCCGCCCGCCGGGGGCCCGGCCCGGGGCCGCTCCATGGGCCGCGCCGCCGCGCCCGGCCCGCTCCCGCCAGCGCACGAGCCGCGCCCGCTCAGGGCTCCGGGGCCGCGGGGCTGCGCTCCCGGGCGCGCCGGGCTCGCTCCATGCCGCGGCCGCTCCGCGCGCCCCGCCTCCTCCGCGGCCCGGCTCCTCCCTCTGCGGGCGGCGGGCCGGGCTCCCTCCTCTGCCCCTGCGGCCCGGCCGCCGCGGCCCCGACGCGGGAGAGGCCGCGGGGCCGAGGGGGACGACGGTGCCCGCGGGGGAAGGCGGAGGAGGGTCGGCGCCACCGAGGACCGCCGGGGAGGGGGGGGGGCGGGACCCGCCAGGTGGGAGCCGGGGAGGGGACCCGGGGCTTCGGACCGGACCGGAGCAAAGCGCCCCCGGGAAGCTTCGCCTCGCCTCCGGGAGGGGCTCCCCGGCGGGTCCGAGCGCCCCCCCCCCCCCGCCCCCAGCTCGGGCCTCGGCCTCCTCACACGCCGACCGCTGCGTGTGCTGGGCGCACGAACCCCCCCCCCCCCCCCACCCCACCCCGGGACCTGGGTCCTCTCCTCCTGGACATCCGCCTCGGATGCTCATGCCCTCTCCACGCTGACCGCCTTCCCCGACCACTCCCCCGAGCTGGGCACCGAGCCCGAGGCCGCGGCCCTGCTCAACGGCCTGCACTGCCTCCCCAGCGCCTAGGCCGACCAGGTCCACGGCCCCCGCCAACAGCCAGGCTCTCCGGGACCAGAGTTAGCTATACTTCAGCAGCGTGGCTGGGTACCTCCCCTCCCCGCCCCGACCGCTCAAGACGCTCTCCCCAACACCTCAGCTATCCCAACCCTGCTCATCCGGCCAACTGTCCAGCCCCTGTCCCTCAGCTCCGAGCACACCTCCCTCTGCCCCGCGCCGGGACACTGGGGGGGGGACTCTGCGACGACAGTTCATGCCAGGCTCAGCCAACAGGGGGCGCTGGGGGGAACTGCCACCCCCGCCAACTCTGCCCCCCGCCCCCAAGAGCAGCTCGGACTCAGACAGCTTCTCTGCTTCCGCCAAAGTCCTTCTCTCGCCCTGAGGCCCTCTCCCTCCAGGGAGCACCAGACTTCCTCAGCCCCTCCGGGCCACTCACTGGGAGGCTCCCTTACCTGGGTCCCTGGGCCCCAGCTGTCAGTGTCCTTCTGAGACCTTCAGGAACCCCTATCAGCCCCCACCACATCTGGCACCCTGGCACCTACGAAATGTTTGTTGAAAAAAAGTAGTAATAATCCTGCTCTCCCCACAGAGCAGGTCTTAGTTTGTGTTTGCCAAAAGGATGAATGAACATGCAAAAACCAAATGAAAGCAGGGCTTCACACAGCTCCAACTCAGGAGCAGCCCATCTGCAAAACTGAAACATCACAAACTTTGTTCTTTTAGCCACTGGGCCATGCAGAAGTTTTGGGGGAAAACTGGGGTGATCTGGGGCAGGACAGATAGCCTTGCAGTCTGGGTAGGGACACAGAGAGACAGAGAAGACATCACAGGTCAAGGCTCTATGCACAGGGTCAACAGCAGAGGAAGAAATGGCTCTTCTAAGCGCCTGCTGCACCCCAAGCCCTCTGCTGAAGGCTCAGGCTTAAAAAGTTTGGAAATCAGGTCTACCTGGGGGCAAGTTAAGCTGCTTCCCAGCTCTGTGACTTTGGACAACTTACTTATGCCACCTGAGTGGCAGGACCCTCATCTGTAAAATAGAGCACAGCCTCATAGACGGTCAGGCTTAAGTGAGATGATACACACTGTGCTGCTCAGCCCAGCTGTCACTGTGAAAATAAAGTGCTATTTATCTACCTCTTTCATTCAACATGTCTCCCGAGCACCTTCTATGTGACTGGCTCTGGAGCAACTGTAGGAAACAAGAAAAGCAGCTCCTGCCCTCCAGATGCAGGGAGGAGAGAGGCCTTCATTAGCAGTGGCTGGCCTGTGCTGTGGGCCAGGGGGCTCCCAGTAGGAAGCCTTCACTGCCCAGGCTCCAGAAGGCTTCCCAAAGGATTAGTCCTTCCTTACTGATGAGAAACCCAGGCACAGAGTGGTTGGCTACTCTGCCCAAGGCCACACAGGCAGCAGATGCAAGGACTGCACTGGACCCCGACCATCTGTCTGCAGAACCCGTATCTACCTTCCACTCTCCACTGCTCAGCTCAGTGGCGCTCCAGCCCACAGAGTCTAATGGGGCTCCCACTCAGGCTTTTCGCTCTAAGTTCTGGGAATGCCAAGTACTTCTGATGTCCTTGGTTCTCAGGGTCCCAGCACTCATGGTGAGGGATAAAGAGGAGAACCATGGAGTCCTGTGGTTACGCAGGGCCAGAGGGGTTGAGGAAACACCAAGACTCCACCCTGGGAACAGGGCTAGGGTCCACCTATAGGTTTTGCGCCCTCGTGGAGAAGAAGCTCTCATCCCTAACCTCCTACCACACCTCACCCAGCCCTGCCTCATCCCAGCCCTGCCTCATCCCAGCCCTCATCCTCCTCCCTGGCACTGCAGGAGCCTTTCTAAACCACAGGTCTGCCCAGACCCTCTCCCCTCAACATTCTCCCTCAGCTGCTCACGGCCCTCAGGACAAGGCCAGCTCCAACCAGAGATCAGCATGGGGGAGCTTGCCACAGGCCACAGGACCTCACCTTCTTCCCTCCCCATCCAGGGGGACCCCCAACCCAAAGCCTCAGCTCATCAGTGCAGAAACGCCAGGCACCAACAGGCCTCTTCCTGCCCCCCATGCTGGCTCCTCCTGGCTCAGGTCCCAGCCCCCCCTACCTGATCTTGCTCTGGCCGCCCCTGCCAGCTGCGGGGCCGCTGCCATCATTCTGCTGGTCACCATCCCGGTCCCGATCTTTCTCTTCCTGCAGCCGCTGGAGCAGCAGCTGGTGAGGGAGGCTTCGCAGTGAAGGTCCAGGAGAAGCTGCTGGCTGCACCTCACCCTTCAGGTTGATGTCACTGGCCGAGCGCTGCAGGGGCCGAGGAGAGGCCAGGCCGCTAGGGCCAGCCAGCCGCCGCCGCTTCGCATAGCTGGGGGTTTCCCTGAATGGTACTGGGGGGGGGGGGGGGGGGAGGGACAGGTGAGACTCTGGGCAGCCAAAAAGGGTGACCGACTTGTCCTGGTTTGCCTGATATTTCCAGATTTTAAAAGTAAACTCCTATGTCCCAGGAACTGCCTCAGTCCCAGGCAAACCAGGACAGCTGGTCACCCTATGACTGAAACTATGATGGGGGGGGTCACAGAGCAAACTGCCTCTAACTCTAGCTTCAGGGGTGAATGCCTGCCCTTCCTGTCAGCCAAATGAGGTCTTGGAACTGCCCATTTCACAGGCTTCCAGAGAAACAAAACTGGCCACAGATGACAAATCTCACCAGACTACCACTGTGCGGAACCGTCTGCAGTTGACCATAACCAGAGAAACTGTAAAAGATGTTCTAGACTTGGGGTTGGCAAACATCTGTAATGAATCAGATAGTAACCACTTCAGGCTTTGCAAGCCATACAGTCTCTGCTACAAGTGCTCAGCATGCCACTGCAGCATGAAATCCACCTCAAACCATATATAAGCAAGTGGGCGTGGCTGAGTGCCAATAAAACTTTATTTAAATAGCAGATGGTGACTTAAAAAACAGGATCCAACTATATGCTATTTACAAAAGAATAACTTTAGATCCAAAGACACAAGTAGTCTTAAAATAAAAGGATAAAGGAAGATAGTTCATGTAAATAGTAACCAAAAGAGAGCTGAGTAGCTACATTAATATCAGACAAAATAGACTGAAAGATAAAAAGTGTTACAAGAGACAGGACATTATATATTGATAAAAGTGCCAATTAGTCAAACAGATTAACAATTATTAACATATATAAGTACCAAACAACAAAGCATCAAAATATGTGAAACAAACATTGATATATTTGGAGAAATAGACAGTTCTACAATAATACTGAAGACTTCAACACCCCACTTTCAATAATGGGTAGAACATCTAGAGAGAAGCTCAGTAAGAACACAGAGGACTTGAACCAATTAGACTTAACAGATACACACAGGACACTCCACAAAACAAGAGCAGAATACATATTATTTTCAAGTGCACATAGAACATTCTCCAGGATAGATCATTTTTGAGGTCACCAAAAAAGTCTCAATAAATTTAAAAAGACTGAAATCATACAAAGTATCTTCTGCAATGACAATGGAATGAAGCTAGAAATTTAGAACAGGAGAAGAAAAAAAAAACTTGAAAATTCCCAAATATGTGAAAAATTAAACAATCAATGTGTCAAAACAGAAATCATAAGGAAAATTGAAAACACTTTGAGAAAATAAAAACAAAAATACAACATACCAAAACTTATGGGATACAGCAAAAGCAGTACTAAGAGGGAAATTTATAGCTGTAAACACCTACATTAAAAAGGCATAAAGGTCTCAAATCAATAACCTATTTAAGGAAATAGAAAAAGAGAAGCAAACCAAACCCAAAGCTAGCAGAGGAAGGAAGAATAAAGATTACATGACATAAACAAATTAGAAAATAGAAATACAGAGAATCAATGATACCAGAAGTTGTTTGTTTGAAAATATCAACAACGTTGACAAACTTTTAGCTAGACTAAGAAAAAAAGAGAGGGGGACACAAATAACTAAAGTCAGAAATGAAAACTGGGGTATTACGACCCAGCTCATACAAGTAACAAGAAATAGAGAGAATACTGTGAATAATGGTATGCCAACAAGTCAGATAAATTAGATGAGATGGACAAATTTCTAGAAAAACACAAATTACCAAAACTGACTCAAGAGAAAAATAGAAAATCTAAACAGACCTATAAAAAGCAAGGAGATTGGACCAGTAATCACAAATCTCCCGACAAAGACAAGTCCAGCATCAGATGGCGTGGCTAATGAATTCTACCAAACATTTAAAGAGGAATTAGTAAAATCCTTCTCAAATTCTTCCAAAAAATAGAAGAGGAAGGAACACCGCCTAACTTACTCTATGAGCAGTTTAAAAATGAGCAAAGGGACTTCCCTGGTGGTCCAGTGGGTAAGACTCTGTGCTCCCAATGCAGGGGGTCTGGGTTTGATCCTTGGTCAGGGAACTAGATCCCACATGCCGCAACTAAGAGCCCGCATCCCACAACTAAAAGATACCACATGCTGCAACGAAGAAGCCCATGTGCCCCAGTGAAGACCCTGTGCCACAACTGAGACCCGGCGCAGCCAAAATAGGTAGATAGATAGATAAATAAATAAATATTTAATAAATAAATATTTTAAAAGTAAATAAACAAAATAAATAAAAATGAGCAAAGAACTTGACATTTCTCCAAAGATGTACAAACAGCCAATAAGCACATGAAAAGATGCATCAATAAAAATAAAGATTAAAAAAAAAAGATGCATCAGCAGCCATCAGGGAAATGCAAATCAAAACCACAATGAGATGCCACTTCACTCGGACTAGAAAGGCTATGACAAAAAACTTTTATAAATAAAAAAAAAAATGTTTTAAGATAATAACAGGTGTTGGTGAGGATTTGAAGAACTGGGAACCCTCATACATTGCTGGTAGGAATGTAAAATGGTAAAAAACAATTTGACAGTTCCTCACAAAATTACATACACAATTATCATATGACCCAGCAATTCCACTCCTAAGTGTATACCCAAAGTACCTGAAAACCGGTATTCAAACAAATACATTTCACACATGTTCACAGCAGCAATATTCACAATATCCAGAGGGTGGAAACAACCCAAGTGCCCATCAATGGATGAACGGATAACAAATGCCACACACACAAACAACGGAATATCACTCAGCCATCAAAAGGTGAAGTAATGACACATCCTGCAACACGGATAACGCGTGAAAACATGCTTCAGCTTGTTGAAAGAAGCCAAACGCCAAGGCTCATTCCACTGACATGAAACACCTGGAATAGGTAAATCTATACAGACAGAAAGTATGTTCATAGTTGACAGGGGTTGAGGTAGACGGGAATGTGGAATAATTGCTTAATGTATACAGTTTCCATTTGGGATGATGAAAATGTTTTGGAATTCAACTGAGTTGGTTGTGAATGGACTGAATACCACTGAATCACGGAATTTAAAATAGCTAATTTTATGTTACATGAATTTGATCATAACTGAAATTCAAATCCTCAATGCTAAAGCCTGGATTAAAAAACCACAGACCGCGGGCTGGACTTGGCCTGGGGGCATTGTTCGCCAAGCCCTATTCTAGACTCCTTTTATGCAAATTGTGGGCCTTGGACCTCACCTCCAGCTCTTTAGAAATGCAGAATCTCAGGCTCCACCCAGACCCTCTGAGTCAGAATCTACATTTAACTAGATCTCTCAGTGACTCAAACATACGTTACAAAGTGAGATGCACTTCCCTAGGGCACTCTTCAAAAGCACTCTGGGACAACAAGTCAGTAAGAAGTGTGCTTGAAAGTGTGTACACAAGAGAGGGTGGGAGAGCCTGTGGACCCAGAGGTAGCCCAAGGCAACAGGTGAGGAGGCAGAGGTGGCTGCGCGCAGGTAGGATCCCTGCTCTGGCTACTCAGTCTAGAGGGGGCAGGTGGGGCTGCCGAGAGGCTTCCAGGCGGTCTTCGTGCGGAGGAAAAAAGCCTACCTGCTGCTCCTCCTGTGTGCAGGTTCCCCCCCACCCGGGTCCCCAAGCTGGGGCGGGACCTGACAGCTGACTCATGACTGGAGTGTGTGCAGAGGGAGTGGGGGTGACAAGGATGGACCCCTGGACTACCCCCCAAGACAGCCTCTGCCATCAAGCCCTCTGTGCCTCCATCTCCTCCTCTGTGAAAATGGACGCATGACAATCACCCACTGGGGACTGTTAAGTGGGTGAGTTAAGATAAGAAGGTTCATCACAAACACTCAAGGATAGACTACGCGGTAGCTCAGAGACATCTGGCTGTGTCATCTGAGTACGTGTGACACCTGAGCTGGTAAGGGTACGTGGCCAGCAGAGCTGATGCCCACATTGAACTACCTGATGTGGACCTCTCAGCTCAGCGACGAATAAATGCCTAACCCGGCCAGATGAGCTCACCCTGGATCAGGCAGACAGAAAGCTGCAATAATGGTGACCCCAGGAGCACTAGAAGGTCTGTCCAAAGATGGGGGCAGCTGAGGCCTTCCTGACTCTCAGCCCCCACCCTCCAACCAGCTGGACCAAGGCCACCTGCCAGAGTCCAGACCCACGGAATCAAATCCCCCATGAGGGCAGAGGGGGAAGGGGCTGCTTAAAGAAACTGAGGCACAGAGGCCCCAAGCAGCTTTCCCACGGTGACATCACAAACAAAAGAGAGAACCCCACACGCACACAAACCAGGCTTCTCCCCGGCTAACAGCCACCTCCAAAACACTCAGCAACCCCAACCAGACCACAGTTGGAGCCCTTGCTCTGTCTCTCACTCCCAATTCAAACCTCAAACTTCCTCACAGTTCTCTCCCGAGCAGAACCTGGAGCCCAAGCCTATACCACCTCTTTAGTTCAGTTACGTGCTCGACACACCCCTAGTGACTCTGCTGCTTGAGGGTCCGAGGGTCTGCCCACACCCTTGGACAGTCTACCCACTAGCACAGTCCCCTGACCCTGCTTGGGGAACAGGGGCTCCTACCCAAGCGTCACTGCAGGGAGGTCTGTTCAGGAGAGACTCTACGACAGGAAGACTTCTTAAACATGAACTTGACCTTAGTCTTAACCCCAGCCTGACCATAACCTCACATTAGAACCAACAAAGACTTGAACCCTGAGATCAGCTCTAGCCCTTCGCTATCCACTGTCCCTTTAAATTTTATAAAAATGGGCATATCGCAGTCCCGGCAGAAAGGTGAGCCTGCGAGTCTGTGTTCCAAAGAGAGCCGTGGGCAGAAAAGCTTTGTCCACCCAGGACAGAGGGAGCTAAGAAGGGAGTCCCTCGATGGCCAGGTGGCTGGAGGGGGCAGCCTCTGCCCAGAAAATATTCTTTCCGGGAGGAGACGTTCACCCCCGGCCACCCCACACAGGGAGGGGCGGCAGGGTTTGGAAGACAGGTTCCAGGCCAGCCCCACACCCACCACTGACATGGGAGTGGGTGGGGGGCCCCCCCAGGCCTGACGTGAGGCCTCCTGCCCTGAGGTTCAGACTCGAGGGCACCTCCCGGTTTTCCTTCCGGGGCGCGTCTGGGGCCCCCCCGAAGCACTGGCTGCCGAGACCCTCCCTCTGAGACCACTGCCACCTTTCCCCACGTGCACCCCCACCACGGTGTTTCAGTTTCTCTGCACGAGCCTAATGTGGTCGTGGCATGCCGAGGCTTGCTGCGGGCCACTTAAAATGCTCTATGTTCCAGGCTGAAGGGAAACGCTGAGGGCCCACTGCCACAGGTCCCCTGCTGGTCCTTCACCCGACCTGACAGGAACACAAACCCGGACCCTGACTGCAACCCTGCTTTCAGCCTGCTGATCCCTACAGCCAGCACTGGCCCCAACCCACAGCCCTCACCACGACAACCACACGCTCGACCCTGACCTGACTGCAGCCCCAGTCACAGCCCTCACCTGACGCTGACCCTGAGCCTCTGTCCACGCTACACCGGCCCTTCCCTCAGCACACTCCCCACACCTGCAGGGGCCACCAAGGGACCACTGGGAGAGCCGGAGGAAAGGCTCAGGGTACAGGGGCTCCCTTGCAACATCCCCCCTGACCTCTGCCCTGCCGTGCCCCGACCCCCCCCACACATCCGCACCCGGCAGGGAGCTGGGTGGGCAGAACTCACCGACATCCGAATCTTTGTGGGTCTTGATGACCTCCGCCAGCTCAAAGTTCCCCGCTATGATGGCCACCTGGGGGGAGGGGCGGGGGGGGAGGGGCGGGGGGAGGGGCAGGGGGGCGGCTCAGCAGCGCCGCCCTCGGCCCCTCCCCCGGCCCTGGGAGCCCCTCCTCCGGCTCCTGCCTGAGGTCCTCCGCAGCTGGGGGCCCCAGGCTCAGACCCCGGCCCCTGTGTACCTCACCATCCCTGTCTCCTGGGACACGAGGCTCTCCGAGTGAAAGCTGGGGCAGGCTGGGCACCCTGCCTATGCTCGTACTGGCTCCTCCACACACCGCCTTTCCTGTCTCAGCCACGGCCCACCACTGCCTCACGCCCGTCACCCTCCCTCCTCCGCTTCCTCATCACCCAGCAGGCCCTCCGCTGCTGCCTCTGGCCCCTTGACTGGACAATCACAGTGGCCAGACCTGTTCTTCCCAGGTCTCCTATGAAGACCCTTGCTCCCACTGAGAGCAGAGTCCCAGCTCCCTCTGTGTCCAAAGTCCCCATGACATTGTCCCCAACTCCCCCCACAAACTCCCGGCCACGCAGAGACCCATCCATCTGGTCAGCCTGATGCGAAGAACCAAACCCAGCCAGAGAAAAGGCCCAGAAACATCAGCTGAGTTCAGTCAGGATCTGGGAGCACCCCTCTTGCCCCTGGTTTGGCCTCTGTACCCTGCCTGTCTCTGGTAGGGCAGGCCCACACCTGTTCTCCCTGGGCACCAGAGCCCTCTAACCCTTTTCTCTTCTCCCTGGAAGGGGCACCAAGGGAACCACCCGCAACGAACACCCCCCCCCCACCCCGCCCCGAGCTGGGCACCGCTCACCCCCTCCCCCACCTCCCCCTGGGCCAGGCCTGGGGTCAGAGCGCCCTCATTGCTTCCCGGGGAAAAGCAGCAAGGTCTGGAGAGACCGAGCCACGCAGAGACAGACAGACGGCCCGGGGCGGCCGCGCGGCCCTGGAGACGCTCCGCACCTGGAAGGCGGTCTGGCTGTTGTAGTTGCGGACCTCCTTGTCGGCTCCACGGAAGAGCAGGACGCGGGCACAGCTCTCCTGTGGGAGGGTCGGGGTAGGGTTCGCAACCGGGCCACAGCACACGTGCACACGGCTGCGGGGCACACGTACCCACGCCTACGTGTGCAGCACCCACGTGCAGCGCAGGGACGAGCAGGCCAGGCGCACCTGTGCAGGTCCCACCCGGCCCAGAGGGTCCAGAGGCACACAATTCACACCCGGTTGTTCAGAGAACCGATATGCACACGCAGGCCTGCAAGGCCACAGCTCACTGCAGCACGCAGAGCACGCACATGTGGCGTGACACACAGAGTCGGATGTGCACACACGTGCAGTCCCTGTATGGCATCGCCTGTGTGCACACACGTGTGCACACGCGCAAGCACACCTGGTTGTAGAGGGCACAGATGTGCAGGGCTGTGTTCCCCGAGGCGTTCTGAGCCCCCATGTCGGCTCCGTAGAACAGCAGGTGCTCCAGGTGCTGCACGTGTCCAAAGCGGCAGGCCTGGGGGAGGCGGGAGGTGCGGCTGGGCCCCTGGACAGAGCCCAGACCCCAAACCCCACAGAGCCCGGGGCCCCCGCCTTCGTGCTCCCCACCCACCTGGTGCACCTCCTGCCAGCCATTCTCGTCGGTGGTCCCCAGCTGGGCGTGGTCGTGCAGGAGCAGCTCACAGCAGAGGGCGTCCCCCCCACCCAGGGCGCTGTGGTACAAGGGCGTCAGGCCGCGGCTGTCCTTGTAGTCGGGTGAAGCGCCCAGGTCCAGGAGGGTCTGAGGGCAAGAACCTCAGTATTCACGCCAGGCCCGCCACCTCCCGCTACGGGGCCACGTGCCCCTCCAGGCCAGGGCTGTGCCCACACTGACCGTCAAGGCCGCCGCGTTCCGCTGGCGCGTGGCACAGTGCACAGCAGTCAGCCCCTCGCGGGTGCGGAAGTCCAGGTGAGCACCGCCGTTCCTCAGCACCTTCAGCAGGTCCGCGGCATCGTCCAGCTGGGCCGCGAGGCTCAGAGGACACTCTGGGTTCAAGCAAGAGAAGGCGGTTACGGTCCTGGCCATTCCCAGGCCAGGTCCCTTCCTGCTCTGCCCCTCACCTCCTGAGTCAGGGTCGTGGAAATTGGGGTCCAGCCCCTTGTCCAGCAGGCGGGCCACCTTTTCCGTGTTGTGTAGCTGGACGTATTCCATAAACTTCTTCAGATTTGCCTAGAACACCGAGGCATCCTGATCAGCACACACCACTGCCACCATTATCTGACCATCACCCACCTTCCACCAGTGAGCCTCAGGCCACCTGTGGGGCATCTACCACCCCACCCCCTCAGTCTGACCTATCAGCCTACATCGTGACCTCGTCACGCCTCTTGAGCCACCCTAAGCCCTGCACTCCCACTGCGGCCCTGATCCCAGCTCAACTGGACCCACGTGCTGCTCCAAGTCCTTCCCTGCATGCCAAGCCCAACACAGCTGCCAGCCTGAGCCCAGCCAGCCCCTCAACAAGGCCAGGCTGCCCTCACTCACACCCGCTGAGCGAGTTCCCCGCCCCAACCTCAGCCCCTGCCCTGGCCTCTCTCCCTGGCCTTGGGGACCCAACCTGTCCAGCCTGGGAGAGCCCGAGGCCACGAGGGCAGGAGCCAGCCCAGGGCAGCCTCTGTCCCCATCACTCCCAAAGCAGCCTGTTCCTTCTCCAGCCCATCTTCTTCACAAGCTCACCCCATGGCAAGTTCCCAACCCCAGGGCCCTCCCCCATTGCCAGGTGTCCCCTCCTGTGACATGACCTTGACTGCCTTTCATTCATCCCCCCAGTCATGCAGGAATCTACTCAGCAAAGCCTCACTGAGCTCCTGCTGGTGCCGCAATGCTGTGTGCACAGGCCACGGTGCCCTGGAGAGAGGCCCCGGGCCCTCTAGAAACAAAGTGCATCACATACAGGACAGGGCGCCATGGAGACAGCTACATAGGAGGTAGCATCCTCCAGGGGGTCAGGACAGCGAGACAGGAGGAGGAGGAGTGCTCACGGCTGGAAGACCCCAGCCATAGCCGGCAGGGAGGGCAGGGGGGAGTGTGATGGTGGGAGCCAGCTGGAGCCCAGGCAGGCAGAAACACAGGACTGTGATAAGAAATTGAAACTCATCCTAAAATCGAGTGGGACTCACTGAAGGTCAAGAGTCACTGGCATCCTGCGGGTCACTGAGGACAGTTTTGGAGGAGGGGTGACTACAAGAGGAACCCAGGATGACAGGTCACACCAGGGCCAGTGAGGGAGTCTCTGCCCAGCCACAGAGTCATGGCTACTGACCACCACATGCCCTGGGGCAGCAGAGAAGTCTGGCATGGAGCCTCCAGGATCACAGCGGGGTCCCTGGGGCACAGGGGTGAGTGTTCAGATCCCTCACTTATGCTCCAGAGACTGTCAGTGAAGCGTCCAGCAAGTAAATGTCCACTGGCCCATGGGAGCCTGGGGTGGGAGCCCAGGGAGTCTGCCTGTGGGAAGGGCCATGGCAACCACGCTGTCCCTCCTACATTCAGGGAAGACAGGGAGATGCCCCTCTAAGAGCACCTGGGGTCAGATCCTTCTAGCAACAGTACCCAGGAATAAAGACCCCACAGGTATGCCCAGGGACAGTGCCCCAGAGTCAGACAGATCTGGGTTCAGCTCCAGCATCACTTGATATAGAGCTGTAAGTCAGTTACTTAACTTCTCTGGGACTCAGTATCCTTATCTGTGAAATGGGATAATAACAGTCCCTCCCAGAAGAAAATTAATGAGATGCCTAATTACAAGTGCACAGCACTGGATAACCACTAAGTGCTGGGATCCCGGTCCTCCCCACCCCGCCCAGTTCCCCCAACAACCACATCGGTGCCTGCTCACTTCTCCGCCACAAAGACACTGTGCCCTATTGCACTCCACCCCTTAGCCAGGGACCCACCAGAGAGGTCAACAAGAGTCTGATCTGACAGGAACCCATCACCAGACCAACCACCCCACAGCCATGGTGCCCGAAGTCTGCACCCAGGCCTCTAGTCACCCCCAACACCCACTCTGGGCCCTTGATGACAGCAGAAAGCAGACTGAGCCAAGGCTGGAAGGACTGACTGGTCAGCCCCAACCAGGATCCGGTGAGGGTTCTGGGAACAGGGGGAGGACCGCAAGAAGGGAAGTTTTAAAGGACATTTTTGATATCACAAAATCCAGTTAAGGGGACTTCCCTGGTGGTCCAGTGGCTAAGAGTCCATGCTCCCAATGCAGGGGACCCGGGTTCCATTACTGGTCAGGGAACTAGATCCCACATGCTGCAACTAAAGATCCCGCACACCTCAATGAAGATCCCACGCGCCGCAACGAAGACCCGGCGCAGCCAAATAAATACATAAATAAATATTAAAAAAAAAAACAACAACAGTTAAGGCTGGGGTGGGGGGACAGTGGCCATGGCGGGGGTGGGGGCAGAAGGCAACCTTTGAGCCCACTCCCTGCGGCTGCCTCCTTACCTTTGTGTGAAGCTTTGCAAACTGCTTATCATCGATGAGGTTCTGGGCATAAACGCGCCTCTTGTATCGAAACTGCTCAGGTAAAGACAAGGCAGAAAAAGGCACCCACCTGGGCTGAGCGAGCGACAGCACGCACAGAACCGAGTCCCGTCCACTCCTGTGCAGCTAGGGCCCCACACTGCTCGCCGCCAGGTAACAAGATCCCTGCCTGCCAGCCGCACAAATCCACGCACACTACCATGACACCACCAACACAGAGGTCAGGGGTGATGCATGGCCAGCCATCCCTCCGCCTGCAGCGCCCTTTCTGTTCCTTCCCATCCCCCGAGACTCCCTGGAACCCTCAGTCCTCTTCCGAGATCAGGTTCCAGGCTTACCTTCCTAGACACCCCTTCTCGGAGAAGAACTGTCCCTACTTGCCTGTGCCACCTGGAGGCCAAGCCAGCTCTGAGCTCACCGCCACAATGCCTGTGGCAGTGCTCACTGCACTTGCCACCCGCACCCCCAGACCATGGGTCTGCGCCCCCTTGCTCACAGGGCTTGCAACAGCCTTTACATCATGAATGGGTGAGCAAACCGGGAAGACTTAGGTTGCCCTTCGGACAACTTGGGGCGAGGGTGGAGGGGTGGGCGGGGAGGGGAGACAAGGGCACGGAAGCGCAGCCAGACGACGGCCGGCTCCCTGCACGCAGCGCTCGGGGCACTCGCGCCGGCTCCCACCGCATCGCACGTGCCGCTGACCGCACGCAGCGCACGCGGCCCCCTCGGCTCCCACCCGAGCCCCCCGCGTCCGCGCCCCCGGCCGCCGCGCACCTCCAGGTAGGGCAGGGGCGTGTCCAGGTTGGGCGGGTATTCCCGCAGCAGCCGCTCCTCGTCCAGGAACTTGCCGGCGCGGCCCCGGGAGGGCGGCTGGAAGAGCCCGTAGTTGAGCGCGTCCTGGAGGCTGTGGTTGAGCGCGCACAGCACGCGCTGCTTGGCGGCCCACACCGGCGCGGCCGGGTCCAGGCGCAGGCACTTCTGCGGAGCGGCGGAGCGGCGGAGCGTGAGCGCCGCCCGCCGCGCGCGCGCGGGGCGCCCCGGCCCCCACCCCGGCCCCCTCCCGCGCCCGGGGCTCGGAACCCCGCGCCTCCGCGCCCGCCGGCTAGGCCTCGCCCCGAGGGCGGTGCTTCCCCGGGCCCCGCCCCCGGCCGGGCGGGGGGGAGGGGCCCGGCGGAGGCGGCGGGGGAGGGGTGAGTAGCCGCGGGCCCGGGGTCTCCCGCGCCCCGCACGGCGCGCGCGGGTGGGGGCCTGGGAGAGGAGGGCGGGGGTGCCGCCGCCATGCGGGCGGCGAGGCTCACCGTCTGCTGCAGGTCCGGGATGCCGACGCGCACGATCACGGCGCCGGCCCCGGGGCCGTCCATCCCCGCGCCCGGGCCGGGGCCGCTGGCGGCCGGGAGCTGGGCGCCCCGGGGCTCCTCAATGCGCCCCGGCCCCCCCTGCCCCCCCACTGGAGCCCCGTCGGCCGCGCTGCGCGGGAGGGGGCCGGGGGGGGCCGGGGCCGGGGCCGGCGCGGGGGACAGCGGCGCCGAGGGCTCCGCAGGGGCGGCGGCGGCGGCGGCGGCGGCGCGGCTCAGCTGCATCGGCCCCGGCTCCGCTCGGCGCCTGCCTTCCCCGGGGGCGGGGGCGGCGGGGGGAGGGGGCCTGAGCCGGGAGGGAAGCGGGGGTGGCAGGGGGGCTGCGCCGGAGGCGGGGGCCGGGAGGGCTCCGAGCCAGCCGAGGGCGAGGGGGACTGTGCGGGGTCCCGGGGTGAGGAGTGGGTCGGTGCGAAGGGCGAGGGCCAGGCCGCAGGGCGGGGGCCCTAGGGGCTGCGCCGGGGGTGTGGGGAGCCCTAGGCCTCAGTGTGGGGGGAGTGGCTGAGCAGCGAGGGCCGCGCCGCTGTTCGGCTGCGGAAGAGCATCCGTGGACCACCGGGGGAGATGCGGCGAGGAGGGGGCTCTTGGAGCTGGGGTGGGGGCCGCGTTGGGCACAGAGACCAGAGGGGGGGCAGGAAGGGGAGAGAAAAACAGGAAAATTAATTTCCGGGGGTGGCAGCTTCTCCCCACTCTACCGACCTCCCCTCCCCAGCCCACTCAAGGCCCGGAGGAGATGACAGGGACCAACCCTGCCCCGGTCCTGGGGGTTGGGACGGTGGGGCCCTCGGAGCCCTGGAGGGGCCGGGGGCTCTCCCGCAGCCGGAACCAATTAACCTTACAACTTCACAGTGTTCAGCGCGGCGCCTGGCTCCCCCTCCCCTAGCCGAGTTTGGGGAGTTCGCTCCGGACTCTGAGGCCCGCCTCTCCTCCTCCCCCCTCCTCAGGTCCCCTGGTCTGCCTCGCGGCAACGCCTGTCACCCCCTCCCAGTCACCTTAGCGACGACAGGGTGGGGGCGCGACCTCAGAGGTAGGGCTTAGGGGAGGGGGCGCTACGAGTCTCCACCTGCCACGGGGAAGTGAATTTTAGTTTTACGCGTTGTCGTGGCAACGCGGGAGGGGGTGACGAGTAGGCGGAGGAGAGGGGAGCGCAGGAAAGAAACTCGCTCAGGCGCCACCGCCCCAGGGGAGCGTGCCTGGCCCCCCAGCGCTCATCAGCCTCACAGAACCACCCCAGTGCTGGGAAGCCCTGTGCCCCCAAGGTCCCTGAAAGCAAAGAGCAGCCCCTTCACGTCGAAATATCCCTGATTTCCCGAGAAACAGCTTCTGACTCCCACAGGACTCCCGCAACGTGCCTGACTCCTCCCCCAAAGAACAGGCCCTGACCCCCCAGCCGCTCACCCGCTCACAAGACACACCTGACACCCTGGACAGACCAGCCCAGCGTGGGGGACGCCTTCTGGTCCCTGGTAGAAGACAGCCCAGCCTCGCCTACCTTCTCCAAGAGCAGCCCTGGATCCCCTGAACCTCCCAGGAATAAACTTGAATGAACCGCCCCAACACCACACACACAGAAAATCTCCCTCCCCTTCCCCGTGACAACCTGGCAGCCCCTGACCCCACACAGACCAGTGCTTGACACCCCCTCCGAGAACAGCCCCCTCCCCACAGAGCCACCTTGACCACCACAAAGCCCACAGTACCCACCCTTCTGCCTCCAGAACAGCCTCTGTTCACCCCAGAGCCAGGCCCTCTTGCCCAGGACCAGCCCTGACCCCTGAGGGAAACCGGGCTCCCTCCCTCCCCAGCCCCCACCCCTTCAGGAGAAATCTCTGCCTCCCAGGATTCCACTGACCGCGCAGAGCTGAGTCTCCAGCGCTGTCTGTGGTCTGGTCCCGCTTTCCTTTCCTCCCGAGCCTGGAAGGACGCTCCCTGCCTGAAAGTGTGGCCCCAGGATGTCCAGGCTCTTCCCAAGGCCACTGGCCTGGCCTGAGTGGGGGAGCTGAGGGTCCCTAGGGGCTGGAGCAGGATGGGAGGGGTAGGGGAAGGGGGGAGCAGGAAGAGGCCATCGGAAGCCCACTTATCTGCAGGAAGCACCTTGGGAAGCATGTGGCCCGGCCCTGGAGAGAGGAAACTAGTGCTTCCCGGCCCCCCTCCTGTCTCCACTGTCTTCCTGCCCCTGTTGTCCCCTCCCTGAGTCACCCAGAGCTGCCCCTCCCTGCGTCCCTCATCCTCCCACTGTGGTGGCTGCAAGGCCGTGGCCGTTCTCACCAGAGTCCCCAGTTCATGATGGGACTGAAGGACAAGGCTGCACCTCTCCCCACAACCAGCCTCAGAGCAGCCCAGGCCTCCGTGCTCTCCCTGCAAACCTACCCTCTACCTGGATGGCCAGGCACCCACCTGTCCACCCAGCCTAGGTCTCATGGGGGTCCCTCCAGCCTCCCCAGCGACCCACTGTCCTTGGTGAGTCCAGCACCGTGAATGCCGAGCTTTCAGGAGAAAACCTCATGACTTGGCTGGTCAGCAGCCGACACGTTCCTGGCCTCCGGGCCTGCACTGCCGGGGCCGGTTCCACAGGCGCCTGGCACAAAGGATGGGCACGTCATGAACGAGTTCCAAGCCAGCACCAGTCCCCTGGACCCACCACCACCCTGGCAGATGGCAAAAATCCCAGCAGCCAGAAGCACCTTACCCACACAACGTCCTTCTGTCCCTGCAGCGTGGTGGGTGTACAGAGGAGGAAGCCCTGGACAGGCTATTTTGTTGAGAACAAAAGACCCCCAGCTCCGCACCACCTCCCAGCCTCACCCCTCTGCTCTCCTGTTTCTGTCCTTCAAGGTGAGGATTCCCCAGACCCCGTGGCCCTCCTGCATCCCCACTCCTTCCACCAGGGCTAAGATTCCAGAAGAACCCATGGTTCTCCCTTCCCTGCTTCTTCCCACCACACCCGTTCAGACGCCCAGGTGGGCAACGCACCCAGAACAGTGCCTGGCAGAGGGTCAGGCCCATCCGTGGGTGGACCTCTGCCCACCACCCCGTGGCCACCCCCAGGCCCACCCGCCACTGCGTGGGCCACCTGACACCTTTGGTGTCCCACACCCTCAAGGTCTTGAGCAACCCTCCCCCCAGCGTGGGTGGCCCGCCCCTGACTCCCGGCCCTCCCCTTGCCCCCCCCATCCCTCTCTCCTTTTACCCTCCTGGGGCCACTTCCTCACCCAAGTCCCGCCCCTTCCCTCCCGCTCACCCCTCAGCCTGCAGCGGCCTGGCCCCACGAACGCTCTCTTGCTGACGACCGCACAGGCCTGCCGTGTCTCCTGTCCACCCTCACCCACCCTTGTTTCCGTGACGGTGGGGGAGGGCAGGAGGGTGCCCTGCTGCCGGGCCCTCCCCTGGCTGCCCTCGTCTTGGCTCCCTGGCTGCCCTCCCCCACGGCACCCGCATGTCCGCCTGCCCCGTCACTCGCCTGCCCTCGCTCTGTGTTGAGCGTCCGTCTCCCCCCAGAATGGAGGCTCCCTGTGGAGAGGGAGCTTTGCCTGCTGGGTTCACTGCTGTGTCTGAGGCCCTGGTGCTGAGTCGATGCTCAGCGTGTATTTGCTGAACCTTCATCTACAAACCGTACACACCTAGCTTTCTCTCTTCAGAGCAGACCCTCTCCAAACTCCAGAGCAGCTTGTATGGGCAGAATACCGAGTGTTCCGTTGACTGTCGGATGGGGTGTAATTTTTGTGGATAGGGTTTTGCGATTTTGTTTGTTTGTTGTTGCTGTTGTTGTTTTTGGTTTTTTGCTTGCTTCTAGTTGTTTAACATCTATCAGTATATTTAGGTTCAATTTCATCCCCTGTCTGATTTGGTAAGTTTTATCTTTCTAGGAATACAGATCTATTTCTACAGAATCCACTTTTCATTCTGTGAATCATCTCTTTCTATTTTGTTTTCTTCTGTTTCTGCTGTTTCGTTTGTTGCTAAGATTCTTTTTGTCATTTCTTCAGTTGGGTACTTAATTCAATTTGTAGTCTTTCTCTTGTCTGACAATGAGTATTTAAGGTTATGAATTTCCACGTGTGACTTTAGTTATGTCCATTGAGTCTTTTTTTTAAATATTCATTTATTTATTCGATTGCGCCAGGTCTTAGCTGCAGCAGGCGGGCTTCTTAGTTGCGTGCGGGTCACAAGCTCCTTAGTTGAGGCACACAGGCTCCTTAGTTGTAGCATGCAAACTCTTAGTTGCAGCATGCATGTGGGATCTAGTTCCCTAACCAGGGATCAAACCTGGGCCCCCTGCATTGGGAGTGCGGGGTCTTAACCACTGTGCCACCAGGGAAGTGCCTGTCCATTGTCTTTT
This sequence comes from Hippopotamus amphibius kiboko, assembly GCF_030028045.1. Taxonomy (NCBI): domain Eukaryota; kingdom Metazoa; phylum Chordata; class Mammalia; order Artiodactyla; family Hippopotamidae; genus Hippopotamus; species Hippopotamus amphibius. The sequence goes on from NC_080192.1 coordinate 154,813, forward strand.
TTCTTTTTTAAACAAATATATTTATTTATTTGTTTACTTCTTTATTGGCTATGTTGGGTCTTTGTTGCTGCGCGCCGGCTTTCTCTAGTTGCGGGGAGCGGGGGCTACTCTTCATTGCAGTGTGTGGGCTTCTCATTACAGTGGCTTCTCTTGTTGTGGAGCACAGGCTTTTGGCACATGAGCTTCAGTAGTTGTGGCTCCAGGGCTCTAGAGCACAGGCTCAGTAGTTGTGGCGCACGGGCATAGTTGCTCCACGGCATGTGGGATCTTCCTGGACCAGGGATCAAACCCGTGTCCCCTGCATTGGCAGGCGCATTCTCAACCACTGTGCCACCAGGGAAGTCCCATTGTCCTGATAAATAGTATTTTTAATTTAATTTTGTTGATTTTCTCATATCAGTTTTATTATTTGCTTTAGGAATTGCTGAAAAACATGCTTACTTAAATTTTCAAATGTATACTAGTTTTTTTTTGGAGGGAGGACTAACCCTTGGCTACTGATTTCTGTTTTTATCGTGTTAGGGTCAGAGAAGGTGATCTGCGTAACCCTGATCTTGGGGTTTTGTGAAGACTTTCTCTGCAGCTGCATATGTGGCTCGATAGGAATTGTTAGATGCAAGGAGGTATGTATATGTATCTATACATATGCACATTCCATCAAGCTTGTTAATTGTATTATTCAAATATCTTACGTCCTTTCTAATGTTCCATTTGCTTGATTTATAAGTTACTAAAAGAAGTGGGATAAAATCCCACTTTAGCAGTCTCTCCATGAAATTTTGCCAATTTGGGATTTACATGTCTTTTCAGACTTTGTTTTTAATGTTAACAGGTTTAGGATTATTATAGCTTCCTGATAAATCATTCCTTTTATATGGTACCCTTCTTTATCCCTAATGATGCTTTTTGCCTTAATTTTATTCTTTTCAATAATTAACCTAGGTACAGCACTTTTTTGTGAATATCGACCTCATATATCTTTCCCCCTCATTTTCCTTTTATCCTTTCTACATCTTATATTCTTTTTTTTAAATTAACTTATTTATTTTTGGCTACGTTGGGTCTTCATTGCTGCTTGCAGGCTTTCTCTAGTTGCAATGAATGGGGGCTCCTCTTCGTTGCGGGGCTTCTCTTGTGGAGCACAGGCTCTAGGCACCCAGACTTCAGCAGCTGTGACACGCAGGCTCAGTAGCTGTGGTGCACGGGCTCAGTTACTCTGTGGCATGTGAGATCTTCCTAGACTAGGGATCAAACCTGTGTCCCTTGCATTGGCAGACAAATTCCTAACCACTGCGCCACCAGGGAAGCCCCTACATCTTATATTAAGTGTGCTTGTGGTAAATAGTATGTGTAGCCAGATTTTTATGAAAACCAATCTTAAAATTTTCAGCTTTTAATGGTGCTTTATTGTGATTATTAATATGTTTTCATTGATTTTTACCATCTTATTTTGTGTTGTCAGGTTTTTGGTTTTCATTTTTTTTTCTCTATGCTGCTTTTTTCTCCCCTTGGACCCTCTATTTGGTTGATCCCATTAGCTTTACTCCTCTTTCCTTCAACTCCCATTGTTTTGGAAGTTAAACATTCTCTTTCTATCACTTTCATAAATACACTTACATGTTCCACACGCGGGAATAACAAAGCCTGACGTTAGTTCCTGCCGCCACCCCCTCTGCGCACCAGTGGGAGTCGGGTGCTGCAGGTGCAGGTCTCGGCCGCACCGCTCTCCCGCCAGTGTGTCCTGCGGCCAGTGCTGTGGAGCCACACGTCAGCCACTCCTTACTCACGTCCCTTCTGCCTTGAATTTTCTTCTTCCTGAAAGTCGTGACAGATTCTTTCAGTCTTTGAAATGTCTTATTTTGCCCTCATTTTCAGGGATAGTTTAGCCAGTGTAGAGTTCTAAATTGACAAATTATTTTTTTCTCAATACTTTGAAAATTTTTCTCTCTGTGTGCTGTATTCTGGATAATTTTCCTAATTTTGACTTCATCTCACTAATTCTGTTCGAGTTTAACCTGCTGTTAATCCCATCCATAGGGTCTGCTTTTTTTTTCCTCCATAGAGTTTTAAATTTCAATGACCATAGGCTTTATTTCTGCAACCCCTGTTTGGTACATTATGAACTCTGCTTGCTCTCTCTTTGTATTGGCTTTTTCTTTTTTATTTAATGCAATTTTTGGATTTCTTTTGTCTTTATTTTAAAAACATTTATTTTTAAATTCTAGTCAATAGTTCCCTTATGTGAACTTTTTGTCAGTCGGATCCTGTTTGTAGGGGGACTGTAGGTTCTTTCTGTGACTGTTTTGTGACTTGAAGTTGTGAACTCAGCTTGGCCTGTATTTATGTGGGAATCCTGGGCAGCCCAGATCTGTCCCTCAGAGGAGTACGACTCGCCCAGGACTTAGTTTCTTGGCTTGGTGGTCCTGGTGGCTACAAAGAGTAATATAATTCAGACTCCAAAATTGGTGGGGACAGGCAGTAGTTACAACTTCATAGGGAGACTTGTCCACAGGGAGTCCACCACAAAGCTTTATGAAAATTGCTTAAATGAAAGAGAAATATGTAATAAGAATTATGAAAATAGATTACTCAGCAGGTTTTTGAGCACCGCATGTCATCCTAAGTGCATGACGTGTATTAACTCATTCAGTCACCACAGAGTCACTAAGCTTGACCGTTGCTGTCCTCATGTAACAGATGAGGAAGAAAAGCAAACTAGAAGTAACTTAACTTGTCCAGAGTCACATGTGGCTCATCGGTGCAGAAACCAGGACTTGAAACACAGCAGTGGGCATGTGACCCAAGCAGGGCCAATGAGAATCTTGCCGTGGAGCCTACTCTCACAACTGAGGGAAGAAACCCTTTTTCTACTCTTGGGGTACACAGGAGAGATGTAGCTCAGCAGCTGCTAGATTCCAGCCTCGGGAAGAAAGCAACCCTGCGAGGAATATAGATACAGGAGACAAGGAAGGTTCTGAAGGGGCTGGAGCCCCCAAACTTAGTCCCTGAAATCTGCTTTTCTTGCTTTTGGTTTCAAGAGCCAAAGGTCCCTAGAAGGGACTTTCCCTCCTAGGTTGAACGTCCACGGAAAAGAGAGGTTGAAGGGCTGGCCGTAGGGCAGCGGCCTGGGTTGGGATCCCAGCTCCGCCCTCAGATACCCTGGTGGCCCACAGCTTCCTGGCTTCCCTGTGCCCCCCTGTGAACGCTGGTGTGCTGGGGACAGCGGTAGGACTTGCTTCATTCCCTCCCTCATTCAGGCCACGTGCCAGGAACCTGCCTGTGGGCTGACGAGGAGGCTCCTGTCCCGCAGGCTGCTGTGCAGGTTGGATGAGGTCCGCAGGTGTGACCTGCTCCCCACGTGCCTGGCACGTAGTGAAGACATTTTTGTTATAATCATAAGGCTGGTTCAGCTTTGGTTTCTGTCATCTCAACCCGAGGAGTGCGCTCTAATGCACTTTCCTCACGTACAGTGGCAAACTTACAGCCGTGAGAAGGGATGGCCGACCTTTGTTGTAAGTTCCTAGAAAGAGCGTTAGACTTCAAATATTATTTTAGCAGTGAAATTAAAAGTGAGAAATATATGCCTAGTTAATTCCACACTTAGGATTCTACTTACCCTTTGGTTCAAGACTGGCTTTTGCCTACATGTTTACCTTTTCTTCTTCCCAAAGGTCACTTACAATTTAAGAACTATGTGAAGTTTTTTTTTTAATTATTATGGTAAATAATACATAACATAAAATTTACCATCTTAACCATTTTTAAGTGTATAATACAGTAGTGTTAAAAAATGTATATTTTTAAATAATACATCCATCCTAGTGTTAAAAGACAGACACGTGCATTGTGAATGAAATCTGTGAAGACATGATACAGACGGGATCAGAAGATGGAAAAGCCAACAAAAGCTGAGGAGTTGGCTGCAGAGCCCTAATGTCACGGAGACTTCTGGGGAAGGGGGCCAGCTGGGCACCGTGAGACTATGCTGGAGAGGGATGGGGCCAGCTGCCGCCAGCCGATGCCAGCTGCAGGGCACAGAACTGCTCCTTGAGTGTCGTAGGGCCAGCGGGGTGGGGGGGGGGGGAGTTATGACTGGAGGGACCCATGGGCCAGAGGAGAAGTGGGGCTGTTATTGCAGGGAGGGAGAGGCTTAGCTTTTTATGATAGGTAATTCTGAGCCCCTCCTTCTCAACTTTCTCAATGACAGGGGATCCCTGGCCTACTTTCTGCCAGAGTACCCTTGCACTCACGGATCCCCACCCACTATCCTGAAGGGAAGCCCTCCTAGGGATAGATCCCACTCAGTTCATTCTTTTTGTTCTGAGCAGTATTCCATTTTATGAAAATACCACATTTTACTTATCATCTGTTGATATGCATATCTGGGTTGTTTCTAGGTTGGAACAATTATGAATAAAACTGCTGTGAATATTTTTGCTAACTTCTAAAGAAACTGGCAAGCAGTTTTCCGGAATGGTAACGCCATTTCACATTCCAACTTTTCCCGTCTCCTGCACATCCTTGCTAACACTTGGTATAGACTGTCTTCTTAATTTTTAGCCATTCTAATGGATGTATAGTGGTTATCTCCTTATGTGTTTAAATTTGCATTTCTCTGATGACTAATGGTATTAAGCCTCTTTTCATATGCTTGTTAGCCATTCACATGTCTTTTGTGAAGTGTCTGTTCAAGTCTATTGACCATTTTTTAAAAAATGGGTAGTTTGTCTAATTGAAATTTAGAAGCTCTTTATATATTGCAGGAACAAATTTTTTGTAAGATATATGTATTGCCAAAGTTCTCTAATTTTGTAGGGTGCCTTCCACTTTCATAGTATTTTTCTTTCAAAGAACAAAAGTTTTTTATTATTATAGAGTGAGTGTATCTTTTTTCTTCTATCATTTATATTCTGTGTCCTCTCCAAGAAATCTTTGCCTCCTGCAAGAAAATCGTAAAATTTTCTCCTGTGTTTTCAATGATAAGTTGTAGTTTTAACTTTTCATTTAGTCCTATGATTAATTTCAAGTTAATTTATATTTGTGGTGTCAAGAAAGTGTTCGGGCTTCCCTGATGGCGCAGTGGTTAAGAATCCCCCTGCCAAAAAAAAAAAAGAATCCACCTGCCAATGCAGGGGACACGGGTTCCATCCCTGGTCCAGGAAGACCCCACATGCCACGGAGCAACTAAGTCCATGTGCCACAACTACTGAGCCTGTGCTATAGAGCCCACGAGCCACAACTATTGAGCCCGCGTGCCACAACTACTGAAGCCTGCATTACTAGAGCCCGTGCTCCACAAGAGAAACCACAGCAGTGAGAAGTCAGTGCACCACAACTGAAGAGTAGCCCTCGCTCTCCTCAACTAGAGAAAGCTGGCACGCAGCGATGAAGACCCAACACAGCCAATAAATAAAATAAATAAAAATAAAAATAAATTTATTTAAAACAAAAAGAAAGAAAGAAAGGGTTGATGTTTGTATTTTCCCTTTTGGGGTGTCCAGTTGTTTCATTCCATTTTTTAATTATTTTAAAATATTTTTTATTTACATTGTTTTTCAACCATCAACACTATGTCCAGAACTTGTCCATCATACCATATGGAAACTCTGTGCCCATTAAGTAGTAACTCTCCCTTCCCCTCCCCAAGTCCCTGTAACCACTTTTCTACTTTCTATCTCCACCACTATTTTAGGGACCTCTCAACACCACTTTTTTTGGGGGGTGGGGGTTCCGCTGGGTCTTAGTTGTGGCTTCCAGTCTCCTTAGATGTGGCCCGCGAACTCTTAGTTGCAGCATGCATGTGGGCTCTAGTTCCTAGACCAGGGATTGAACCTGGGCCCCTGCATTGGGAGCACAGAGTCTTAACCAATGTGCCACCAGGGAAGTTCCCTTTCAACACCATTTTTGAAAAGACTTTCATTTCCCACTGAATTGCCTTTGCACTTTCATTTAAATCAGTTGGCCACATATACGTGGGCCTATTTCTAAACTTTCTTTTCTTTTCCTTTAATCTATATTTATATACTTTCTCCAATACCACTCAATCTTAATTTTTATAACTCTATATTAGGTCTTGAAATCAGATAGTAGAAGTCCTATAATTTTGTTCTTTTTAATTTTGCTTGCTATGCTAGGTCATTTTCACTTCCGTGCTTTAGAAGTTTTAGAATCAGCTTGTCGATTTCTACAAAAATTAAAAACCCACTGGGAATTTAACTGGGCATTGCACTGACTCTATAAATATAGAGAAAATGAACGTCTTAACAATATTGAAACTTCTAATGTTTGAACATAGTATCTCCGCCATTTATTTTGTTTTCCTCAATTATCTCAGCAAAGCTTAGTAGTTTTCAGTGTTGCATTCTTTTGTTTTTTGTTTTGTTTTTTTCAGAGAACTCCAGATTTTTTTTACTTTATATTTAAATTAATTTATTACTTTATTGGCTGAATTGAGTCTTCGTTGCTGTGCGCCAGAGCGGGGGTTACTCTTCGTTGCAGGGGTTACTCTTCATTGCAGTGCACAGGCTTCTCATTGTTGTGGCTTCTCTTGTTGTGGAGCACGGGCTCTAGAGCACAGGCTCAGTAGTTGTGGCGCACGGGCTTAGTTGCTCTGCAGCATGCGGGGTCTTCCTGGACTAGGGCTTGAACCCATGTCCCTGCATTGGCAGGTGGATTCTCAACCACTGAGCCACCAGGGAAGCCCCAGTGTTGCATTCTTAAACATTTTTGTTAAATTTGCTCCTAAGAATTTTGTTATTTCACATTATTATAAATGAAGTTTTTAAATTTCGTGTTATAATTGTTTGTTGCTAGTATATAAAAATACAACTGATTTTTGCATATAAATTCTGTAGCTTATAACCTTGTTAAATTCATAGTATTAATTATATAGTATTAGTTAATTAGTTAATAGTTAATTTTATGGTATTTTTGTAGCTTCCTTAGGATTTTCTACATAAATAGTCAGCAAATAGCAAAATACTTCTTTATTTTGAATGTTTATGCCTTTTGTTTATATTTCTTGCCTTGTTGCAATGGCTAGAACCACCAGTACAGTTTCATATAGAAGTGGTAAGAGCAGGCATTCTTGCTTTGCTCTCAATCATGAGCAGAAAATATTTCACCATTAAGTATGTTACCTGAAGGGTTTTTTTGTAGATCTCCTTCCTCAGACTTAGAAAATTACCATAGTCCTTGTCTATACAGAGTTTTTCATTATGAACAGATATCTGACTCTCTTAAGGAACATTTTGATACCTTACCCAATAACTGCTTCCATCCTATTGGCCGGAACTGGGTCTGGCTGCAAGTGAGGCTAGAAAATGTTCTGACTGCCCCTTAGAAAATCAGGGCTCTGTTAATAAGGATTTGAGAATAGGCAACTAGCAAGTTGCCACCATGGATATACAATTCTAGTTTAACAGTTATTGACACTCCACATTTTAAACTTACTATTCCATTGTCACCTGGGTTCTGCTGTTGCCATCGATATAAATACTGTTTTTAATTGTTATTCTTTCTGTAGATAATTTGTTCTCTCTCGCTACTTTTCAGACCCTGTTGTCTTTAACATTATTCAATTTCAATGTGATGTGCCTAGGTGTTCTTTTAGTTTCAGTTATCCAGTTTGGGATTTCTTGTGATTCCTGAATCTAAGGAGTTATATCTTTCATCAAATCTGAACATTCTCTGCTATTACCTTTTTTAATATTGTATCTCCTCAATATCTTCTTTTAAAAATATGTGAGACCTCATGGATGAACGTTGAAAACATTATGTGAAGGGAAATAAGCCATTCACAAAAAGACACACATCGTATGACTCTCCCTGTGTGAGGTCCCTAGAATAGGCAAGTTCATAGAGACAGAAAGCAGAGAGACTGTCGGGGGCTGGGGAGAGGCAGGAATAGATAGTATTGTTCGTGGGGACAGAGCTTCTGTTTGGGATAATGAACAAGTTCTGAAAATGGATAATGGTAATGGGTCTACAACATTGTGAATATAGTTTGTTAAATTATAAATTGTGAACAATTTTTAAAGATTGAAATTTTTAATATATATTAGACCTCATTTTTTTTAATAAGTTTGTTTATTTTTCTTTATTGGCTGCATTGGTCTTTTTTTTTCACTTTTTTATTTTTTATTTTATTTATTTTTTTTTACTTTCTAAAAAATGAAAATTTATTGTGGGATTTACAGCATACATAGTAGTAAAATGTATGGCAGAATATAGAAATAGCAGAAATAATGGAAGAGGAAAAATAGAAGAATTCTTTTTTTTAAGTGTAGAGTTGATACACGTATGTATTGAAAAATGTTTACCACAGTAAGGTTAGTTAACACATCCTCACCTCACATCCTACCATTCTGTTGTTGTTGTTCTGGTGAGCCCATTAAAGCTCTGCTTTTACAGCAACTTTCAAGTATACGATGCAGTATCGTTAAATGCAGCTGTGATGCTGTACCTTAGGTCTCCAGAGCTTGTTCTTCTTGCAGATGAAAGTTTACACCCTTTGACCAGCATCTCCCCATTGGGTCTTCGTTGCTGCGTGCGGGCTTTCTGTAGTTGTGGAGGGCGGGGGCTACTCTTCATTGCGGTGCACAGGCTTCTTATTGCCGCGGCTTCTCTTGTTGCGGAGCACAGGCTCTAGGTGCGTGGGCTTCAGCAGTTGCCGAGCATGGCCTCATTAGTTGTGGCTCATGGGCTCTAGAGCACAGGCTCAGTAGTTGTGGTGCACGGGCTTCGTTGCTCCAAGGCATGTGGGATCTTCCGAGACCAGGGCTCAAATCCGTGTCCCCTGCATGGACAGGCAGATTCGTAACCTCTGTGCTACCAGGGAAGCCCTAGACCACCTCATTCTAACTTCTATAAAATGGTCTCAGTTCCCAGTTTAACTATTTTGTGTGCAGTCAACCATCTTCTAGTTCCATAATTCTCAGCTGTGTCTAGGCTGCTATTAACCTGCCCATTGAAATTTCAATTATTATATTTTCCATTTCTAAAGTTATATTTTGTTCCTTTTAAAATCTATCATTCTTTCTTTTCCTTTATCCTTTTTTCCCTGATGCTTTCTAACAGTTTTTCATTCCTTGTTCAGGTTTTCAATTGCCTCTATTATCTCTGGGGCCATTCTTAGCATCCTTACATGTTTTGTGATTTTTAGATTGTAATCTCATGTTTGGTTAATCCAAACTGTGGTTAACTGGAGGGATTGAACTCCTCCAGAGGTGATTTGCATTTGCTCCTGCTAGGTGCCTCAATGCTGCCAACCTATAACCACTTCAACTCAATTCTAAACCATCCAGGTAGGGAATTCCCTTGTGGTCCAGTGGTTAGGACTTTGCACTTCCACTGCTGGAGGCCAGGGTTCAATCCCTGGTTGGGGAATTAAGATGCCGCAAGACACGCAGTGTGACCAAAAAAAAAAAAAAAACCACCCAGGTAGTATATATTTACAACTCACACCTATTTGAAGTTAAGTCTGTATTTATGAATTCTGAAAAGAGATTTGATTTCTGTTTTGTGGTGAGGTTCTTACAAAATCTCTCATTTCTCTTTCCTGGAAAGCAGATTTTTTTCGCCTAGTCGTTGTAAACTTTTACTGAAATTATGGGTCTTTAATAACCCTGACTTTATGTGGGAATCAAAATACCAGCTTCTTATATTGTATGGGCCCACATCACTTTCCCTTGCCTTCTGTGCAGCCATTAAAACCCAAAGCTTTAAGTTCCTGGTATTGAGAATGTCCTTGATATTAAACTTGCTTACCCTGTTGCTTTTAGTCTGTACTTATTATATTTTAGTCAGCATTTCCAAGTGCTTTACAATAGAGGGGTTTTAGATTATATTGTCGGAAATCTGTTTTTCTTATTCAGCCACAGCAGTCAGCACATAGAAGTGTTTAATGATTGTTTGCAGGTCAGATATTAAGTGAATAAATAAATGAACAGAAGGATATCCTGCATTTTAAAATGTTTATTATACACTCACCCACACGCAACAAAGTACGAGGGTTAGGCACTAGGATACAGCAGTGACCCAACGGGTCCCACCTGGTCAGCCACGTCCTCTCACTCATGGGAACTTCAGCACCTCAATGACGGGTTGTCTGCTCACTCCGAGTTCTGACATCATCCATGTCTCTCCAAGTGATCCCTCACACCAAGGCTTCCCAGTTCCTCCACCTCTTATCTCAGTGACTGTAAAAGTTAGGGTTTAGGTGTAGATTATAGACCCATGTATGGCTAGTTTAGGCAGAAAGGGATTTAGTACATGGAATTAGTGCCTACAAAGTCATTGGAAATACCAAAAGTAGCCTCTAGCCTGAGCTCCTAGAAATACACTCTCCCCCAACAACACCACAGACCTAGTCCTCTGGGGATTTGCTCTTTTTTGCCACAGTCAGCAAACTGAGGTGTCAGAAAGCTGATCCTCCAACTGCTGGCTGCAACAGACCACACCTCTGGGTCTGTATGTCCTAGCCCCTTCTGCGTCTAGGCAGGGCCATGTCATGGAGTTCTGGAATTGGTCTGGGTAGAAATGATGTGTGCCACTCCTAGGCCTAACCCACAAATACCTCCTGCTTATCCTACATGCTGTCTGTTCACTCTTCTGCTGGCTGCACGTAGGCCTCTAGGATGCCCTTAAATCCACACGTCAAAAATGGCAGCACTTGCTTCGGCGTGAGTCCCTAAATGCCTATGTGGAGCAGAGACCCCCCCCCCCACCTCATTCCCGCCTTTGTGGCAAACTGGACTTCCTGTGAGCAAGAAATAAGTGTCTATTGCATTAAATCACTGAGGTTTGGGGGCTTAGGAGCCTCCACTGCGCTTTCCACTTTCAGAGTCCTTCTCTAGATCAGCAGGTAGTGTTGCATTGGCCAGCTGCTCAATATATCTATTCAAATAATATGCTTGAGAACCAGGGAAATGAATACAAAGTAAATTCACATAACCACTGTATCCCCCGTGGGATGGACTGTGCTCCCAAATGCACGACGTGCCTGACCTCCAAAGCCCCGCTCTCATCCGTGGACCGTGGGGGCATCAGAATATGTGGGAAGTGGCACTCGCTCAGAGCCAGTGCCCAGCACCCCCTGAGAGCCCCAGGTGTCCCCGCTCCTAGTACACAGCCATCCCGGCCAAAGGCAGGGGAGGCCAGGGAGAAGACTTAATACAGCCTTGGGTATTTCCGCCAGGTCTTTCCCTCCAGCAGAGGGCTCCGGGTCTGTGAGTGACGCATGTCCAGGAATCGGAAGAGAAGCTGCATTGTGAGTCAAGCCTGGGCCGTGTTCCCGAGACCCAGGGTCTTCCCACCACTGCCCCTGCCTCCACTAGCGCTGCCCTGTTTTTGTCCTGGAGGGTCTCTGAGGCCACGCCATTCTGCCTGACCATGATGGTGACAATCCCTGCCTGGCCATGTGGCCTCTGCCGCCCCAGCACCTTTTCATCCCATTTCATTTCCACCCCACGATGGCCAGCTCCCCGGAGCCTTTCAAGGGCACTCCTGCTCCCCTCCCTACTCCAGAGTCCACCTCGATGTGTCAGTGAGGGCGTCCTCCAGGCCCTCACAGAGGGCAGTCAGGGGACAACGGAGCAGGTCAAGCACAAGGTCCTCCTAGCTCTCCCTCTGTCTTCGAATGCCTTTTTCTCTATTAAACCAAAGAGTTTCCAGCATCTTGGCTTCATTCACATGGGCTGTCATGAGCCCTGGTTTTAATAACCAGAGCACAGTCAACACCATCCTAGCCCCTCAGATCCAGAACCTGTGCTGTCAGTTCTGCCTGACTTAGGGTCATTTTCCTCCAACATCCAGGGGACAGAAATGATGGTTGCTGAGGGCAAAGAGGACAGAGCAGACCCAAGGGGGGAGGCAGGTGGAGGCCTGCACAGATGGACTTCGGTGTCCTAGGTCCCCCACATCAGCCAGTCCCAGGAACCACTGCAGAATCCCTTCAAGTGTTCTCCATGAAGCAGCTCACCCACCCCACCCACCCCAGGCAGGCTCAGGAAACAGGAGGCCCCTCCCTTGTCCTAGGTACAGAAAGACCAGACCCACATGGCTCACAAGGCCCCTCTCCTAACTGTGGGTGTTAGTTCCAAATTAGCAATGTCCAGGCCGCTTCCCGCACCCTGGCAGGCTGCCTCCCACCGGGGCTCTGTCCCAAGCTGACCCTCCTGCCGGCTTCCGCAGCAATGCCAAGAAAGGCTCACATCTCTGAAAGACTCTGACGCCCGCAGAGCTCGGCTTTGAACAAACATAGCTGGCAGCACACACACCCGCCCCCACCCAGAGGTCGGGGCTGGGCTGGCTCTGCTGTCCTGCATGCACACACCTGAGCAGCCTCCAGAGCCTGCAAGGGAACGTGCCAGCCATCTGCGTGACATCCCAGCCCCAGGCGGGCTCTGCCGAGAGTAAGGGCAGGGCTGCCGCTGCCTGGGGCCGTTCCCAGCTTGCAGCAGAAAGGGAAGAAAGTGCTTTTGGTTGATTCCCTTTAAACTCCAATTCACAGCGCCAACCAGCTGTGATAGTTCCAATTACAGGTTCAAAGATTTCTGGGCCACGGAAAAACTTTCTGTCCTGGCCACCCACCCCATACTGCTCCCACGCACAGGCCCAGAGACCGCACTGGAATGTCACAGGGGCGTGGGTCACCAGAGCCCCTCCCATTCCCCCTGAGGCCAGCAGCAGCCTCAAGCCCAGCCATGGGAGTCCCCACCCTTCAAACTTTGCTCCCCACGCCGCCTCTCGTCTTGAGCTTTCATCTCGCATCAGGAAAATGCCAGCTACCCAGCCAGGGCTGGGCTTCAGCAGAAACTGTGTCTTGGCCCCCACCACAGTGACCAGAGGCCTTTCAAGGGCCCTGTCCACTCTCCCACTGGCTCCAGGGTCAGTAACCATGGGAAGCCCTCCCCGACCAGCAGCCCGATCCTGCTCTTCCAGAGGTCCGACCTTGTATGGGAGCCTGAAGCCAGAGAGCTGCCCTGGGGAGGGTTGGGGTCGGGGCAGGGAATGTCCTAGAGGAGCTGCTCTGGGGAGGCGCTCTGGGGGAGTCACTGCACTGACCTTGGGGCGTTCAGCTGCACTAAGATACCCACCTAGCCGCTGCCCCCCCCCCCCCCAGGTGCTCTCTTACTTTGAAACAGCTAAACAAACTGGGGACCAAAAAGGTGAAGTCATTCGTCCAAGGCTGTCTAGTGATGGAGCCAGGACCATCATCTCCTCTTTCGACGGGCTCCTGCCATTGGTGTAGCCTGGACGCAGAGCCAACCCCTGATGCCCCTCTAAACAGCACACCACACACACACCCCACTAACACAGGAACAGACACACACGTGAACAGAGGGGAAAGGGTTGGAAAGAATTTGGGAGCTCCTGTTTCAAGAAAAGCACTAAGGGACGTCCCTGGTGGCACAGTGGTTAAGAATCGCCTGCCAAAGCAGGGGACACGGGTTCAATCGCTACCACAGGAAGATCCCACATGCTGCAGAGCAACTAAGCCCATGCGCCACAACTACTGAGCCCATATGCTGCAACTACTGAAACCCGCACGCCTAGAGCCGGTGCTCTGCAACAAGAGAAGCCACAGCAGTGAGGAGTCCGCGCACCACAACGAAGAGTAGCGCCCCCCCACAACCTGAGAAAGCCCATGTGCAGCAACCAAGACCTAACGCAGTCAATAAATAAAGACATAAAAAGTTAAAAAAAAAAAAAGAAAGAAAGAAAAGAAAAGAAAAGCACCAAAAGTAGCGCGGAAGGAAAACCCAGCGTTTCGATTTTCTCCTTCCACGCTCTCCGGGTCCAGGCTCCTTAAAGAACCCTCCGCGCGCCCAGCGCGAACGCAGGGCCCGGCGCGCACCTCCGCCGCCGCCCCGCACCCGCTCCAACGGCCCCGGGGCGCACAGCTGGGCGCGGCGCGCGCGCGCGCGCGCGCGCGCAGGACTGAGCCCGCCCCCGCCCCGCCCGCGCGCAGGACTGAGCCCGCCCCTGCCCCGCCCCGCCCGCGCACAGGCGTGAGCCCGCCCCTGCCCCGCCCCCGCCCCGCCCGCGCGCCCCTCCCCGGCCCCGGCGGGAGAAGGCCGGGCCACACCCCGGCCCTGCACGCTCCGCCCGCCCCTGGGCGGGCCGCGCGGGGGTCACGGGGTCAGAGGGCGGGGCGGGGCCGGGCAGAGGCGGAAGCGCCCGCGGAGGGCCCTGCTGCCCGCTGTCCCGCTCTCGCACCTCCTCGGCCCTAACCTGCCTTCGCCCGCTTCGCGGGCCCCCGCGGGTCAGTGTCCTGGGACTTCTGCCCCTGGTCACGCACCTGGACCGGGACCTTTAAGTGAGAAGAGTCAGATCTCCGCCTGAGAATCTAAAGGTGTCCTGGTCCTTGAAGATCTCCAGGGGGTTAGATCCCATGCTGCGGGCTCCTGGGTTCTGTTGGGGGTCGGTCAAGGGTCTCCGGGTGCCGAGTTCGCTGGGACTTTAGGAAAGGAGTTGTCTCAGTCGGGGAGGTATTTGGGTCTGGAGTCTCAGGGAAGAGTAGTGCCTTGGGTCTGGGATCTCAGGGGAGGGTGGTGCCTGGGTCTGGGGTATCAGGGGAGGGTCGTGCCTGAGTCTGGGGTATCAGGGGAGGGTCGTGCCTGGGTTTGGGGTATCAGGGGAGGGTCATGCTTGGGTCTGGGGTATCAGGGGAGGGTAGTGCCTGGGTCTGGGGTCTCGGGGTAGAGCTTGCTGGAGCCAGTTTGCCTTCTCTCCCAAGGGTCTCTTGGTACGGGCCTCTCTGTGCTGTGTGCTATGGTGGCTCTGTGGACCCTCACTCTGGCCTTGGCCGCAAGCCTGGCTGCCCCCAGCCCACCTAACATCGTGCTGATCTTTGCTGATGACCTGGGCTACGGGGACCTGGGCTCCTATGGGCACCCCAGTTCCTCCACCCCCAATCTGGACCAGCTGGCCGCAGGGGGTCTGCGGTTCACGGACTTCTACGTGCCTGTGTCTCTGTGCACACCCTCCCGGTGAGCAAAGAGACCGGGAGCCCTCACCCCAAATGCCTACGGCTGCCCATCCAGTTCCTCCCAGATTCACTCTGGGTTGCAGGGGGAGGAAGAGGGTCTCCACCTCTCTATGGAGAAGTTCACATCTCTCTGTTTTTCTCCTCTCTCTTCCCTTCTCCTTGTGTTCATCTCAGTCAGTTTTGCTCTGTCTCACGGACTCTGTGACTTATCCTGCAGGGCTGCCCTCCTGACCGGCCGACTCCCAGTTCGGATGGGCCTGTACCCTGGAGTTCTGGAGCCCAGCTCCCGCGGGGGCCTGCCCCTGGAGGAGGTGACCCTGGCTGAGGTCCTGGCTGCCCGTGGCTACCTCACGGGGATAGCTGGCAAATGGCACCTTGGGGTGGGGCCTGAGGGGGCCTTCCTGCCCCCACACCACGGCTTCCATCGATTCCTGGGCATCCCATACTCCCATGATCAGGTAGGAAGCACAAGGTTCCTTCCCCTTGACCCCACAAAGCCCCCCACAGCCCAGACCTCTGAAGGAGCCGCTTCCCCAGGGCCCTTGCCAGAACCTGACCTGCTTCCCGCCGGCCACCCCCTGCGATGGCGGCTGCGACCAGGGCCTGGTCCCTGTCCCACTGTTGGCCAACTTGTCGGTGGAGGCACAGCCCCCTTGGCTGCCTGGACTTGAAGCCCGCTACATGGGCTTCGCCCGTGACCTCATGGCTGACGCCCAGCGCCAGGGCCGCCCGTTCTTCCTGTACTACGCCTCCCACGTGAGTGACCGTGCTCCCGCCCCCCCGGCCCTGGGCTGCCCGTGACCCCTACCTGGTGCTAACTGCAGTCTCCATCCCCAGCATACCCACTACCCCCAGTTCAGCGGGCAGAGCTTTTCGGGACGCTCAGGCCGAGGGCCGTTTGGGGACTCCCTGATGGAGCTGGATGCAGCGGTGGGGGCCTTGATGACAGCTGTGGGGGACCTGGGGCTGCTTGGAGAGACACTGGTCTTCTTCACTGCAGACAACGGGTACTCCGGCAGGGGGCAGAGGGCGCTGGTTGATCCCTTACAGGGCCCTGGGGTCTTCCCATCTTGAGTGCTGGCCAAGGATGTAGTGGGATAAGGGGTTCTCGGGAGATGCTGACCATACGTGGTGGCACCCAGGTGCATGTGTGTGGGAGGTTGGGGGCCACGAGTACATGGAGGTGCTGGTCTTGGTAGGACAGGCACATGCTGGCCATTTCTAGGCAAAATGTGTAACTTAGAAGTCTGGAGCTGGAGTCACCAGGGCAGGCCAGAGACCTCGTCGCTTGTGTGTCCCAGGCCTGAGACGATGCGGATGTCCCACGGCGGCTGCTCTGGTCTCCTGCGATGTGGAAAGGGAACCACTTTCGAGGGGGGTGTCCGAGAGCCTGCCTTGGCCTTCTGGCCAGGCCACATCGCTCCCGGTAAGTCTTCAGGTCTTCTCCTCCTGGACTCTTGGCCCCATCACCCCAACCCTGATCACAAATGGAGTGACTGTACAGCCCTCTACCCCCAGGCGTGACCCACGAGCTGGCCAGCACCCTGGATCTACTGCCCACCCTGGCAGCCTTGGCTGGGGCACCGCTGCCCAACATCACCTTGGATGGCGTTGACCTCAGCCCCCTGCTGCTGGGCACAGGCAGGGTAGGGTCCATGACCACACGAGCCCAGCTACCCAACCCCGCCGCCCTGCCACCCCCCCCCCCCCGCCCTGCCAACCCCACCACCACCACTTACCCTCCCCGGGAGTGAGTGTGGGCAGCACCTAAAGCCCCGGGACTGGGCCAGCTCTCTGCTGAGCAGCGTCTAAGGGGCGTGGCTCCTGGGGCCCTCAGGTGGCGGGACCCACTGCATATCCAGGCCCAGCCCAGAGCTGACGCAGATCCCCGACTCTGCCCCCAGAGCCCCCGGCAGACCCTCTTCTTCTACTCACCATATCCAGACGAGGTCCGAGGGGTGTTTGCTGTGCGGAGCGGGAAGTACAAGGCACACTTCTTCACCCAGGGTAACCTCCTCTCCCCAAGCCCTGCCCACCCCTCGTAGCCCCAGACCCGCCCCGCCCCCCGCTCTCTTGCCCTGTGCACAGATGTGCCGCCGTCTCCCCAGGCTCTGTCCACAGCGACACCACTGCGGACCCTGCCTGCCACGCCTCTAGTCCTCTGACTGCCCATGAGCCCCCGCTGCTCTTTGACCTGTCTGAGGACCCTGGTGAAAACTACAACCTTCTGGGGGGTGTGGCTGAGGTCACCCCAGAGGCGCTGCAGGCGCTGAAGCAGCTTCAGCTGCTCAAGGCCCAGTTTGATGCTGCCGTGACCTTCAGCCCCAGCCAGATAGCCCAAGGCGAGGACCCTGCCCTGCAAATCTGCTGTCAGCCCAGCTGCACCCCCAGGCCATCCTGCTGCCACTGCCCTGAGCTCCAGCGCTGAGAGCACAGGCAGAGGCCAGCCCAGGCCGCTCGCCCTACCCGGGCATGTGACGCTTCACTGCTGTGCTGGGGGGGTGTGGAGGGGGTTTGTACCCGAGCGAGCTAAAAACAGCAGCTGGCACTTGTAGGTGTGATCATTCATGTGCTGCTTGTGGTTGCCCTGAGATAGGTGTTGTTCTACCTGTTACACATGAGGGACCTGAGGCACGGAGAGCTCCAGCGACTTGTCCGAGGTCACCTAGCCAGTGAGAGGTTGGCTCGGAAGCTGCCCCCTCCCCCTGGCGATGGCTGTGTCAGTGCAGACAGGCATGGTGGTGAGTGGGCACATCCACTCATGGGTGCTTTTATGTGCCAGGACGGGGCGGGGAGGGGGAGAGGGCATAGTGGACAGCGGGCCCCGAAGACGCAGAGTGCCCGTAAGAGCCAGGTTTTCCCCAGGAAGAAGCACAGGAACCGGACCACCCTGGCTCTTAGGAACCTGTCTGAAGGCGGGTGAGGAGTTGCACGTTCTACGTGGTGAAGTGGGCTGGGGGGCCTGCCGGCTCTGAGGGAGGCACATCAGCAGCTCCAGAGACGCCCCCTCAGCCCCCCATGCCCCTTTCAAAGATCTGTGTTTCCCACCTGCACGCATGTTTCCAGTCTCCTGGCTTCCCCTCTGCCGCCATGGGTGCCGTTCTCCACCCAGCAAAGTGATCTCTTAAAAACATGCAGGTTTGGCTCCATCCATGCTCAAAACGACAGGCTTCCCATCATGCTCAGAACAGGACCCAGACTCTGGAGTGGCTCGCCGTGCCTCACCCCACACCCCTTGTCCCTCAGCCCCGGCAGCTGGCCAGGTGCCCCACCACGGAGGCAAGGTGCTCATCCTTGACTCTGCCTAGTGCCGTCTCTGCAGAAAGGGCCTCCGACAGGCCTCCTGACTGCCCACCGTCCGCATCTGCACAGCGTGTAGCCCTCCCGGGATTTCCTTGAGCGTGTACCGATGTCAGGGCCACGTGCTCCTAAAGCAGCTCTCACACCCCCACGTGCTCCCTCAGCCTTGGCTGAGTGACAGGAGTGCTATCTGGGTGCTCAGGACCCCAAGTGGGTGGCCTGTCCTCATGGTAGGCCAAGCAGCCATCCCCTTCCTACTAATGGATCCCAACTTTTTCATGGTGGGCAGAGGCCCCTTGACCTCTGAGGTGCAGCCTCTCCTAGCCTCAGGAGGGTTGTGGCCAGTCTGAGCCAATCACAATCCAGTGATTGGCCCAAGAGAGGCATGTCACCAAGAGACCTGGTCAGTGAAAGGTCAGGGCCAGTCCGCTGGAATCCCTGGGTCTTCTTCAGCATTCATCCCCCGGGCGGGGGGGGCGGGGTGAGGACAGTGCTGTGGCATCACTGGCTCTGACCAGACACTATGCAGCCGCTAAACCAGTGTATCCAGCCATATGCCTCCAGAGCTCACAATGTAATAAAATAAACCAGCCTGTTTAAGCCACTGCTGCTGGCTTGCCTATTACTTGCAGCCAAAGCAGTCTTGCTGCAGGGACGTGTGGATGGGACGTGAGGAGGGCGTGTGCATGTTATGTGTGCAGGGGGCCTCCTGAGTGAGCCTATGGTGTCAGATACCGTGTGCTGAGGCCCCTTCTGTGTTCTCCATGTGACTCTCCCATCTGTTCTAGTCTGGTTTGGGGGCTGCACGAACCATGCCCCACATCCTGCTGTGTCTTGGAGCTGCCCCTACAGGGCAGTGGTCTCCTTGGGGGCCCTTTCAGCCACTGACGCTGGCATAAGGAGGGCCCGTGCCCACATGTGGTCTGGGCATGCCCACCCCCTGCAGCCTGCAGCTTCTCTTCCAGGGAGCCTGCAGTCCCCTCAAGGTGCCTTGGTTTCAGAGTGAGGACAGAGAGGAATGGAAGCAGGTGCACCATGCCTGTATCACATCCGAAGATCGAACACTCCAGCAAGAACAGACGGATGCCAGCACCCAGGCCCGACCTGCAGGCACCTCGTCCGGGTCTTTTGCCCAGCTGGGTGCTGAGCATCACTGGTACGTTCCACAGACCTTGCTTACCACCCAGGGCCACGCTTAGGGCTGGGGCGCACATGCACAGAGGGGACTCACCCCTGCTCCTGCGCTGCTTCCTGTCTAGCCAAGGGGATGAGCGTCAACCCTGAGCACTTGGACGAGCGGCGTCCAGTGTGAAGCCTCAGCTTCCCGGGTTTGGGTGTGCGGATATTGCCCGGGAACAGCGATAGGGAACCATCAGGCGCTACCACCGTTCTCTATCTTGGCTGGGGGGTGGAAACCTGGTGTGCACACACGTATAAAGCATAGAGCCGCGCACGTGAGATTTGTGCATTTTACGATTCCAGATGTATTTTATACTTCAATAGAAATAAAACAAAATCGTGATTGTGTCAATTATAGCTCAGTAAAACTGGAGGAAAAAAAATTTAACCATAATAAATACCACAAAGGAAGAGTTCTTGGTCCTACAAAAGCATAATTGGGGGGGGGGGGGGGGGTGGAATAATGGAACCAGCCAGGGCCGCTTCCCTGTCTGCCGAGACCTGAGGAAGGGTGTTCACACCACCCTCTGCACAAAAGGTTCTCCCCCTCGCCCTCCACTTTTGGTTTTGCTATGATGCTTTAGAGAGCAAAAAAGCTTGTCTCCTCATCGTTTTAGCTGCTTTAGTGCGACGCACCGTCTTCATACGGGCACCGGTGTGTGCACGCGCTCGCCCGTGTTCACGCCCGCCCGCCCGCAAGCAGGCCTGCGTACCTGGCGCAGACACGCACGTGCTCACACGTATGGGTACTCACACCGACGGCGCCTTCTCCGCTGCTGCTGATTTTAAAAGCAGCCCTTTTCATGTGAAGACCACCCGCTCGCCCCGAGCGGCTTCCTCAGGGAGCCCAGTGCCCTCCGCAAGGAGCTGTGTTTGGAACGCACAGAGCAGCGCGCCGTGGGTGCCGTGGCCTCGCCTCAGGTGGCGGGAAGGAAGAGGCGATATCCGGACCCCCTCCCGTCACCGTGACCGTGACCATTACCGTGACCGGCAGGGAGCTCGCCCGCCCCGCCCCATCGCCCCGCCCCATCGCCCCGCCCCATCGCCCCGCCCCATCGCCCCGCCCCATCGCCCCGCCCCATCGCCCCGCCCCATCGCCCCGCCCCATCGCCCCGCCCCATCGCCCCGCCCCATCGCCCCGCCCCATCGCCCCGCCCCATCGCCCCGCCCCATCGCCCCGCCCCATCGCCCCGCCCCATCGCCCCGCCCCATCGCCCCGCCCCATCGCCCCGCCCCATCGCCCCGCCCCATCGCCCCGCCCCATCGCCCCGCCCCATCGCCCCGCCCCATCGCCCCGCCCCGGTGCTCGCTTGTCCCCCAAGTGACCGGAAGGGGGAGCAAAAGGCGGCGTCTCCATGGAGTGAAACCGAGGTTGCCTCTTCTCTGAATGGTTTTAACCACAGCCGTAATGTGTCCTCGTTACGCTGCCCCGGGCAGGGCCTGCGGCGCACTCGGAGGGGCCCTCGCTGCGCACAGCCGGACCCTGCCCGCGGGGGTCCGGGGAGTCCTGCCAGCTCCTTGACCCCAGGCCCAGGGTAAGGGGAGCCGTGACAGAGGGAGGAGGCGTTTGTGCCCCCAGCCTCCTCGGCTCCGTCGTGCGGAGACCCCCACCCCCCCCGCTCAGGGGGTCGCAGCCCTGGGGGCCGAGGCATGACGGCCTCCAGCACAAGCCGGTCCTCGGCAGCCCCCCACCCCCAGCGAGCAGTTAGAGCAGAGTCCCTCGCCTCAGGCCGCTCCGGAGAAAGGAGCCCAAGGACAGCGGAACGCGGTGGGGGGGGACACGGGGCGGGGGCGAGGGTCAGAGCTCACAGGCAGCCAGCTCCCTGGAGGGAGGGGCCGTCTGGGTGTGGCCGGGCCCCGGGCTCCAGGGCAAGGGTGGAGACGCGTCCTCCTCCTCCGGCACCACCTGCAACAGCGTGCAATGAGTGGCTTCATGAACGTTGGGTGTCCAGAGCCTGCCCTCCCCAGGGAGCACCCGCTTCCCTGTTGGGGACCAAGCCACCCCCCAGCCTGGAGGGACTGTCGGTCCAGCTGCCTGTCCCACCCAGAAGTGGGTCTCAAGGGGGCGGGACCCAGAGAGTGGGGGGAGGGGTCCGCTCACACAGTAGAGCCGCTGCCCCCTCGCCAGCCCGGAGCTGCCCACGTGCCCTCGGCAGGGCCCCTTTCTGCACCTTCTTTTCCACCCGGGAGTCCCCAGCACCCTCTCAATAGAGTCCCTTTTGGCTGAGTTACCCAGTCAGCATCTGCCATGCAGGGGGACAGTGCTGCCAGACAGGTTCAGTGTGATGGGCTGAGTGTCTGGGGTGCAGGATGGGGGCCTGCTTCCTGGAGACACTGAGGCGGAGCCCTGGGGGTCCTCCTGTGCCCACCCTGCCACCCCCTCTGGGGCATGGGCCCTACTAAACAGCATGACCCTGACCCTCTCCTTCGCCACTCGTGACTGGACAAGTCACCCACCCGGAGGCACCTCCTCGTGTGAGGACAGTCCAGTCCCTCACAGGGGTCCCTGAGGAAGGACGGGGCGAGGCCCTGGAGGCTGGTGGGGCTGAGGCTGCTTGTTCCACCCCTCCCCTGGGGGAGAGCGAGACTGCAGACACCTCGCCACGTGATCGCGTGCAGGATGCCCCAGGGGAGCGCAGGGGCGCCTGCTCTGTAGGGTCCCGGTTCTGTCTGTGGGCTGCTGAGCGTGAGTGTGGGGGCCACTCCTGCAGAGGTGGGGGTCTGCACGGGGCAGGAGCCAGGCCCCTGCCTGCCAGGTAGATGCCAGAGGCCGGCTACTCTTGTCTGCTCCAGATTTGTACAAAGGAAATAAGAAACAAAATTAAAGTTGTCCTTTGGTTATCAACCCAGATGATGGCTGAGGCAGCTTTTAGGGCTACATCGTGTTACCCCCTCCCTGCTCAGCTGCACGTCGCTCACAGGGGAGCAGGCACGCTAGGCGGTGCAGTGGCCTTGGATTCCGTGGGTGCTGCCACAGGCCAGGAACCAGGACACGAGACAGGGCCTGTTTGCTGGGTTTTATGCTAATTCCATAAAACATGACCCCGGCACGGGGGGGCACATTTGGGGAGAGACCCTATGCTGTGCATCCTCTCCCATCCCACACACACCTCACACCTCCACACACCCCAGCACACCTGTGTCCACACCTGCGAACCAGGCGAGGCCGGCTCAGGGTGGCTGTGTCAGGGATGGGGAGGCTCTGCTCCGCACCAAGACAGTGTTCCTTCACAGCCCCTCCTTGGGGGTGCCATTTACTTCCCCATCACCCTCACCCTGGGCGCGGGGGTGGTTACCTGGAGGCCCCTCAGCGGGTTTTGCTCTCTGTCCTTTGGAGAATGTCAGGAGGGCGGCTCAGCTTTAAAGTATCAGCAGGCTGCGCGGGTCTTTAACTTTCGCTGCGGCCCTGAGAGGACGTGCTTCCTCACTCTGCTCTCGGCCGGCAGATGAGCTGCTTTGAAGGGCAAGGTGTTTACACTCCTGGGGTGACCCTCAACCAGCAGGGGCCAGGAGCCAGCAGGTAAACTTTCCTGCTTCCCATCCTTTGGGTAGATGGTTTAGGGAAGAACGCTTATGCTTCTCAGAAGGGCACCCAGCCTTAACGATGGGCCTTATACTGGCTTTCGCTCCCTCCCTTCCTCGCTCTTGCCCACTCCTCACGACAGCACACAGTGGGGCTTTTACAAAACCAGCTGCCTGCCCCCTCTGCCCTTGCATGTTCTCCTGCCTGGAACCGAGCACGATGCCTGGAGATACAGCAGCCCTCAGGCAGTCATGAGGACAAAGACCACACACACTTAGGACACAGAACCAAGGGAAGGAGCCTGCTGTTCTAGGTGTCACCTTCTAGCAGCCACACCAGCCTCCAGGCCTCCTGTGGCACAAGAAACGCCTGATTTCTTAGACTATCTTCCTGGGGATTTCTCTAAGCAAGGAATGCTTTGCATCACACCTATCACAGCAACCACTGTTGAAATACACCCATTGACATCCAGAAAGAATGGTGCTCCTGACATGCAGAATACAAAATCCAGGGTGTACATATGTTTGTTTACCTTATTGATTATAGTTTTGAATCCATGATTATGTTTTTCTCCTTTTCTTGCCACTTAAACATTTTAAATCATGAATTTATTGGTCAGTAGTTTCATACCTAGAATCTGAGCTGACTCCACCATTCTGTATTTCATAATGATCTTTGCTACTTTGCCTTAAATCTTTTTGCCTTGAATTATTCCTTAATTCTCCCAATCTCTTTCTGGCCTCAAACAAAATAAAATAAAAATCATATATAGGAAGGAAACTGGAAAATCATCTTTAAGTTGAAAAGATACATTTACTGGAGTCCTGATCTTGGCCTGACAGCTGAACTCACCAAATACTATGAGATGGGTACTTTCACTGTGGTCAAAATAACTTTTTATGTTTGGGTTTAATTAATACATCTTTATTTTTCTACTTTTAGTTTTTCCGTGGGTGTTTCTCTTTGCACTTGGGGGTCCCTAAGAGCAACATATAATGCTTGAAACAATTAAGACATGTTCATTGCAGAGAAAAAAGGAAGAGAAACCATCAGTCCCACCTCCAGCGACAATGACCGCGGCCTGTTTCTTTTCAGTCTTTTTTCAATGTCGTTTCTAGCATAGATTCTGCGTATTTATTTTTCCTTAATAACAAATATTAAATGTTTGTAAGCACACTTTTTCCATATCAGCCCACTATTTCAATTAGGTATATATACCTTAATTCAGTTAACCATACTGGTCAATATCTAGATTATTTTTATGCTTTCAACATTTTAAACAAGAACATGTACAATACAAAGCTTTTCATTTAGGATGCTATCCTTGGCTGGACTTCCAGAAGGCAGAGTCCTGGCATTGGAGGCTTACTCACTTACCACTCAGGGCTCTGAAGGCCCCCCGCACGTGTGCCAGGTGCTACGCCAGGCTCTGGGAGGGCAGGAGGCATTAGCTACATCCTGCCTGCCGACTCACAGTTGGCAGCCTCTGCCAGGGGAGCAGGCGGGGTCCAGGGCCCCCTGTATCCCGGAGGACAGGAGGTCGCCCAGCCACATGCAGAGAAGGGCAGTGGAAGCCCACAAGAAGCTCAGTTTCCAAGGGCGGAAATGGGGTCGAGGGAAGCGGGGGCTGGAGAGGGACAGCGCCAGGGTAGGCGGAGGTTGAACAGGGAGCCACAGCAGAGCTGAGGGCAAGTGGCCTGCTCAGGTTTCTATCTAAAAACCCTGGTCTGGTTGCAGGTGCTGGTGGATTTGCAGACACAGGTGGAAGCAGAGAGCCTGGAGGAGGCTGCTTGATGCACAAAGACTCAGGCAGGGGTGGGGAGGTGAAGGGGCAGACTTAGGGCTGATGGTGTGGGGTGACACTGACAGCAGCGGGCAGTCTAGGGTGACTCCGGGGCTCCAGCTCAGGCAACTGGAAAAAACATAAAGCGCAGAATATAGAATAGGGGCGGAGTGTCTGGCTCCCACCAGTTTTGTTCCTCTGCTCCTCCGTGGCCTGGTTAGGGTCCTGCATTCACAAGGCACCTGGCCAGTGACTGGCAGAGCAAGCGTTCCTGGAGGGCAGATGGGGCTGGGGAGTCAACGGGCAGCTCAGAGGCAGGACGCTGGGGCCCGCAGCACAGGGAAGGCGGTTGAGACCAAGGGAGGGAGGAGGCCTGGGAGGGGGAACCCAGGACAGAGCCGGGGCGGGGTCTGGGGTACAGCTGAGCTGGAGACCATGAGCCCTGAGAAGGAACAGCTGGAGACATGAAGGAAGGTGCCTGGGCAGGTGCAGGGGAGGAGGCCAGAGGTAGAAGGAAGGTGGGCAGGTGTGGGAAGGACCCTACAGACAGCGAGCTGGTCCAGGAGGAGGACGCCCAAGCAGGTCGGCTGCTGTCCTGAAGGGCCAGCAGGGAGGCACAAGTTATGGTACAGAGAAGTGGGGAGATGAGTGGAGGAGGGGCTGAGCCCAACAGGGGCAAATGGAGCCTTCCCTGCAACGGGGAGGGGGCGCGCACTCCCACCCGACCGAGCGCGAAGGGAAGAGCAGGCTGGGTGCAGCCACAGGGCCCTGAGAGCCCCGCCGCCCCGCGCGGGGGCAGAGGTGCCCGTCCAGGGGCTCTCCACCTCTTTCAACTTTAACTAGCAGCGAAGTTTTCTCATAGATGTTCTGCTGGCTCCTCTTGCGGGCTCGGGGGCCCTGGCCTGCGCTGCGGCTCCCCAGATGCTAGAGGGTGGTCATTTACGGACTCCTGACGCCGTGGCTGTGTTCTCTGTTGGCTGCCCTCAATTTGAGTAGAGGTGTGTGATGTCTATAGACAGTAGTTTTCAATATTCATGTGGTGAATTTGTCTACACTGGCCTTTCTCACTCTCGTTTCTTAACCTTCACCTGTTGTCTTCCTGGCGCTGCTCTCCTCCTGGGCTGGGGCGGGGCAGGCTCACCTTCAGGAAGGCACGGACCACCGTGCTGACCTCAGCACCTGAGAGCTGGGGCTCACCGGGGCCAGGGGGCCCAGGAAGCCCTTTCTCCAGGAGGCAGCATCTCTAATCACCTAGGGCATATGACAAATGGTCACCTCTTATCTTCCGGCTTTCCGTAGAGAATGTCTAAAACACGAATCTTAAAATCTAAGCAGACTGACGCCTGCTTTCTGTCGCATACTCACACACTCACGAGCGTGCGGGCACACTCACGAGCGTGCACCCTCCCCAGCCCAGACAGACACCCAGGCATGGTTTCAGAGAGCACTGAAGGGGCGACACTTCTCCCGATTCCATCACCCTGGGGTCTCGGTCCCACTGCCACGGGCAGCGCCTGGGCCCCCAGCCCTATATCTACCCCCCTCACCCCAGAAATAGCCAGGGTCACACCAAGCAGAGAGTTTATTGAGGTGCTGGACTGCGGGGAGTGTTTGCAGCGGCAAAGCGGGCGCTGGTGTGGCTGGGGCCCAGGCGAGGGCACCCTCCTCCTAGCAGCGTCTGGGGCTTGGGGTGAGCATCGAGAACGACTCCTAGTCTCGCCCAAGGCCCTCCTGGGGAACCCCTCCCTGCTTCCCCCTGAGCTCTGCGTGGGGCAGTGTGTGTGTGGGGGGGGTCCCTCTCTTTGTCCCTATGGTAAGGATGGGATGATCCCTTGATATTCACTATAAAAATTAAAATTCCTTTATAAACCACAGGGGAAGAGCAAGAGGGGACCACCTGGGAGCTTCCTCCACACGCCCCTCCCAACTCTGACCCCAAAGTAAAGAGCAGAGGGCAAGAGTTTGCAGGCACAGAGGAGCAGAGACAGACAGGAGGAGAGGGGAGGGAGGCCAAGGGCAGACCAGGGCGACACAGAGAGCACGGGTCAGGGGAAGCGGAGGCGCAGGCTCCACCCTTCGGCAGCCCCTGGGGAGCAAGGAGGAGAGGTCCCAGCACAGCCCGGAGACTCCCCGGATGTCAGGTCCCACGTGCCCCCAGTCCAGTCCTTGCCAGAGCTGAGGTGGCCTCATGAGACGCCCCCGGCCCCAGCTGCTCCCGGAGCAGGAGAGCGGCGGGCGGCTACTCCAGGTAGATGTCCTCTGTGGGGCAGGCGTACTCCAGGTGTTGCTGGTAGTACTCCAGGAAGGCGCGGCTGGGGGGAGAGCATCGTCAGCCCCGGCCCCGCGCGCACACCCACCTGGGCCTGCCCACCTCATCCCAGCTTCACGCCTCAGCCCCCCTGGCCCGGACTCCCTTCCTTACTGTCGGGCCTCAGTGCGGCCTTCCCCCCCTCCCCCTCCCCCCCCCCCGCCCTCTACCCCCACAGGCACTGCGTCTGTGCTGTTCCCACGCCCCGGCCCCCCCACCTCCCGCTCCTGGCCCAAGTGTTCCGCCCACTACCTTCCCAACCCTCTCCCACCACCACTGTCATCTGACCTCCCCTCCCCTGCCTCCCCTGTTCCCAAGTCTCCCCAGACCTCCTCTCCATCCAACCTCCCAGCCTGCTCACCCCCGGGCACTGCCGCCCCCGTTCTGCGTGCCCACCCCGGTCCCGGTGTCACTCCACGCGGGCCCCACCCTCGTCCTGCACCCACCCTCCGGACCCACTCACCCCACACTCTGGGCCACGGGCCTCATCGACTCCTGGGAGACAAAAACGTGGCAGGCAAAGCGGCTCAGCAGCGGGTGTTTGGTGATAAAGCCGAAGTAGCTGTGGGGGGGCAGGCAGTGAGCACGCAGGGATGTCAGGGCAGGGACCCGCCCCTCCGCCCCCAGGGACAGGAGCGAAGAGGCAGGACAGAGGGCTCAGGGAGGGGTTGGGGGGGTGGGGGATGTGCAGGTCTTATGATGTCAAGATTTGAGGCCCCCTTTTGGGTCCCTGTCCACGCACAGGTCTGGGCACCTGTAAGGAGTGAGCAACCTATGTTCATGTGTGCTCAACAAGGGTGTCCAGCTGCATCTTCCTTCTCCCAAGCCTGTGCCACCTGCCTCTGTGGCCTCCCACCTAGAGCCTGCCCCTGGACCACAGAGCAAGCCTCTCCCCTGTCTTCTGGGCACCGCATCGCATCTCGGCTGACTCTTCCTTGTCCTGTCACCTGACACCTTGAGCCTGCCCAGCCCCACCTCTGGTCTTGCAAACACACAGCTGTTTTCTGGGCTCTGATGTGGGGCTTACCATGGGCCCTGATGTATAAAACAGTCTTCCTGGAGAAGAAGCTTGCACCCTGGCTCTGTTGCCCCTGCTCTGTTCCACGTATGCCTTTCCTGAATCTGCCCTTCTTCTCATCAAGACATAGATAAAAATTATTGTCCAGAGAGAGGAACTGTCAGAATCCTGCAGCGGGAAAGTCAAGACCCCCCCAGCTGTGGCCAATCCAATCCGCATGGGGCAGGATTAGGGTTTTGTGGGTCCACCAGATGGGAATCCACACGACAGCAGCATTGCTGGACAACGTGCTTGTGGTGACCACAAACACGTCACAGCCTTGTCTCCAATGCCACATTCAGATGACAGCATTCACAGCGAGTGTCAGGCACCATCCTCAGCAAGCTCGTTATAGGATTAACCCCCAGAGATCTCACAACAGCCCTGCGAGGTAGGTCTCTAGATGAGGGCACAGAGCGGGTCGGAAACCTGCCCCACGGCCAGTCTGGCACCCTGGGAGTGCTCCCGGCCGCCTGTGATCTCAAACACCACACGCTCCTACCTTATCCTGACACAGTGCGCCCCCCAGAGTGCGATGCCTGACACGGTCTCCTTGCACCCCCTCAGTGAGGGGACTGGGCTGAAGGTCTGGGCCAGGACAGCAGCTCCTCAGTCCCCTCCGAGCCATGGAACTGCATCTGGGTCAGTGTCTGGCCTGGAGGCCTGAGCCTGTGGCACACAGTTTCCCTCTGTTGTCCCTCCTCTCTCGGGCGTGCCACCTCAGCCCACTGTCTACGTGGGCCACCACGCACACCGGTCCTCGTGGTGCCAGATGTGCCCCACCGCTTGGTCTGTGCCCTGCCCTCTAAGCCAGCGCTCCATCCCTCAGAGCAGCAACTGAACGGTGATCCCATCAAACCATCTCACTCTCAACAGAGAAGCAGCCAAACCGGGCTCTGACCCCACTGAGGGTGGACACCATCACTCAGCCGGCAGACACAGCCCCCCTCACTCTTACCACAAGTGTCCAAGGGACACACATGTCGCCTCAGCATCTGCCACAAGCCTTGGCCCTGGCAGCAGTGTATCCTTCCCGCATCCTGCCTCCCCTGAGGACCTGCTTCCTCAAATACCACCGAGCCCTTCTGAGCCCCTGCTTGGCTCCGTCTGCCTCGCTGGTCAGCTCCTCCTGTCACCTCATCTAGGACACGGGCATCCCGTGCGCAGGAGTCCGGCTGGGCAGGAAGGCCGTCACCCTCCACCCGCTGGTTACGCCTCTCCTCTTTCATGCCCATCTCTCCTCTCTCTGCCTGGCTATCTACCTGCTCTGAAACACACCTCCCCTCCAGGTCTCCCTTCCACATTCCAGACCCAGGCAGCAACGGCCCTGCAACCTCCCCGCATCTGCGACTGAACACTGCAGCCCCAGCCTGTCAGGCCCACTCACTCCACGCCTCTTCTCTTGGTGTGTGGGTTACTAACTGCTCAACACCCAGGTCACCCATGATTCTTCCTCCAGGTCAGCCTCTACATCCAATCAACCAGGTCCTGCCTGCCCCACCTCCTGAATGCCTTCCGGACACGGCACCCAGAGAACCGCAGCAGCCTCCTGCCGGCAGCACGTGTGTCCCTTCACTCTGCACAGCAGCCAGAGTCAGCTTGTCAACCTGACTGTGCCGCCCCATGACCCCATCACCACTGGGATTAAATACGAGCTCCTTGGCATAGTCAGAAGGACATAGGTACTCGTGGTGTCCCTCCAGCTGTCCCCAAAGAGCCCCTAGTGCCCCTCACCCTCAGCCTTGGCTCAGCTGGCTCCCTGCCAAGAAGATCCGCCCCGTCACCTATGTGTCTTTTAAGGTTTGCAGAGTGGTCTTCAGTCGCCCCCACTAAGTACCAGGAGAAGTCACCACCTCTCCGCAGGTCTGCTCCCTGGAGCCCCATACAGACATCCACCAGACCCCCCACAGATGCTTCAAGCACTTACACGTCTGTGTGTCTGTCTCCCCACCCAGACCACACAGGAGCTCGTGTGGTCCACGTCTCCTGGGCCCAGAACACAGTGGGCGCCCAGAGTCGGGGCTCAACTCATGGAGCCAAGTGGGTGTGGGTGGTGGCGGGTGGCATGGTGAATGGGCAGCCCTCAGGGTTTGAGGGGACCATGGGCTGGGTAAGTCCCTTACCAGCTGTTGCGGGGGTGGCAGCCACAGAACGAGATGTTCTTCATCTGGAAGAAGTGGCTGCAGTGCTGGAACTAGAGCAGAGGTGGCAGAAGCATGGCGAGTTAGAGGGAGGTGGCCCAGGGCCACCCCTGCCACCCCTGCTGCACGTACCTCAGTCCGACCCTCTAGCCTCACCCCAGCCCCAGCCTCCCCTGTGCCTCAGGCCCCCACGCCCCCACCTCGGGTCCTCCACTCAGACTCAGCTTGACCCCCCGAAGAGAAATCTCAAGGTCACAGGAGGCAGGAGGACGCAGGTGGACGGTCAGTTTCCGGGCGGTGGCAATCTGCAGAAGGAGTTCGGGGAGAAGAGGGTCTCAAGGGCCTACGCGGGTGTCTCTCCCTCCTGGGGGAACATTTTCGACCAGGTTGGAAGACCCCTGGCACCGAGTGGGAGGACACGAGTGTGGTCTTGGCCGCTCCTCAGTCTCAGGACGGCCTGCCTCTCCGTATCCCCTTTCCTGCCCAGGACGGTGGCCCCTCTGACCCGGCCTCCTCGCTGCTGGCCTGTGAGCTGGATGGGGGCTCTCGGGTGCAGGGCTGTCCTGCCCCCCAACTGCGCTGCCGCTCGCTCACGGGACAAGCAGACGGGCAGGCCCTTGCAGAGTGTCCACTGAGTGCATGACAAGGGAGCACCTGACTCCCAGGGAAGGGTCTGTGAGAGCTGCTCTTGACTTTCAGACAAGAATAGGATGGGATGAAGCGGGGAGTGGCCAGCGGGAACGGGATGGGGAAGAGCTGCCGAGCGCTGCCCTAGGCCTGTCTGCCAGGCCTCTGAGTTAAGGCTGGGGTGCACAGGCCCTGAGGCCTCCAAGCATCCTGGAACCCTCTGTGGAAGAGGACAGAGGCCTGAGGCCTCCAAGCGCTGTGCCAGGCTGCAGGGCTCCAGGGCCCCCACCTCCAGACTGACCTTCTGCATGGCTGCACACAGGATGCCATTGCCCTGGTGACAGGGCACCTCCACAGAGCCCAGGAACTGCACGTCAAAGCGCTCCACCCAGCAGGGACCGCGCTTGCTCCCTGGGGGATCACAAGGGGCCTAGGTCAGGTACGCAAGAGAGGGTCTGGGGTGACAAGACGCCCCCGTGAGGAAGAGGCCTCACCCAGCAGGTCCTTGGCCGGGCCAGGCACCGCGTGGGCATAGAAGGCGGGGAAGACGCCACGCTCCCCCGTGCGCATGTTGAAGCCCCGGAACCAGAAGTCATCCTCCTCGGCCTCCACCAGCACCGGGTCGTCCACATCCAGCTCCAGCTCATCGGGATGGCGGGGGATGAACCTGAGGTCAGGTCAGAGGTGGGAGGTCACCGGGGCCGGGGCAGGGCTGGCTGGGCTGTGTCTACCGGTGTCCCACAACATCTGCAGACTCAGGTGGAGGGTCGCCAACAGCAAGGGGGAGCGGCTGTACCTGAAGACAGCCCGATGGGTTTGCTCTCTCTCCTCCCCATTGACCAGGCAGGAAAAAAGGCCGAAGGACTCAGTGCCTGAGAGACAGAAACGAGGGAGACAAAGACTCGGGGGAGGGGCAGGGAGGGAAGCACCTGAAGGCTCGGCCAAGGTCCCCGCCCCTCAGCCGTCTAGTGTGGGCTGTTCCCAGTCAGGGAGGGAGGGAGAAGCAGCTCCTCTGGGCGGGAGGCAGAGCAGCCCTCAGCCCTCCCCACCCCTGTCCCCACCCTGTGGGGGCCTGGGGAGGGCCCCAGGCCCAGGTGCTGGGCCGGAGGGCAGTGCCCAGTCCTGAGCACCCCCAGACCCTCAGGATGTCCTGGGCACTCCGGGGATCTGCATGGGCCCTGGGACCAAGGAGCCAGCCTGCTCTCCGGCCCCCCCCCTTCCCCGCCTCCCACTCACTGGAAGAGCGAGAGGTGCTGTTGACAAAGACATTGAGGAACTTCTTGGAGAAGGTGAGGTCGGGGCTGTCCGGGGAGGCATCGCGGGGGCCCTGGCCACCGCCCAGCAGTGCGGCCCCCGCCTCTTCCTCGCTGGCCTCGCCGCCGCTGTCCTCCTCGCTGCCGTCACCCAGGCCGGCACAGCGCCGCAGGCTCACCAGCTCCAGCTGCGTGTGCTCGTCCACCACCAGCGTGTACTTGACCGCATCGTACACCAGCGAGGCGTCCAGCGCCGCGGGGCCCGGGCCCCGGCCGCCGGGGGGCCCCGCCTTGGCCGCAGCGTCGTCCTCCTCCTCTTCGTCCTCGTCGTCCCCGTCCGAGCAGGCGGCGGAGCAGGCGCGGCCGGGGCGGGCAGGGCGGCCCGCCGCGGCCCACAGGGGCGTGATGGTGTCGCGCGTGGGGTTGCTGAGGAAGAGGCAGGGCCCGGGCTGCGCGGGGCCGGGCCGGCAGGCGGAGGGCGCGGGCGGCGGCGGCCCGCACAGCGTCGCCATGTCCACCAGCTCCACGCCGGCTCCCGCCGCCGCCTCGGGGGCCCCGCCGGCGGGCTCCCCGGCGGGCCGCGGCGGCGGCGCGGGGGACAGGCACTGGCCGGGGCAGCGGATGGGGGAGGAGCCCTCGGAGATCAGGCGGCTCACGAGGTTGCTGAGCAGCCAGGGCGAGTCGGCGTCCTCGCTGAGGTCCGGCTCCGACTCGGAGCCCGACTCGTACTCGCTGTTGGTGTCGTCGGGGCCCACGGGCAGGAAGGCGGGGCGGCGCGGGGGCTCACGCGCGGGCTCGGGCTCGGGCTCGGGCTCCGAGGCCGGCGACGAGGCCTCCTCGATGGAGTTGGTGAGGTGCGAGGAGCGGCCGCTGCTGCTGCCGCCGTCGTCGCTGCTCCGCTCCAGCTCCGTCTCTGAGATGGACGAAATCATGCGCCCCAGGCGCGCGCGCCCCACGTCCTCGGAGTCGGAGCCCGGCGACGACAGCTCCTGGCTGCTGCGCCGGCCCCCACGGCCGCCGCTGGAGCCGCTGCCCAGGTCGGCCTCGATGCCCGGATCCGAGGAGGGCGAGGCCCCACCCGTCGCCGGGGGCCCTGCGGGCTGGTTTCCTTCGGAGTCGCATCCTGGGCGCACAGGTGACTGAGCCCCGCAGGGGCTCATGTCCGTGGGCGGGAGGGGGGCGGGCGGCTCTGCGGGGCGGGGGGTCGGGTCAGCCAGCCCACTCCTCTACTCCTCCCTCCCTCGCCTCCTGTGCTCGCCCTCCCACCGCCGCCCAGCTCACCCACCTCTCAGGGGTTCCTGGGCGGGTGGGCACAGCACAGTTTCCTGCCAGGAGGCTGGAGGCCCTGGAGCAAACCCTCCATTGTTGTTCAGGGAGTCCTGGGAGGGGAGTGGAGGGGCGGGGATAGGAAAGCCGCGCTGAGGAGGGGCCCCAGCTCTCAGGGGTAGGAGGGGGACAGGCTGCCATGGGGACCAGAGTCCCAGACGCTGGGAGCCAGGTTTAGCTGTGAGTCTGCGTGCTCACCTGGGCTCCCAGCATTGTCAGGTGGAGCGTGGTGGGCCGGTGCTTGTGGGGCTCCTCTAGGGAAGGGGAGGGGATCAGGGGCTCCGGGCCAGAGGGCTCTGAACCAGGGCCTCCTCCCTCCTTGCCCTCCCCTTCTCCTTCCTCCTCTTCCTCCTCTTCCTCCTCTTCTTCCTCCTCCTCCTCCTCCTCCTCGTCTTCCTCTTCTTCATTGTCATCGATCATCTCAAACTCCTGAAAGTCATCCTGGAAGGAGCAGATGGGGTGCGGCTGCTCCGGACGCCCCAGAGAAAGGCTGTCCTGCAGGAAAGAAGGACAGGGCAGAGCTGGGCTAAAGTGGGACAGTGACTTGGGGTCCCAGGTGCCAGGAAGGGGGAAAGTAGGAAGCTCTAAGTCAAGGGACAGAAGTCTCCCTCCATTTCACTCTGCTCTCCACCAACAGAGCAGCTTTTTTAAAAATCTGTTTAAGATACATAAGGATCACTCCAGTTCTCAGTAAGTAAGAGTCCAAACTCCTAAGTCTGGGTGACAGAGATTCCCAAATTGGCCCCAACCCACCTGCCAGCCTCATCTCACCCTCAAACCCCATCACATTTGACACCAGCACCTTTTTCTTCATAGCACTTCAACAAAACTCACAATTACTGTAGAGTTTTGGGAAGTTTTGTCTTCCCCACCAAGCTGCAAGCCCCACCAGGACAGGGCCATGTCCACATTGTACACTGGTGTACCCCAACCCCACCAAGAACAGGACCTGGCCCACAGTAAAAGCTCAGTAAATATCAAATGAATGCATGAAGCAAAACAGCCAGCACCAGGATTCACCAAGCTTGCAGCAACCTCCGGGCCTTGACCCACTGATCCGCTGCCAGCAATTCCTCTCCTCCACTGCCTCCTACCTCCCTCACCTGTCAGCTCCTGCTCGTCTTCCCTCAGGGCAGGGGTGTGGGCCATTTCCACTGGACGGTCTCCCTGATGGCCTAGTCTCAGGTGGGTTCCCCTCATTGCACCTTGTGTCCCCTCATTGGAATCCAGCTGTTGACACTCAAGCAGTCACTGCCTCTCACATGTCTTTCTCCCCTACTAGGTTATAAGCTCCCGAGGGGCAAGAGCCACACCTGTCCTGCTCTCTTCCCAGGCACCTGGAAGCCCCCAGCACTTGCCACATGGGAGTTGCTCAGAAACGTTCTTGAATGAAAACGAAAACGTGAAGAGATGGGGAGGAGGAGGAGATGGGGAAGGAGAGACTTCAGGGGTGGAGAGATGAGGCAGACAGACGGAGGCTTGAAAGGTGGGGAAAGGGCTGAGGAGGAGATGAAGTGAGATGGCAGCTGGAAGGGTTAGATCTTTCAGGGAAATGATCTGAGGACAGAGGCACCAAAGCATAGGCACATCTCCCCACCTCCAAGCTAGCCCACTGGTGGGGGTCAGGCGAGGACTTCTGGGGAAGGTCCTCAGTGGACCTCGGTCAGAAAAAGAGAGGTCTGATATCGAGGAAGACCCCAGGTGGAGAGGACAAGGGAGAGGGGGCAATCAGAGGATTTCTTGTTTCAAGGCTGAGCTTAGACCCACCCTAAAACCCCAAGAGACTGCTAAGCAGAACGTAAGCGAGACTATCCCTTGCAAGAGCTCTCTGCCCTGAGCCCCTTCCCCACCTTCTCGCAGTGGTCCGAGTCATAGCTGAGGCCCAGGCCGCAGTCGTCAGTGATCTCAGACAGATCTTCATCATCGAACTCTTCCAGGCTTATGTCCTGCGGAGGCCTGGAGAGCAGAGCACGGACAGGGCTCCTGAGAGAGCCACCAGCCCTGGGCTCCCTGCCTGGGAACTGGTCCTAGGGAAGGGCCAAGGGAGACCCCCCCACCGGCTCCTAGGCTCCGTGATCTCCAGAGCCCCCAAACTCCCAGACCCGCATCCTGCCATTATCTTGAACCTCCAGCTCTGCTCTCCCACGGATTTCCCCCACAATCAGAGCCATGACCAGTCCAGAGGAGGCACCTGTCCCCCCAACCCTCCCCCCAGTCCTCCTTCCGCACAGAGCCAGCAGCCTCTTTTCCCTCTGCACGCCGCTCCAGGCCCCTCTGGGTCACAGCCTCAGCCTCAGGGGAGTCAGGCTGAGCAGAGAAGGGGGAGGGGGGAGCTGAAGCTGCAGCAGCAGAAGGAGGGGGAAGGGTCAAGCCTGTTCTGGGGGCAGAATCTGGTCACTTTGTCCCCTACTCCTGCCCAAGGCAGGCCTACACCCAGATATCCAGGCCTCTCCCCACCCTAGTCCCTTCCCCCAGGCTCCAGGCTTGATTTCAACTCTCTCCCTCCCTGAGCCCTACAGACCAGGCCAGGCCTCCCCCAAAGAGGCCCGACAAGGCCAAAAGGACACGGCCGAGCGCAGAGCGTGTGCCCAGCGTCCTGCCCAGCCAGGCTGCCCCTCAGAGGCCCGGCCCGTGACCCCCGCCTTTGAGGACCCCGCCTTGGAGGGTCGGCTGCTCGGGCTGGGCGCAGCACTGGACCCCAGCACGACTTTGGGCTTGGGGGTGTCCCTGGGGCTGGAGGGGGGGCATAAGGGGAGGACAAAACCGGAGAGGCCCGGAACCAAGGGGTGGGGGATGGGCAGCAGGAGTCACGGGCCTCAGGACCAGAGGGGGTCTGGAGCCGGGGTCCCCGGAGGCGATGGGGGTGGGGTGGCAGGGTCGGGTCGGAGGAGTCTGGGGACTGGGTCAGAGCGGGGGCTGCAGGAAGGGGAGGGCCTGCCGAGGCCCGCGGCGCCCGGGTGCGTACCTGCAGCCTGGCGGCGACAGCGAGTGAAAGGTGGAAAGAGAAAACATCTCCGCGCGATCCGCCATCTTCTCCGGGGAGAGGCCGGCCGACTGCGGCGGGGGAGGGGGGCTCGGAGCCACAGCCCCGCGCGCCCTTCGTCTCTCCCTCCCGCCCGCCCTCAGCCCGCCCGAGTCACCTCGTGACACGCCCTGCGACACCCCGCCGCCAGCACACCTCGACGCCAGGACACCGCGGCAGCGCGAGCCTGGGGGGAGGGGAGGCCCTGGGAGGAGGGCGGGCCGGGGGAGGGGAGGAGGGCGGACCCGAGAGGAGGGCGAGGCGGGCGGCGGCGAAGCTGGTTGGAGGAGACAAGATGGTTTGACCGAGAGGCTCGGGCTGGGGGGAGTCGGGCGCGCGGTGTGGTTTCTTCGGGGTGGGGGCAGGTGAGAAGCGGATCGGCTCGAGCGGTGAGGGCTTCAGGGAGGAACTTGCTATGGGGAGCTCGGTCCGCAGGCCTCTGGTGAACTGATGTTTGGGCGGGGGGACGGGGCCTGGTGGAGGGGTGGGTGCGGCCCCAGGAGCTGCGCTGCCGTCCCAGGGAATCAGAGCGCAAGAGGTGGGGTCCCAAGCCTGGGTCTGAGCGATGCAGACGGAGGCGGCAGCGCCTGGACGAGGGCTGGAGGCCCTGTCCACGTCCGGGTGCTGATCAGGGCGGGTAGGAGCTGTCCCGCAGAAGGTGCTGATTGGGCCCACGGAAATTCCTCCCTGAAACGTGCTGACTGGGGCTGGAGGAGCTGTCCCCCCAGCGAGTGCTGAGCAGTGCTGGACAGAGGCATCTGGCCGAGAGGTGCTGATCCGGGCTGGACTCAGAGCTGACCATACAGAGGATGCGGATTGGGGCCAAAACTGAATTTCAGTACACAGTTCTGACTGCGCAGGCTGGGTAGAGGTATTGATGGGCATTGGGTGAAGTTATAACCCTGAAGCTCTCTTCATTCAATTGGACAAAATTTCTTGAGGGCCAACTATGTAACTGGCACTCTTTAGTGTACCAACACGTTCTGGCTTTTGTGGAGCTGTGTGGGGAGAGAAATGGTTGAACTCCAGCTCAAGGGGCCACATTAGGTGAGGGTCAGCTTGTGCTGCAGTGGGGGAAGGACAGATCAGAGCTGTGAGCATGGTTATTAGAGACAGGTTGGAGGAGCAGGTTAGGGAGACTTTGTGGAGAAGATTTGGCCAAAGAAGGAGGCTGGAGTTTCAACAAGGGTGTGATGAAATTATCCCTTTTTTTTCCTTGATGGGAATTATGTGCCCTGACATTTCTTTGTCTGAATTATTTCTGTGGAAAATTCTTTCTGAGGAAAAGACTAGGCACTTGAGTGATTGATGCCTGGAAACCACAGGGCAAAGGAGCTCATGCAAGTTGGGAAAGGTGACACCATTCTTCGGGTGGCAATCATTCCAGCACGGAGAGAAGGCCTATGGCCAGGGGCAGATGGTGCCCTCATTTGGGACTCAACCACAATTTACATTTTATCTCAATTACAGTGTTTCCCTAAGAATGGCATTTATAAGTGTACGTTTCCCTCCCCAGTGACTGAGAGGTGCAGGAGAGCAGAGACACTATTTTATCTCTCTTTGAACTTCCCAGCTTCAAGCACAGTGCCTGGCACACAGTAGGTGCTCAGCGAATGTGCAAATGAATGAATGAGTGCTTGTTTGCTCTACCAGGTCTGGGGCATTAAATGCTTGTCATCGTGCTGTCCTTTCAATTTTAGGAGCACTAGGAACATTCTGCATTTCTGAGGTGCAAATAGTCCGGATGCATTAACTACTCTGACTTTCCGCCACAAAACTCCAGATCTCTTCCCAGAATTCGCAGAGAGTTTTGACCCAAACTTCCCAGATTTCCTTTTGATCCTGAGTCTTGTCATCAAACCAATTAACTTGGACATCCACATAACCCATCCAACACCCTTGACTTCTGGTCAAGTCTGATGGTCTATGATCCACTAATGGTACACCTCGTACAAGACACAAAATTGACTGGACTTACATGGGAAAATTGGAATAGCAACACAGACTCAACAATCCTGACACAGTTGAATCCTAAAAAGTCAGAGGATGCTTTCTGACAATTTTCTCACAGATTAGAAAGTAAATAAATGCAAACCTTCTGTCTTTTACTCTACTCACATAGCATAGAAATCATAAACGCACAATAAAAATGCCAATAACTAAAACTGAAAAGTGAAAAACTTAAGAGGGTTAGTGCATAAGGGTCCAGTGGGTAAGACTCCACACTCCCAGTGCCAGGGGCCGGGGTTCAGTCTCTGCTTGGGGAACCAGATACAGCATGCCTCAGCAAAGATCCTGCATGCTTAACTAAGAGCCGGTGCAGCCAAAATAAATAAATAAATATTTGTTAAAGAGAAAGAAAAGCTTAAGAGCCATACCTTGTTGGGAATATGTCATAACCTGTAATGTCACCACCTCTTGAATTTTGATTTAAAGCCTCCAACTCTCTGACCATTGCCTCCTATTTTTCTTGCTTTCTTATGGTATTACCATGACACTCACAATTCTTTGACTCCATGAGAAACTTATTCCAGGGAATTCCCTGGTGGTCCAGTGGTTAGGGCTCTGCTTTACTCTGCTTTACACTTTGGGGGTAATAAATTCAGGAAGGACTCCAATGGGAAGTTCTTGTATGGGGTTTCTCATGCAGTTTGGTTACAGCTGGAAGTAAGCTGGGCTGGATGTCAAAGATGGCTCACTTGCAAGGTTGACAGTTGATACTGACTGTTGACTGGGACATCAGCTGGGATTGTCAACCAGCACTTACACCTGGCCTCTCCAGCATGGAAGTCTCAGAGTAGTTGGACTTCTTACATAGTGGCTAGCTTCTCCCAGAGTGACTGTCCTAGGAGGGCCAGGGGGCAGCTGCATGGCCTTCTCTGATTTAGCCTTGGAAGTCATATGGCTTCCTATTTGTCAAAGCAGTCACAATTCCATCCAGATTCAAGAGAGCAGGCACAGACCCTGCCTCTCAATGGGAGGAGTGTCAAAGAACTGGGGGGTTGTGTTATAAATCCAATACAGACCTCCAGGCCTTTGATCCTTCTGCTTTTCTCATTGCCAACTCAAGTTTCTTGCTTAAAATTAACCCCCTTTCTGGAATCACCAACTTCTTCTCTTCTGGATAATTTCCATCAGCAAACAAGCATAATCTAGTGTTAAAAATAAACGGTATATTCTCTATTACTCAGCTGTAACAAGGAACGAAATTGGGACATTTGTAGAGACATGGATGGATCTAGAGACTGTCATACAGAGTGAAGTGAGTCAGAAAAAGAAAAACAAATATCGTATATTAACACATATATGCAGAATATAGAAAAATGGTACAAATCAACCAGCTTGCAAGGCAGAAATAGAGACACAGATGTAGAGAACAAATATATGGACACCAACTGGAGAAAGCAGGAGGGGTTGGGGGGGAATGAATTGGGAGATTAGGATTGCCATATGTACATTACTAATAAGAAAAAAAATATCAAATTGTACACTTTAAACATATGCAGTTTATTGTATGTCAATCGTATCTCAATAAAAGTTCTTAAAGAAAATTAAAAAATGGTATGTTCTCATCTTTG
Source organism: Hippopotamus amphibius kiboko (assembly GCF_030028045.1). Classification (NCBI taxonomy): domain Eukaryota; kingdom Metazoa; phylum Chordata; class Mammalia; order Artiodactyla; family Hippopotamidae; genus Hippopotamus; species Hippopotamus amphibius. Next base: position 194,902 of record NC_080192.1, read on the forward strand.
TTCATATAAGGGACCAAAAGCTGTGGGGTTTTCAACACCGTTGTGCCTTAAAGGAAAGGACAGTAAAAATGTCCTTCTTTTGATTTAAGAAAGTATTCCCACAAATAGTTATACCTTTCAGAAAACAGATTTCTACCAATGAGGAAAACTATTGTGACAATGAATCAGAGTTGAAGCTTTTTTTAAAAGGGATGGTTATTAGGAAATAATAACAATCTCTGAAATCTAAATGTCTAGCTTTTTGGATCATTGCAGCCAAGAAAGCAAGATGGGTCACCAGCAGCTCTACTGGAGCCATCTGAGAGAATTCAGCCAGGGTTCTCACTCTTGCCATGTCTGCTCAGACCAGCCCGGTCTGATCCAGAAATACAGCCTCAATATTTGTCACCAGTGTTTCTGCTAGTAAGCAAAGGATATAAGCTTCATTAATGAAGCTGGACTAAGTGAACTTCCTTGAATGGTCATCCAGGACATCTACTCTATGCAGAAAAAATGCAAGCTCTTTGTATACAAAACAAAAATGTTAAAACTTCCCCCCAAATAATAAATATGTGTCTTAAAAGGCTCCTTTTACCTGAAGTACATTCTTCAGAATTTTCCTTTTTGAGAGCTTTGGGAGGTAAAAGCTCAGTTTGTCTAAAAATGTCTTTATTTTGCCCTGAATCCTGAAAGATGTTTTTACTGGATATAGAATTCTAGGTCAGGTAGTTCATTTCCATCATCACCCACTGTCTTCCTCTGAATTCCCTTGTTGCTATGAAAAACTACCTCTCTGTCTGCCACTTCCTTGAAGGTAATTTCCCTTTCCTCTCCAGCTGCATTTAGGACTTCTTTCCCTAACTTTGGTGTTCTGAAGTTTTGATGCGGTGTATCTTGGTGTGATGCATTTATTTTTTCTGCCTGAGGTTCACAGAGTTTCTTCACTATATGATTTCTCTTTTGTTGGTTTAGAAATTTCACAGCCATTATCTCTTCAAATATTGTCTCTGCTTCATTCCATCTCTTCTCCTTCTGGGACTCCAATAAGACCTAAGCCGGATGAACCTTCTCATTCTTGCTTCCATATTTCCTAACCTTTCTTTCATCTTTTCTCTCTCTATGTCTTTCCAGGCAATATTCGGGATAATTTACTCACATTTATCTTTTAGTTCACTGACTCTGTCTTTAATTATTTATGATCTGCTCTTAAAGTTGTGTACTGAGTTCTAAATTTAGTTAAAATTAAAATTCAACTAAAATTTTTACTAAATTAAAACTTTTGTTTTAGAAATTCCATTTGGAATTTCTCTTCACACTGCTTGATTATTCATTATAGTTTTTTAGTTTCTGCATGTATTTTCAAACTTGCCTTTTATTACTTTATACTGAACATAGGCATTTTATGATCTGTTTAATAATTTCATTATCTGAAACATGCTGTCTGTGGTTACTGCTGGCTTGCTGCCATGACTCCTCATTATCTTTCTGTTTAATTACCTTTTTCAACTTAGAGGTGCTTGTTAGCTTTGGCATTGTATTTATGGAAAACCTGAGGCCTAGAAAGAAAGTGAGTACCTGCAGAGAGAATTTGTGTTTGCTTCTACCAGACATCTATAGAATTACCAACTGGAGAGCATTCTATATTTAATGCCCACTGAGGTTTTTTGGATCACCCCAACTGTATGAATTTGAGCTGTAATCCATGTGAGGACCAGCTTCTTGTTCTAAATTTTCATCATCTCTTTCTCTGTCTCTGTCTCTATGTCTGTCTCTTTGTGTGTCTCTGTCTCTATCTCTCTCTCTTTCACACACACACACACACACACACACACACACACACACACACACTTCACTTTGCCCTCAAACTTGAAGCTGTCCATTTTCTTCTCAATCCTTGAAGGAAATAGTATATCCCTACTTCACACTTACCCAGGGGGGTTAAACTTTCTATGTCTAAGCTTTGTAGAGAGTTGATCTCTTATTAGGAATCTCCTCCCAAGCAGGCTCTGTGCTTTATCTCTGTACTCTGCACCTCACAGTTTACATATTAGTTTCTTACAGCTGCCATAAAAAAATATCACTAACTTGGTGGCTTAAAACAACAGAAATTTATTCCCTCACAGTTCTGGACTCTAGAAGCTCAAAATTAACCAGACTGTTCTCTGCACAGTCAGCAGGCCATGCTCTCTCCTAGCTCCTGGTGGTTGCTGGCTTTCCTTGGCTTGTGGATGCATCACTCTAATCTCTGTTTCCATTGTCACATGGCCTTCTCTCCTATATTTCTGTGTCTGTATCCAAATTTTCCTCTTCTTATAACGACACCAGTCATTGGATTAGGACCCAACCTAACCCAGTATGACCTTATCTTAATTAATTTCATCTGCGAAGACCCTATTTCAAAATAAGGTCACATTCTCAGATTCTGAGTGGATATAATTGGGGGGGACACTATTCAACAAGGCATAAACTATAAAATCCCAAATCCAAGTTTTCTTGATTCACCAATGCCTCTGAACAAAAGCAATGTGCGGTGCTCCACTTGTCCCTCTGGGCTCCTGTCTTATTTAGTCATTGTTTTCTTACTAGATCATTAATGATCTTAGAAGACACTTCTTTAGGAAATAGCTTATCCTGGAGTTTTAATCATTCCCAACAAGAAGTTCTATTTAGAAATCTACCTCACCATATTACATTGCCATTCATTTTATGAAACTACAACAGGGAGCTCAGGAAAATTAATGAATTATATGTCTATTTCACTTACGAGCATGTGCAAAAGTCCCAACAAAATATTACCTGATGAAATTCAACAGTTTATTTTTGTAAATGCATTCTGATCACAGGGGTTTAACCCAGAAATCCAAGGATGTCTCAACATCCCACTTTCATTTTCAGTGGTAATCCAACACATTCATGGACAAATAGAGAAAAATTGCATGATCATCTCATGCAATATGAATTTGATAACATTCAACAACTACTTATTGTTTTTTAAATGGCTTCTAGCCATTATGGAATAAGAGCTATTGGACTTGCCCACTTGCCAAAGGGGGAAACATCCATAAAAGTGAACAAAATATTGGAAGCAAGTATTTTCAGACATTGGACAAAGGACAGCACAGGACTTTGATCCCTGAGAGAAAGGAAGCAAATTGCATACAGCCTATGATTGCCCTGGTTTTCCCTGGTTCTCCAAATGGAGGCATTTCCAGACTGCAGTGTAGGGAAGAGGGTCCAATTAGAGTGTGGTGGTCTTGATGAGTTTAGGAGGCAGAAGTCAGAGTTTGGGGAGGCTGAGGTATTTGGAATTTTCACATAAAAGTACTAGAGAAAAGGGATCAATTCAGGGAAAGAGTGCCAGAAATCTACAATATGATCCCCTTAAGTTTTAGTAAATACTCAGTTGTGCTTATGTAGAATAAAATTCCATAAAGAAAAACTATTGGAAAACTGTAAGCCAGAAATTCCCAGAGCTCATGTAGGACTGTGGGATGGTCAAGATACAATAGCTAAGTGGTGAGACATATTGAACACTGTCACATTCGGTAGGGCTAGACTAGCCCCAGAGTAAAAACCACTTTAGAATGATGCAAACAAAGTTTTAAAACAAACCTGAAAATAATCAATCTGATCCACAAGAAACTTAATTGACTTCCAAAACCAACTTCAATACTCTTTAAGGGAGGATAATTAAGTCCCAGCACTTATGTCCCGCATCCAAAAACAAAAAACAAAAAGAATTCCTAGACCTGCAGTGAAGCAGAAAAAATCTGGAGGGAAAAAAATCAGTCAAAACAGACTCAGAAATGACAGAAATGATGGAATTAACAGACATGGACTTTAGAACAACTATTATACTCATGGATTGGGCTTCCCTGGTAGCACAGTGGTTAAGAATCTGCCTGCCAATGCAGGGGACATGGGTTCGATCCCTGGTCTGGGAAAATCCCACATGCCATGGAGCAACTAAGCCCATGTGACACACCTACTGAGCCTGTGCTCTAGAGCCCTAGAGCCACAACTAATGAGCCCATGCTCCGCAATTACTGAAGCCTGCATGCCTAGAGCCCATGCTCCACAACAAGAGAAGCCACCGCAATGAGAAGACTGCACACCTCATAAAGAGTAGCCCCCACTCTCTGCAACAACAGAAAAGCCCACATGCAGTAATGAAGACCCAATGCAGCCAATAAAATAAATAAATACATAAATAAATACATAAATAAACTCATGGATTTATAGAAAACATCAACACAGTGAGCAAAGAAATGGAAGACATGAAAAAGAATCAAATGGAACTTTGAGAGATGAAAATTCAGTATATGAAATGAAAATTTTGCTAGATGAGGTTAACAGTGGGTTAGACACTGAGGAAGAAAAGTGAACATGAAAATAGAGTAATAGAAACTATCCAAATTGAAGCAGAGGGAAAAAATACTGAAAACAAAAAATAACAAAGCTTCATTGACCTCTGGGAAAATATCAAGCAGTCTAAAAGCAGAGAGAAAAAACATGGAAAACAAAAATTAACAAAGCTTCATTGACCTCTGGGAAAATATCAAGCAGTCTAACAACTGTATAATTGGAGACACAAAGGGTAAGCACACACACAAAAGTATTGAAAGAAATAATGGCTGAAAATTTTCCAAATGTTTCGAAAACTATAAACCCACAGATCCAAAATACTTAACAAATTCCAAGCAGAATAAACACAAAATAAACTGCTTCAAAACAAATAATAATCTAGTTGCTGAAAATTAATGATAAAAAGAAAGCATTGAAAACAGCCAGAAAAAAAGATGCATGCATATCAGGAAACAAAGATAAGAATTTTTGCTGATTTCTCATCAGAAACTATGTAAACCATAATAAATGGAATGGCATCCTTAAATTGCTAAAAGGAAAATATTTTTCAACCTAGCATCCTACATGCAGTGAAAATACCCTCCAAAAAATGAAGGTGAAATAAAGACAACTACAGACAAACAAAATCTGACAATTTTTCACTGGCATATCTGCAATACAAGGAATATTAAAATAAGTTATTTAGAATGAGTAAAACACATCTGAGGAGAACCTGGGTCTATACAAAGGAATAAGGAGGACTGAGGGTAATCCTAAAAGGCTTTTTTTCATGCTTAAATTTCTTAAAATAAAATTGTATACATTTTAAAAATTAGCAATGTATTGTAGAGTTTAAAACGTATGTGTAAGTAAAACATACAACAACAAGAGCACAAGGGGTAGGAGGGAGAATTGGAAATACACAGTTGTAAGGTTCTTATGTGTGAGATAGTATGTTATTTTCTGAGGCTAGACTATGATAATCTAAAAATACATACTACAAACTCTAGAGAATACACATTAAAAATCACAGAGGAACTTTCCTGGTGGTCCAGTGGTTAAGGCTTCACACTTCCAATGCAGGGGGTGTGGGTTCAATCCCTGGTTAGGAAACTAAGATCCCGCATGCCATGTGGTGTGGCCAAAAAAAAAAAATCACAGAGATATAGTCAGTTAGCTAAGAGTGGAGATAAAATGGAATTCTGAAACATATTTGTTTAATACAAAAGAAAGTAAAAAAGAAGAGAAATAAAGGTAAGATGGGATGAATATAAAATAAATAGCAAGATGGTACATTTAAAACCAAAATGTCAATAATTATATTAAATGGAAGTCTTCTAAACACTTAAATTACAATGCAGAGATTGTTACACTGTATAAAAAAAGTGAGACCCAACTACAGGCTGTCTCAAGAAATGAACTTTAATACAAAATCAAAAATAAGCTAAATGTAAAAGTCTGGGAGGGAGGAGAAGAACCAATGAATTAAAAGGAATGAACAGAAATCAGTGAAATGGGATTGTTTTCTTAATTTCTCTTTCTGTGAGCTCACTGTTAGCATATAGAAATGCAACAGATTTTTTTTTTTTTTTTTTTTTTTTGGTTGTGCCGTGCAGCTTGTGGTATCTTAGTTTCCTGACCAGGGACCAAATCTGGTCAGCAGGAAAAGCACAGAGATCTAACCATTGGGTCACCAGAGAATTCCCTAAATGCAACAGATTTTTGTACGTTGATTTTGTATCCCACAAGTTTACTCTATTTGTTTATTATTTATTTTTTCCAGAAAATTAAAAAATATCCCATTTTATTCTCAGGAAGCTAAGGTTAAAACTCCTTATAGCTTCACAGAAATGTTTTCACAGAAATATATTTTCCCCATTTTATGTCTTTTCTTATCGAGGTATATTGATTTACATACTATACGCTTCAGGTGTACAACATAATGATTCACAATTTTAAAGGTTACACTCCATTTATAGCTATTATCAGATATTGGCTATATTTCCAGTGCTGTATAACAGATCCTTGTAGCTTGTTTACTTTATACATAGTAGTTTGTACCTCTTAATCCCCTACCCCTATCTTGTTCCTCCCTATTTGTTTATTATTTCTAATATTTTTTTGGTGGGGTCTTTAGGGTTTTCTATATATAAAATCAGGTCATCTGCAAAATAGTAGCAGTTTTACTTCTTCCTTTCCAATTTGGATGCCTTTGATTTCTTTTTCTAGCCTAATTGCTCTGGCTAGGTTTTCCACTACTGTGTTGAATAAGAGTGCTAAGAGTGGGTATATTTGTCTTTTCCTGATTTTAGAGGTAATGCTTTCAGTTTTTCACCATTGAGTATGATGTTAGCTCTGGGCTCATCATATATGGTCTTTATTATGTTGAGGTACCTTCCTTCTATGCTCACTTTATTCAGAGCATTTTAAAATCATAAATGGGTGTTGAATCTTGTCAAATATTATTCCTGCAACTACTGAGATAATCATATGGTTTCATCCTTCATTTTGTTAATGCTGTGTATCATATTGATTGATTTGTGGACGTTGAACCATCCTTCCATCCCTGTGATAAGTCCCACTTGATCATGGTGTATGATCCTTTTATTGTACTGTTGTATTTGGTTTGCTAGTGTTTGGTTGAGGATTTTTCAATCTGTGTTCATCAGAGATATTGGCCTGTAATTTTCTTTCTTGTGCTGTCTTGTCTGGTTTGGAATCAGTCAAAGACAAATCTGGAATTTGCCTTTGACTAATTCATAATAGTCTCTCATAATCCTTTGTATTTCTGAGGTATTCATTACATTTCTCCTCTTTCATTTGTGATCTTATCTACCAGAATCCTCTCTCTTTTTTCCTTAGTGAGCCTAGCTAGATCTTTGTCAATCTTGTTTATTTTTTCAAAGAGCCACCTCTTAGTTTCACTATTGCCTTTTTAGTCTCTATTTCATTTATTTCTGTGCTGATATTTATTATTTCCTTCCTTCTATTGACTTTGGGCTTTGTTCTTCTTTTTCTAGTTCCTTTAAGTGTGAGGTTAGATTGTTTTATTTGAGATTTTTCTTGTATCTTGACATAGGCCTGTATTGCTATAAACTATGTTTTTGCTGCATCCCATAGATTTTGATATGTTATATTTTTATTTTCATTTGTCTTCAGGTATATTTTTATGTCTCCTTTGATTTTTTCATCGACTCAACAGTTGTTTAGTACCATGTTGTTCAGTTTTCTTATAAGGCAGATCTAGTGGTATTGTTTTAATTTGTTTTTTATTGAAGTATACCTGAATTACAATGTTGTGTTAATTACCGCTGTACATCAAAGTGACTCAGTTATACATATATATCAATACATTCTTTTTCACATTTTTTTCCATTGTGGTTTATCACAGGATATTGAATATAGTTCCCTGTGCTCTACAGTGGAAACTTGTTTATCCATTAGGTCTAGCATTAACGAACTTCCTCAACTTTTGTTTGTCTGGGAAAGTCTTTATTTCCCTTCATATCTTTTTTTTTCAAGAACTTTTATTGAGATACAGTTAACATACAATAAACCGCATATATTTAGAGTGTAATATTTGGTATCCCAATCTCTCAATTCATTCCCCCCCAACCCTCCCCACTTTCCACACTTGGTGTCCGTATGTTTGTTCTCTACATCTGTGTCTCTATTTCTGCCTTGCAAGCCAGTTGATCTGTACCATTTCTATAGTTCACATATATGTGTTAATATACGATATTTGTTTTTCTCTTTCTGACTCACTTCACTCTGTATGACAGTCTCTAGGTCCATCCATGTCTCTACAAATGTCCCAGTTTCACTGCTTTTTACAACTGAGTAATAGTCCCTTGTATATGTGTACCACATCTTTTTTATCCATTCATCTGTTGATGGACATTTAGGTTGCTTCCATGTCCTGGCTATTGTAAATAGTGCTGCAATGAACATTGGAGTGCATGTGTCTTTTTTTTTTTTTTTTTTTTTAGATTTTAAAAAAAATTTTATTTATTTATTTATTTATTTTGGGGGGGGGGTACACCAAGTTCAATCATCTGTTTTCATACACATATCCCCATATTCCCTCCCTTCCTCACATGTGTCTTTTTGAATTATGGTGTTCTCTGGGTATATGCCCAGCAGTGGGATTGCTGGGTCATATGGTAACTCTATTTTTAGTTTTGCAAGGAACCTCCATACTGTTCTCCATAGTGGTTGTATCAATTTACATTCCCACCAGCAGTGCAAGAACGTTCTCTTTTCTCCACACCCTCTCCAGCATTTACTGTTTGTCGATTTTCTGATGGTGCCCATTCTAACAGGTGTGAGGTGATACCCCACTGTAGTTTTTTTTTTTAATTTATTATTTTTGGGGGGGGTACACAAGTTCAATCATCTGTTTTTATACACATATCCCCGTATTCCCTCCCTCCCTCGACTCCCCCCCCCACCCTCTCTCGAGTCCCCCCCCACCCTCCCCATCCCAGTCCTCTAAGGCATCTTCCATCCTCAAGTTGAACTCCCTTTGTTATACAACAACTTCCCACTGGCTATCTATTTTACGGTTGGTAGTATATATATGTCTGTGCTACTCTCTCGCTTCGTCTCATCTTCCCCTTCACCCCCCGCCCCACTCACTGTAGTTTTGATTTACATGTCTCTAATAATTAGTGATGTTGAGCAGCTTTTCATGTGCCTTTTGGCCATCCATATGTCTTCTTTGGAGAAATGCCTATTTAGGTCTTCTGCCCATTTTTTGATTGGGTTGTTTTTTTGATATTGAGCTGGATGAACTGTTTATATATTTTGGAGATTAATCCTTTGTCTGTTGATTCGTTTGCAAATATTTTCTCCCATTCTAAGGGTTGTCTTTTCATCTTGCTTATAGTTTCCTTTGCTGTGCAGAAGCTTTGAAGTTTCATTAGGTCTTATTTATTTTTGTTTTTATTTCCATTACTCTAGGGGGTGGATCAAAAAAAGATCTTGCTGTTATTTATGTCAGAGTGTTCTTCCTATGTTTTCCTCTAGGAGTTTTATAGTGTCTGGCCTTACATTTAGGTCTTTTATCCATTTTGAGTTTATTTTTGTGGGTGGTGTTAAGGAAGTGTTCTAATTTCATTCTTTTACATGTAGCTGATCAATTTTCCCAACACCACTTATTGAAGAGGCTGCCTTTTCTCCATTGTATATCCTTGCCTCCTTTGTCATAGATTAGTTGACCATAGTTATCCTTGGGCTTTCTATTCTGTTCCATTGATCTATATTTCTGTTTTTGTGCCAGTACCATACTGTCTTGATCACTGTAGCCTTGTATTATAGCCTGAAGTCAGGAAACCCGATTCCACCAACTCTGTATTTCCTTCACAAGATTGCTTTGGCTATTTGGGGTCTTTTGCATTTCCATACAAATCATAAAATTTCTTGTTCTAGTTCTGTGAAAAATGCCATTGGTAATTTGATAGGGATTGCATTGAATCTGTAAATTGCTTTGGGTAGTATAGTCATTTTCACAATGTTGATTCTTCCAATCCAAGAACATGGTATGTCCCTCCATCTGTTTGTGTCATCTTTGATTTCTTTCATGAGTTTGATTTCTTTACAGTTTTCTGAGTACAGGTCTTTTACTTCCTTGGTTAGGTTTATTCCTAGGTATTTTATTCTTTTCGTTGCAATGGTGAATGGGATTGTTTCCTTAATTTCTCTTTCTGATTTTCATTGTTAGAGTATAGAAATGCAAGAGATTTCTGTGTGTTAATTTTGTATCCTGCAACTTTACCAAATTCATTGATTAGCTCAAGTAGTTTTCTGGTGGCATCTTCAGGATTTTCTATGTATAGTATTATGTCATCTGCAAACAGTGACAGTTTTACTTCTTCTTTTCCAATTTGGATTCCTTTTATTTCTTTTTCTTCTCTGATTGCTGTAGCAAGGACTTCCAAAGCTATGTTGAATCATAGTGGAGAGAGTGGACATCCTTGTCTTGTTCCTGATCTTAGAGGGAATGCTTCCAGTTTTTCACCATTGAGAATGATGTTTGCTGTGGGTATGTCATATATGGCCTTTATTATGTTGAGGTATGTTCCCTCTATGCCCACCTTCTGGAGCGTTTTTATCATACATGGGTGTTGAATTTTGTCAAAAGCTTTTTCTGCATCTATTGAGATGATCATGTGCTTTTTATCCTTCAGTTTGTTAATATGGTGTATCACATTGATTGATTTGCGTATATTGAAGAATCCTTGCATTCCAGGGATAAACCCCACTTGATCATGGTCTATGATCCTTTTAAGGTGTTGCTGGATTCTGTTGGCTAGTATTTTGTTGAGAATTTTTGCATCTAAATTCATCAGTGATATTGGTCTGTAATTTTCTTTTTTTGTAGTATCTTTGTCTAGTTTTGGTATCAGGGTGATGGTGGCCTCATAAAATGAGTTTGGGAGTGTTCCTTCCTCTGCAATGTTTTGGAAGCGTTTGAGAAGGATGGGTGTTAGCTCTTCTCTAAATGTTTGATAAAATTCACCTGTGAAGCCATCTTGTCCTGGCCTTTTGTTTGTTGGGAGATTTTTAATCACAGTTTCAATTTCATTACTTGTGATTGGTCTGTTCATATTTTCTATGTCTTCCTGATTCAGTCTTGGAAGGGTATACCTTTCTAAGAATCTGTCCATTTCATTCAGGTTGTCCATTTTATTGGCATATAGTTGCTTGTAGTAGTCTCTTATGGTGCTTTTTATTTCTGCAGTGTCTGTTGTAACTTCTCCTGTTTCATTTCTAATTTTATTGATTTGAGTCCTCTCCCTCTTTTTCTTGATGCATCTTACTAGAGGTTTATCGATTTTATTTATCTTCTCAAAGAACCAGCTTTTAGTTTTATTGATTTTTGCTATTGTTTTCTTTGTTTCTATTTCACTTATTTCTGCTCTGATCTTTATGATTTCTCTCCATCTGCTAACTTTGGGTTTTGTTTGCTCTTCTTTCTCTATTTTCTTTAGGTGTAAGGTTAGATTGTTTATTTGGGATTTTTCTTGTTTCTTGAGGTAGGATTGTATCGCTATAAACTTCCCTCTTAGAACTGCCTTTGCTGCATCCCATAGGCTTTGGATCATTGTGTTTTCATTGTCATTTGTCTCTAGGTATTTTTTGATTTCCTTTTTTATTTCTTCAGTGATCTCTTGGTTATTTAGTAGTGTATTGTTTAGCCTCCATGTGTTTGTGTTTTTTACAGTTTTTTTTTCCTGTAATTGATTTCTAATCTCATAGCATTGTGGTCAGAAAAGATGCTTGATATGATTTCAATTTCCTTGAATTTATCAGTGCTTGATTTATGACCCAAAATGTGATCTATCCTGGAGAATGTTCCATGTGCACTTGAGAAGAATGTGTAATCTGCTGTTTTTGGATGTAATGTCCTATAGATATCTATTAAATCAAGCTGATTTATTGTGTCACTTAAAGCTTGTGTTTCCTTATTAATTTTCTGTCTGGATGATCTGTCCATTGGTGCAAGTGGGATGTTACAGTGCCCCACTATGATTGTGTTCCTGTCGATTTCCTCTTTCATAGTTGTTAGCATTTGCCTTATATATTGAGGTGCTCCTATATTGGGTGCATATATTTTTATAATTGTTATCTCCTCTTCTTGGATTGATCCCTTGATCTTTATGTAGTGTCCTTTCTTGTCTTTTGTAACATTTTTTATTTTAAAGTCTATTTTATCTGATATGAGTATCGCTACTCCAGCTTTCTTCTGATTTCCATTTGCATGGAATATCTTTTTCCATCCCCTCACTTTCAGTCTGTATGTGTCCCTAGGTCTGAAGTGGGTCTCTTGGAGACAGCATATATATGGGTCTTGTTTCTGTATCCATTCAGCCAGTCTGTGTCTTTTGGTTGGGGCATTTAGTCCATTTACATTCAAGGTAATTATCAATATGTATGTTCCTATTACCATTTTCTTAATTGTTTTGTGTTTGTTTTTGTAGGTCCTTTTCTTCTCTTATGTTTCCCGCTTAGAGAAGTTCTTTTAGCATTTGTTGTAGGGCTGGCTTGGTGGTGCTGAATTCTCTTAGCCGTTGCTTGTCTGTAAAGCTTTTGATTTCTCTGTTGAGTCCTTGCTGGGTAGAGTATTCTTGGTTGTAGGTTCTTCCCTTTCATTACTTTAAATATATCATGCCACTCCCTTCTGCCTTGCAGAGTTTCTGCTGAGAAATCAGTTGTTAACCTATGGAAGTTCCCTTGCATGTTATTTGTCATTTTTCCCTTGTTGCTTTTAATAACTTTTCTCTGTCTTTAATTTTTGTCAGTTTGACTACTATATGTCTTGGTGTGTTTCTCCTTGGGTTTATCTTGCCTGGGATTCTCTGCACTTCCTGGACTTGGGTAGCTATTTCCTTTCCCATGTTAGGGAAGTTTTCAACTATAATCTCTTCCAATATATTCTCGGGTCCTTTCTCTCTCTCTTCTCCTCTGGGACCCCTATAATGCGAATGTTGGTGCATTTAACATTGTCCCAGAGGCCTCTTAGGCTGTCTTCAGTTCTTTTCACTCTTTTTTTCTTTATTCTTTTCCACATCAGTGATTATCACCATTCTGTCTTCCAGGTCACTTACTCGCCTTTCTGCCTCAGTTAATCTGCTATTGGTTCCTTCTAGTGTATTTTTCATTTCCGTTATTGTGTTGCATATCGCTGTTTATTCTTTAATTCTTCTAGGTCTTTGGTAAACTTTTCTTGCAACTTTTCGATCTTTGCATCCAACTTTTTTCAAAGTCCTGGATCATCTTCACCATCATTATTCTGAATTCTTTTTCTGGAAGGGTGCCTATCTCCTCTTCATTTAGTTGTTTTTCTGGGGATTTAGCTTGTCCCTTTATCTGGTACAAAGTGTTTTGCCTTTTCATTTTCTCTGTCTTTCTGTGGCTGTGGTTTTCAGTTACACAGAATGAAATACTGCTGATACTACTTGATTCTGCTGTCTGCTCTTTTGTGGAGGAAGCTATCTAGGAGGCTCGTTGGTGCTTCCTGATGAGAGGGACTGATGGTGGGTTGGGCTGGGTGGGTGGAGCTCAGTAAAACTTTAATCCAATTTGGTGGGTGGAGCTCAGTGACACTTTAATTGGCTTGTCTGCCAATGGGTGGGGCTGTGTTCCCACCCTGTTGGTCGTTTGGCCTGAGGCGACCCAGCACTGGAGCTTACAGGCGCTTTGGTGGGGCTAATGGCAGACTCTGGGAGGGTTCACGCCAATGAGCACCTCCCAGAACCCCTGCTGCCAGTGCCCCGTCTCCTTGGTGAGCCACAGCTGCCCCCCACCTCTGCAGGCAACCCTCCAACACCAGCAGGTAGGTCTGGTTCAGTCTCCTATGGGGTCACTGTTCCTTCCCCCTGGTGAACACACTTTTTTGTGTGCCCTCCAAGAGTGGAGTCTCTGTTTCCTGCAGTCCTGTGGAGGTCCTGCAGTCAAATCTCACTGGCTTTCAAAGTCTGATTCTCTGGGGATTCCTCCTCCCGTTGCTGGGCCCCCAGGTTAGGAAGCCTGATGTGGGGCTCAGAATCCTCACTTTAGTGGGTGGACTTCTGCGGTATAACTGTTTTCCAGCTTGTGAATCACCCACCCAGAATTTATGGGATTTGATTTTAACTCGATTGCGCCCCTCCTACCATCTCACTGTGGCTTCTCCTTTGTCTCTGGATGTGGCGTGCTTTTTTTGGTGAGTTCCAGTGTCTTTCTGTCAATGATTGTTCAGCAGTTAGTTGTAATTCTGGTGCTCTTGCAAGAGGGAGTGAGTGCATGTCCTCCTACTCCACCATCTTGATTCTTTCATTCTTCCCTTCATATCTGAATGATCACTTTGCTCGATAAAGCATTCTTGGGTGACAGTTTTTACCTTTCAGTACTTTGAGAATGTCATTCCACTCCCTCCTGGCCTGTAGAGATTCTGCTGAAAAATCTGCTAACTTAATGGGGGTTCTTATGTAGGTTACCATCCTTTTTTCCCTGGCTGCCTTCAAAATTCTTTGTTATTGACTTTTTTTTAATAAATTTATTATTTATTTATTTATTTTATTGACTGTGTTGGGTCTTTTTTGCTGTGCGCGGGCTTTCTTTAGTTGCAGTGAGTGGGGGCTACTCTTTGTTGTGGTGCGCAGGCTCCTCATTGCTGTGGCTTCTGTTGTTGCAGAGCACAGGCTCTAGGCCCGTGGGCTTCAGTAGTTGCAGCACATGGGCTCAGTAGTTGTGGCTCACAGGCTCTAAAGCACAGACTCAATAGTTGTGGCGCACGGGCTTAGTTGCTCCACGGCATGTGGGATCTTCCTGGAGCAGGGATTGAACCCATGTCCCCTGCATTGGCAGGTGGATTCTTAACCACTGTGCCACTTAGGAAGCCCTGTTATTGACTTTTGACAATTTTAATATACTGTGTCTTGGAGAAGGTCTTTTTGCATTGAAGTAATTAGGTGTTCTCTTAACTTCATGGACTTATATATCCAGTTCCTCCCCCAGGTTTAAATTCTCAGTTATTATTTCTTTAACAAAGTCTCTGCTCCCTTTTCCCTTTCTTCTTCTCCTGGGATACCCATTACCCTAATGTTGCCCTATCTAAAAGTACTGGATAGCTCTCATAGAATTTCATCATTTTAAAACTATTTTATTTCTCTTGCCTCTTACATTTGTATCATTTCTAGATTTCTGGTTTTGAGCTTGCTAATTCTCTCTTCCATATGGTCTACTCTATTTCCAAGACTTTCTAATGCATCTTTTATCTCATTCATTGAGTTCTTCAGCTCCAGAATTTGTTTGTTTTTTTTTTTTAAGAGTTTCAATCTCTTTGGTAAAGTATTCCTTCTGTTCATTAAATTTCTTCCTGAGCCCAGTTAACTGCCTTTATGAGTTTTCTTATAGCTCATTGAGCTTCTTCAGGACAGGAAGTTTTATTGTGATCAGTTAGATCACAATATCCCATGATTTTAAGTTTCGTTTCCGGAGAACTGTCATTTTCTTTTTGTGGTACAGTGTTGCTGTGGTTCTTCATGGTGCTTGACAAGTTGTTCCTCTGCCAGTGCATTTGAAGTAGCAAAGAGCTTTCTGCTTGATTCTGAGCTGCCTTGTGTTATATTTGAGAATCTACCCTCTACTGCTTCTGTCAGGGATGTTGCCCTGTGTCCTTATGATCACTTCTTGTACCTCTGGGGTCATTGGTATCTTGTTGTTGCCAGTGTTGCTGGTGTTGCTACCTGGGGCACCAGGATAGTGGGCTCTTCCATTGTGCCTGGAATCCCTTGGGCTACAAGCTCTTCCACCACCAGGTGGGGGTTAGCCAGTATTGCATGGGTGCCTCTGCCATGTCTGTTGGAAGGTGCAAAGGCTCTACCACCACAGGGAAGGGGGAAGGGAGCCATGGGCACCTCTGCAGCTGAAGGGATGGGATCCCAGGCTTCACTGCCACTGTTGCCAGGTACCTATGGCCGCCACCGTGGCTGGGAGGATGGAGTCATGTGTGTTGCCTCCCCTGCTACCACCAAGTCCACTGGGGCTGCAGGCTCAGCTGCTGTAGCCGGGAATCCAGGATCGCAGGCACCACTCCACTGTTCCCCCAGTTCCACCTCCTGTGTGGGCTCCAGTCCACCCACCTTCAGATGTGCAGAGGTGTGGAATTCTCCAGCATCCTAGTGTATTGGGCAGAGGCACATTTTTCACATTGTGAATGTTTTACTGGTTGTCGACTGAGGGGGAGAGACAAAGAGAAGATCTCACTTTGCCATGTTGCTGACGTCCCTCCATGAAACACTATTTTTACGTGAAAGAAAACTGACAAACTACAGTTATTCTGACTTGGGGGTTTGGCAAACACTTTCTCAAAAATTAACAAAGTGACTATGTCACTTCATGGAAAACAACTGATAGTATTTGTTGCCAATGATAAAATTTGTGCTTTCAAGCAAAAATTAGATTTTTGGAAAAACTGTGTCCATCATCATGAGCTTTAAGTTTCTCAATATTTAAATATTTTTCTGATAAGATTGGTGGTGACATTAACGAGTGTCATTTTTTAAAAATATTACATAACAAAATATATCAAAATTTGGAAGATCTACGTAACTCAGAGAACCAGTATTTTCCAAATGACCAATGAATGCATGATGTTTCAAAATTATGCACAACTAAAAGACCCATTCTGCATGCAAGACAGACCAATGGATTTTAATGTAGCAGAAGGCAAAAAGTTCGTTGATATGGTTTCAAATTTCAAACTGCAACTAACGTCTAAGAAACTACCTCTTGTCAACTCTTGTGTAATTGAACATCCACAATTATCTCAAAAAGCTATTGTTTGTTTCCAACTACACATCTCAGTCAGGCTCGATTTTCTTCACGTTTCAACCAAAACAACATATTGGCAGAGATTAACTGCAGAAGCAGATACAAGAACAAGCTATCTCCAACTAAACACACACTAAAGAAACTTGCAAAAATGTAAAAACAATGCCACTATTCTCACCAAAGTTTCATTTTATAAAATAATTATCTTTGTAACATATTTATGTTAACACGTTGAGGGCTTATTATCATTTTAAATGAATAAATCATTCCTTCATTCATATAGCATACATCTTCAAGTATTCAGTCAGAAAAATAAAATCCTGTCCAAGGGAGAAAAATTGGGCTGGACTCAGAAGTTTTCAACTCCAATATTCAAGATCTAGGACACAATGGAATGATAGCCGACAGCTAGGAAGGAAAGAATTAATGACTATGGCAGGATGGGAAAATGACCCCCCAAGAGATTGTCACATCCTAATGCGTGGAACCTGTAAATGTTTCCTTATTTGGAAAAAGGATCTTTGAAGATTTGATTAAATTAAGGATTTTGAGATGAGAAGTTTATCCTGGATTATTCAGGTTGGCCCAAAATATGATCACAGCATCTTTATAAGAGAGGCAGAGAGAGACTACACAGACAGAAGAGGTGGCAGCGATGCTGACCACGGAGGCAGAAACTGCAGTGATGCAGCCACATGTTCAGGAACGCTCGCAGCCACCAGAAAGGTAAGGAATGGCTTCTCCCTTAGAGCCTCCAGAGGGAGTGCAGCCCTGCCGACACCATCATTTCAGTTCAGTGATAGTGATTTCAAACTCAAAGACTTGGGTATAAGTGGTTTTTTTCAGGAAATGATTCCATGAAACAGAAATGAAGGAGGAGGGACTTCCCCGGTGGCACAGTGGTTAAGAATCTGCCTGCCATTGCAGGGGACACAGGTTCAAGCCCTGGTCTGGGAAGATCGCACATGCCACAGAGCAACTAAGCCCGTGCACCCCCAACTACTGAACTTGTGCTCTAGAGCCCTTGAGCCACAACTACTGAGCCTGAGTGCCACAACTACTGAAGCCCGCACACCTAGAGCCTGTGCTCCACAACAAGAGAAGCCACCGCAATAAGAAGCCTGTGCACTGCAACAGAGAAGCACCCATTTGCCACAGTTAGAGAAAGCCTGTGTGCAGCAACGAAGACCCAACACAGCCAATAAATAAATAAATAAATAAATAAATAAATAAATAAAAAGAAATGAAGGAGGAGAAGAGTGAGATAGGAAAGGAGGAATCAGAACATAGGAGTGTGCTCCTGAAGCTACTGCTCTGGGTAACAGCACCTTCACATCAGCAGGACCTCCTGAGGAGTGTACAGTGTCCAACTATTCCTCCACTGACTCCTGTCTTAAGTCCCTGAGGTCTTAGGTCCCTGAGGCTGCCCCCCAGAGACCTAGGCTATGCTGGCAAGTAGGCCACGTAGGCTCCTGTGGTGCCAGAGAAGGCCTGGGGCAGGAAGTTCAAAGACACACAGCAGGTGCCAGAGAGGCATCTCTAACTAAAGGTATTCTGAGGGCATCAGTCAAGACACCAGCTCCTGCACCCCACACACCTACACAGGCACCACATTAAGTCCATGCTTGCCGTGATTCTTTGAGGTGAAGTCTCGAAGGTCACAACCTTTACAAAAGCCTGAATATAAGAGGGTTAGTAGAATAAACAGTCCCCACTGCTGCATGTGCTCCTCAGGCTGTAACTGATATGGGTCCTCTCCAGTCTCTTCTGACCATTCTAGATTCCCCTCACTGTCAGCCAGCATGTCACACAGCTCTCCTGCTGGGGTTACAAGACCTCCATCCCTGGGGGGTCTGAGCCCTTGGCAGGCTGCAGCTGCTGTTACCACTTGGCATGGAGGCCACCAGACAGAACCAGGTGAATCCTCCATGCCAGACCAACTTCTGTTTGCCCCATTAAGTAGCAACAATCCTATCCACTCGTAATAATAGGGATCTATTATCCTCTCCTTTGCTTGAAGGTTCACCAGCATGAGTTCACAGTGACCTGGTGGAATTTGCAGATTCTGGGTCAGTGGAGGTGTCCTTCCCTGCAATCAGTGGAAGTTCCCTTGTGGAAGTGTGCCCTACTTGGGAACCAGGGGGTCTAATCCAGCAGAGCTTCATGTTGCAGAGACAGAATGTGCAAACTCTGTAAGTGAGTCACTGAGAATGATGGGGAGAGACAGCTAATCCCTACCCCTGGTTCTTAGATCTGTGTCTTTGTTCCTGGATCCACATATTATATCCACTGGGGCACTATATGCTAGGCTTTGATCCAGTGTATATACCCCAACTCCTCAGGCTACTGCCCTAGACCTGGGACCTTAGCTAAGTCTTTAGGAGGCCATTCCTTCCTTCCGTTAGACTGGCTGCTCGTAAGTAGTACAGGATATTACAGGAGTGGTGGATCCATATGTGGGACCTTTTCACTGTAAAATGAATTTCTTGGCCAAGGTAATGTTACACGTGATCCCATGTTGGTAAATTGTGCATCCTCTAAGCTGCTAGATAGTGATGCTACTCTGAGACCTTGTGGATAGGCAAGGCAAACCCACATTCAGAGCAGGTGTCAATTCCAGTAAGGATTGAATCAATCCTTCTCCCAGGTGGAAATCGTCTGCTGTAACCAACCTGTCACCGAGTCATCTAGGGATGGTACCATGTCAGCTCAGCACTAATGCTGCTAACAGGTCAGAAATTTATAGGCAGTAATAATTAGATAAGCCTTGATAAGAAAGAGCCTGTGTTGGTGGGCACAGCTTGCCACCACAGCAACTCCATTCACGGCCTCACCTTACAGGCACAAGGGCAGCCAAGGACAGAAGCCAGCTGACATCTGTCCATCCATTTTATTACCCACTGACCCTTCTGCAGCGGGTATTAACATGAGGCACAGAGATACACACACTTGTGACCACTCCTATAGGTCCATCTTCTTTCCTAGAACTTCCTGTCTCCAGTATTCTCCTCTTGCTCTTTCCAGGTCCCTGACCAATGAGCAAGACATCTGTCTCGACCCAGAAGTTCATGTGCACACCTTCCTTAGGCCACTATTCTGTCCACTCCCTTCCCTCCCTACAAAGTGGATATCCAAGTGTACTGCTCGAAGCTCTGCTCTCTGGAAGAATTCTTTTCATTACTACCCTTCAGAGCTGCCTGAAATGGAACGGTAATGCAGCAGTACTTCATTTTCAACTCATACCAACACATCAAGCTGACCCATCTGTGACCCAGACCTAAATTTTTCTTCCTGTCTGCTGAGAAAGAAGCACTGGTACAATAACGTGGGAGACGTAGGGGCCACGGCCACCTCTTCCTATAAACAACCAGTACTCTCTGGACAGGATGGGGTCCAAACCTTTCACATCAGGAAGTGAATTGCTACGGAGCCTGGTGGACCTGCCAGCATCTTGCTCAGGACAGGCAGGTTTGGTCACACGATCATTTGATGCCCCATAAAAAGGCACCCCGCCTCTACCTGGGTCCCACCCTGTGCCAGAAGCTGCTTTCAATTGGTGTGTAGTTCTTCACTGTAGCTGGCATGGTCTTGCTTCAGAACCCTAGGGGTGAGCACTAGAAATCTCCTGTCGGAGCCTGCCAAAGGTGCCGCACAGGGTCCTTACCTGCCACAAACGAGCCCACCATAACCCATTGGTTCTGTTAAGTGACAGGGGAACCCATCCTCCAATGTGGACCTTCACCAGAGCCCTCTTTTGCTCTGGGTCCCACTCAAAACCAGCAGCCTTCCAAGCCACCCAATAAATGGGTCAGAACAGTATTCCCAAGTGTAGTGCATGCTGACTTCAAAATCCAGAGGTGCATCGAGTGGTAGGCATCATTCTTCGTGGTAGGGATGCAAGATGCAGTAACTGCCCTTATCTTAGAGGCCTGGTTTACCCTACAACATTGCACCCTTGGAAACAGCACTGATGACAGGCTCCAGAACTTCTGAGGGTTTATCTCTCATCCTCTGACATGCATTGTCTTACCAGGACAGAGCACTTGTCACTTCTTTCCTCACCGTGTCCAATTAGCATAATTTCATCAATGTTATGGAGAATGTCCACGTGATCAAGGTCTCAATGGATTACATTGTGACAGAAAGCAAGAGAGTTAAAACAGACCTGAAGTAAGACAATGTATATGTCTGGCTGTCCTTCCCATATAAAAGTAAACTGCTCTTGGAAACTCTTTACTACTTGGAATTGAGAAGCATGTTCACCACATCAATTGCATTGTCAGGTGCCAGAGGTGCACTAATCAGTTTCAGTACAGATGCATCACTTGACACAGCTGCTGTGATTAGAGATACCAGTTGGCTAAGCTTGTGGTAGTCCACCAGCTTTTACTTGAATCCATCTGGATTTTGCAGGGGCCATTCAGGTGAATTGAAGGGGATGTAGTGGGGATTTATGTCTTTGAGAGTAAGCAATCTCTGCAATCCCACTGGGAACAAAGCATTGGAGGGGGGAGGGGGTTTCAGAGGCCTCCACTTCGCTCTTCCTACCATGATTCCACGATTCTTTATTTTTAATTAATTAATGTATTTATTTATTGGCTGCATTGGGTCTTCATTGCTGTGCACAGGATTTCTCTAGTTGTGGAGAGCACGGGCTCCTCATTGAGGTGGCTTCTCAGTTGTGGATCACAGGCACCTGCGGGCTTCAGTAGTTGCAGCTCACAGGCTCTAGAGCACAGGCTGTAGAGTGCAGGCTCAATAGTTGCAGCACACGGGCTTAGTTACTCTGCGGCATGTGGGATCTTCCTGGAGCAAGGATCAAACCTGTGTCTCCTGCATTGGCAGGCGGAGTCTTAACCACTGCGCCACCTAGGAAGTCCCCTATCATGATTCTTATTCCACAGGTCAGAGATCATTGTACAGGCTCTTCCCACCGCTAGGTATAATTAACCCATGTATGCACTGGGACCAGAGAGACGTGACCTCAAGACTTGGGTCAGGACTCTGTTTATCATCTGACTTCCACAGCCTCTCCTCAAAGCGGTGGCTCACGATGCACCCTGGCACACATGTCACCTCGGATCTTGTATCTAACAGTCCTTGAAAGGTCTGGATAGTTCCTCTTACAAAAGTAACTGTGTTACTCTGTTAAGAGGCGCTAGGTCCCTTTGGGGAAGGATTGGAGGAATACTTTTTTACATACTTATGGTGGCATTGTAGGATCCTTTCCGTAAGAGACCAAGCCTCCCTTTCAACCAGTGGGCTCCAGGTCTCAGAACTGGATCAGATTTAAATGCAGAGCAATGGATCATGATTTCCCACTGCAGTAACTGACACTGGCTTTCCGATCACCGACTCTTGATTTCTTTCTCGTTATTCAAATCAAAACCACTCAGGTCAGCTGTCCATCTATTTCACCCCAAAGAACACCATGGTCCACAGTGCCACAGATCCCCGTGGATCAATCTTCCTGCTTTCCACTCCATCATGGCGCACAAGAAATGCAAGAAGGCTCTTCAAACTGCGGCGGGTGATGATGCCCCAGGTGTCTGCTCCAAGATGTGAGCCTCTCCTCCTGGGCTTGATTTTGTAATTGATTTTCGGTCTGGAGGCAAGAGGGGTAGTGGAGCAGAACATGGAGACAGTGGTCTCAAGCAAGGCAACACAAGCCTCCTCTCAGGGGGCAATTTAACTGACAAGGGAGGCTCCATGGTGATGAGGGATTTAAGGTTACCCGTCAACAAATGTTCATTCGGCGCCTACCGTGTGCCCCACATTCTCCATCCCTTAGATGTGAGTCACACGTACACTCTCTCCCTTCCCGGATGTGCTTGCCCGACTGCCCCGGGGGCAAATCTGTCCGGTGAGGGGCTGCTGCCACCGCCGCCCGCGCTGACCTGTCCGCTCCCAGACCCTGGCGAAGGCCCACCTTGCCTCACGGGCACTTTCCCGAGGACACGGTCCTCCAGCGCCCTACCGGCTCCTCAGCCCGGTACACGCCACCCGCCCACGTGGCTCGCCCACGTGACATGCTGCTGCGTCGTGGGCCCGACCGCTCACGACGCTTCTGATCGGCCCGCGCCATTTCCTGCTTCCGGGTTACGGCCCAAACAGCGGCTTCTCTTTCGCGGGGCCCCGCCAAAAGAGAGAGGCCATTGGTCTTCGTTGTGAGCAGGGGCGGGGCACAGCCTTCAGAACTAGCACGCGGACCAGGGTCTCCGAAAGAGCCGAGCGGCGCCGCGAAGAGCCGAACAGAGCCAGGGAGACCCGAGCCGCGCAGGCTGGCCGGAAGCGGAGCCGAGCGCAGCCGGAAGGAGCCGAGCGCGCCCGAAGGGCCTGAGCGCGGTTGGGCGTTGGCGGGGCCAAGCCCGAGCCATGGCGGCAGAGGGGACAGATGTGGCCGGAGGCGGGGCTGTTGGAGGCCGCCTGGCCAAGGACAGCTTGCGGCAGGCTAAGGGCCCCGACGCGACTCCGAACCGGCGGCGCGGCTCGGCGCGGTCGCGAGACGCCGAGCGCCGAGCCTACCAGTGGTGCCGCGAGTACTTGGGCGGAGCCTGGCGCCGAGTGCGGCCGGAGGAGCTGAGGGTTGACCCCGTGAGGTGGGAGGTCAGGGGTCGGCCCCTCCTGTGCGCCGGCCGCGGTCAGGCTCACGCTCAGGCTCGGGGCCTCGGGACACAGCGTTCCTAGGCCGGGGGCGGGGCGGGGCCGGGAGCGGCGCGGGCGCGCGGGGCGCGGGGCTGGACGCCGGGCGGGGGGAGCGGACGGCGGGCTGAGCGCGCCCTGCTGTGGGTCTGCAGCGGAGGCCTCAGCAACCTGCTCTTCCGCTGCTCGCTGCCGGACCACCTGCCCAGCGTTGGCGAGGAGCCCCGGGAGGTGCTGCTGCGGCTGTACGGGGCCATCCTGCAGGTGAGGAGGGAGTAAAGGCCGCAGGGGCCTTAGGACCTCTCACCCAAGTGTGGCAGGTGGTATGGTCTCCTCCAAGCACTTCAGGACACCGAGGCTCGGGGGCTGAGTAGTTTGTCGGTTGTGATACTATTGCCTGCTCTCTGGAGCCCCCGGGCAATAGAATAAGAAGTCCCAGCTGCGGTGGGAGGAGCAAGCAGACCCTTGTGTGTGTCTGCCACTTTGCCTCCGGCCCCTTGTGACCCGTGGTCCCTTCGCTGTCCATCTTCCTTCAGGGCGTGGACTCCTTGGTCCTCGAAAGTGTGATGTTCGCCATCCTTGCAGAGCGGTCTCTGGGACCCCAGCTCTATGGAGTCTTTCCAGAGGGTCGACTGGAGCAGTACCTCCCAGTACGAGCCCGGCCCTGACCTCCCCGAAGCACCTCCTTCCCCAGCCCCTATCCCCCTTCCCAATGTCTGCCTTCACATCCTTCACCCCAGGTAGGGAATTTCCCCAAGCCCTGACTCCCCCCCACCTCCATTCCCCCACCCTTCCCCCTCCTGTCCCAGCCCCTTCACCACCCTGATAGGTTCCTGGGTGCAGAGCCGGCCACTGAAGACGCACGAGCTTCGAGAGCCGGTGTTGTCTGCAGCTATCGCCACGAAGATGGCCCAGTTCCACGGCATGGAGATGCCTTTCACTAAGGAGCCCCGCTGGCTATTTGGGACCATGGAGCGGTGAGTAAGGGGCCTCTTCACAGGCTCCTGCACACACGCTGAACCCTCATGCTGGCAGTTACTACGCTAGGCTGTGACTGAATGTGGCCAGTGCTGTGTCCAACCCTCCAGCTGAGTGGATCAAGTGTCCCACTGTCTAGCATGGTCTCTCACAGAAGAGGCTTCCAAATGATTGCCAGACAAATCATTTCAGTGACAGAACGGGTAGGACAACCTGCCCTGGGGCAGAGGGGAGGGATAGCAGAGTGAGTACATCCTATTCTTTGGGCTTCAGGTACTTAAAGCAGATTCAGGACCTGCCCCCCACTGGCCTCCCCCAGATGAACCTGCTGGAGATGTACAGTTTGAAGGACGAGATGGGCAACCTCAGGTGAGGGCAAGCAGGATGGGGTGAGGGGTTGGGGAACACAGCATAGGAGGTGTGCCAGGCACCTAGTGGGGTCCTCCCCAGGGTTTGCTGAGGGCTGGAGTCAAGGCCTAGTCTAGAGGGTGTCTGTGACCTTCCTTTCATCACTCCTGCTCAGGACCTATGCCCCTATTCCCCTGCAGGAAGTTGCTAGACTCTACCCCATCACCAGTGGTTTTTTGCCACAATGACATCCAGGAAGGTAGGAGAAGGCGTCTGAGTCTTCCAACCTTCAGGTGGGGGGTGGAGGCTGGGGGGGTGGGCCAGAGGGCCCTGGAGTGGCTAGAACCTCACCACATTCCTCCAGGGAACATCTTACTGCTCTCAGAGCCAGAGAACGCCGACAGCCTCATGCTGGTCGATTTTGAATACAGCAGTTATAACTACAGGTGAGGGTAAGAGGATGGCTTCCCATGGGTCTGTTCCCACAGGGCCCTGGAAAAGCAGACGAGGCCTTCACCTCTGCATCCCAGCTGCCCAGCATATTTGGGGACTGAGTGTCCACCTTATTCCCTCAGGGGCTTTGACATTGGGAACCACTTTTGTGAGTGGGTTTACGATTATACTCATGAGGAGTGGCCTTTCTACAAAGCGCAGCCTGCAAACTACCCCACCCGGGGACAGCAGGTATGTGGGCCAGAAGCTGGGGAGCAGGACCTGGCCTAGAAGGAAGAAGGAGGGTGAAGTCTGGAAGGAATGGCGAGAAAGGGTGTTACTTGGGAAATGCTCCCCAGCCTCCCTATTTCCTGACTCTTGCTTTTTTGTCTCAGCTCCATTTTATTCGCCACTACCTGGTGGAGTTAAAGAAAGGTGAGACTGTCTCCCAAGAGGAGCAGAAGAAACTGGAAGCAGATTTGCTGGTAGAGGCTAATCGGTAAGGAAAGATGCGTGGGACAGGGGTAGAGCAGGGTGCTCAGGAAAGAGGGACTGTGGCAGGTAGACTCACTGGGCTGCAGCTAAGGTGTCAGTGCAGAGTCGGGGCAGGAAGCGAGGATGAGGTCGGAGGCTGACGGGGAAGAACAGTTTGAGAATGAGAAGAGTCAGGACAGCGTAGGGGTTAGGACGAGAGGGGAGAAGTTAGAGCTTTGGGCTTGACTAGCCTGAGGGCAGGGGGTTCAGGCAATGCCAAATGTGCTCTGAACCCACCTTTTCCTTCTCCCCTCAGGTATGCTCTGGCATCTCATTTCTTTTGGGGTCTCTGGTCCATCCTCCAGGCATCCATGTCCACTATAGAATTTGGTTACTTGGTAAGTATCCTAGGTCGGTGTGCTAGGTGTGGGGAGGGGGAGCAGCAGGGGCCTCAGGCCCTCTAGGACGTCTGTGGGCAGTCCCAGGTGGCCGTGGGCAGGCTGGGGGGGGTGGGGTGCTAGTCCCAAGCCTCTCACCAGCCTGCGCGTTCCTTCCTTAGGAGTATGCCCAGTCTCGGTTCCAGTTCTACTTCCAGCAGAAGGGACAGCTGACCCGCTTCCACCCCTCATCCTGACTCTCCACCTTCTAACTCTCTGGATTTCTCCTGGAGCCTCCAGGGCAGGACCTTGGAGAGAGGAGCAAAGGGGAGGCCCTGGGGAGTGGGCTGAGCCCGAGTGAGACTGGGGTTAAGGAGGCTGACCTCCCCTCCCCACCCCGAGTTTGAGAAGGTCCGCACCGCAGGCAAGTGGGCAGGAGCCCTGGGATGTGTACCTTAAGACAATAAACTGCCTTCTTGTCCTAGTCCTGCTTGGGTGCGGCAGAAAGTACCCACCAAGGATTGCACACAGATTGACAAAGGGACCACTGGGAGGAGCCTCAGTTTCCCCTCCTGAAAATTGTCGCTGTTGGGTGATCCGGGCTTGGAAGTGGTTAGGGGTCCATTCTGCGAGTTGCAGCCCCCTGCTCTCCCCCATCCCTGGCTCCAGCTTAGAAGTGATAACTTAGAGGACTTGGGTCAGGCAATGGGGAGTAATGGGGTACAAAGAGGGCCCTAGGGTGGGGCTGCCCAACCCTGAGCACTGGAGATCAGGGAACAGGAGGCACAGCTGACACACTGATGACCTTTTCCCTACATTCAGCTATTTTTAGCTCTAATGCCACCATCCTCACGTGAGACCCTTTTGGCCCCCCGAGGCTCCCAGACCTTTGAGCAATCTTTGGTTTGCAGAAACCCGGCCCCCCCCCCCCCCGCCCCCATTCCCGCCACGTAGAGAAGGAGATGCTAGTTGCTGCCCCCAATCTGTTCTCTCAACCCAAATTTGGGAGTGCGTATCAGGTTCCCGATGGGGGCGGGACTTAGGTGGCCAGGCCTGAAGGACGTGGGGACACGGGCCAGAGCGACGGGCCCCACAAGCGGACAGGAGCAAACCCCAGCCGTGAGTGGAGCTGGGGGGTGACTCAGGGCCGCCAGCCCGGCCCAGGGCGCTGAGCCGGCGCGGGGGGGCGGGGGGGGGGCAGAGGCTGCTGCCAGGGTCCCACGTGGCAGGGCTGGGGGTACGCAGACCCCACCTCCCTCCAGACCAGATCGACTCCGCCTCCGAGGCCCCTCTCGCCCCCTCTCGCCCCCACCCCAACACCGTCCTTCACTGTCTTCCGGGTTCCTGAACTTTTCAAGGCCCTGACCCCCTTCGCGACCCCCGCACCATTGCGCGAAGGTTCTGCGGCGGTTGGTGAGGCCGGGGGGCCCGGTCGGGGGCCAGGGGTGGGGCCTCGGCGCTGCTGGGCGCCGGCGCAGGGCGGACGGGGAGGGGGGCGGGCCAGGCGCGCGGACAGAGGCTGGGGGCGGGGCCTCGGCGCGAGCCCGCTGAGCCTGCCCGCGCGCCCTCCTGCCACCTCCCAGGGGCCGAGCAACCCCCAGGATGGCGGAAGCGCACCAGGCTGTGGCCTTCCAGTTCACGGTGACCCCAGAGGGGGTCGACTTCCGGCTCAGTCGGGAGGCCCTGAAACACATCTACCTGTCCGGGATCAACTCCTGGAAGAAACGCCTGATCCGCATCAAGGTGGGCGCAGGTGGTTCTGGTCTCTTCCTCCCAGCAGGTGTAGAATCCAGCCTTCCAGGGAGGCAGAGGCCAGGTGTCAGCTGCTGCCCATTGTCTAGGTCCTTCACGCCCACCTTGGCTGGCAGCTCTGCTGAGTGACAGGCTCCAGCGGTGCAGAAACCAAAGGGGTGCTCAAGGCATGGAGGGGAGACAGATGTGCAGGAAGTGGCAGTGGGACACAATAATCAGGTGCTGCAGGTGTGGGAGTGTGGAGGAGGGGACCACCAGATGTGGAGGAGTAAAAACAGGCAAAGACCTCATATGCGCCTGCTACCCCAGTCCTTCTTGCTCTGTGAGCGTGCCTGTTTCTGCCCACAGAATGGCATCCTCAGGGGCGTGTACCCTGGCAGCCCCACCAGCTGGCTGGTCGTCGTCATGGCAACAGTGGGTTCCTCCTACTGCAACGTGGACCTCTCCATGGGGCTGGTCTGTTATATCCAGAGATGGCTTCCTGAGGGGTAAGAATTGGGGGCATGAGAGAGGGCTAGGTGGGCTCCAAGGCCAAGGTTCCTGAGCTGGGCAGATACAGGACAATAGCCATTGGAGATCATAGGGGCAGCCCTCCCCAGGGGCTACCACCATCTCAGTCTCTACGTCTGTAAGTTAGTGATGCACTCAGATGCTCAGATGTGAGTGTGTCCAGGGAGTTTTTTCCCCTTTGGTGCCTCCCTCAAGATGACTCACATACATCGGGACTGCAGAGTCCGAATTTCCCTGGGGCTAGCCTCGAGTGGACCACCTGCGGCCCTCTCCCCTTCTCTGACAGATGTGGCCCCTACCGGACCCCGCAGACCCGGGCACTGCTCAGCATGGCCATCTTCTCCACGGGGGTCTGGATGATGGGCATCTTCTTCTTCCGCCAAGCCCTGAAACTGCTGCTCTCCTACCACGGTTGGATGTTTGAGATGCACGGCCAGACCAGCCACTTCACCAAAGTCTGGGCTGTGAGCAGAAGCTGGTGGAGGGGTCCAGGCACCTGGTTTGAGACCCCAGGGCCTCACTTTGGGTTCTGAGCTGGAGGGGCCCGCCAGGCGGGGAACTGGTGCCTGGCGCGATTTGTCCCGGTTTTGAGGGTCTGGGGCAGCTCCTCTAGTGTTTGCTAGTTTCCTTTCTTTCCCCAGGCTTTCCCCTCAACATTCTCCACTCTCCATACCCCAGATCTGTGTCCGCCTTCTGTCCAGCCGGCGGCCCATGCTCTACAGCTTCCAGACATCTCTGCCCAAGCTGCCCCTGCCAAGTGTGCCAGCCACAATTCACCGGGTGAGGGCCCGGGTCAGGCATCCCAGTGAGCAGAGCGGGCTGGACTCAGATGACTTAGCCAAACATAAGGGACTGTCCCCTACAGAGAGCTGGCTTGAGAGGAACAGTGGGGCTGGGGTTGGAAGAAGGTCAGGACAGAGACAGCTCTTGCTGACTGGCCCTTACACTAACAATAACTGGGCTGGACAGTACCTAGACTCCGTGCACCACTTACTGGGCGATGAGGAATATTATCGAATGGAGACGCTGGCCAAGGAATTCCAGGAGAAGACTGCCCCCAGGCTGCAGAAGTACCTGGTACTCAAGTCATGGTGGGCAACCAACTATGTGAGTTCCACCTCCTGGGCTTACCCTCACCCACCTTGTGTCCTGGCTGCTCACACCCCACCCTTCGCCCCAGCTCTAACCTCCCACCCACCCGCAGGTGAGCGACTGGTGGGAAGAGTACGTCTACCTTCGAGGCAGGAACCCCCTCATGGTGAATAGCAACTATTACGTCATGGTAAGAGCTAGAGCCACACGGGTTCCTGTGTGCTCAGCTCTGTCCCCAGCTCTCATCTCAGGGCAAAGGACATAGAGCACAGCTCAGAGCCCTGGTGGTAGTTTCCGTGGGCACGTGGGGGTTCTGGAGCGAGGCCTGAAGGAGAGGGAAGATTGGGGTGGGGGGAGCATATACTGGAAGAATAGGAAGCAGCTTACAGGCAACGGGGATACTGAGGGTCTGGGGAACCCAGCAGACCCCATAGCCTGACCCTGTCACTCCCAGAGTTTCTCAGGTTCACTGCCCTGCCCAGCTGAGGCTCTGTCACTTCCTTCCTTGTTCCTTCACTGGCTTTCCAGCCATGACTTCCCAGCTGTTCTGATGCCATTACCAGGGAACTTCCTTAAGTGTGTCTTAAGCAGATCCAGAGCTGCTTCTCTTAGAGCTCAGGGGGTCACTGTTGGTGACTGGCCCTTTTCCTGCTCCCAATACAAAGTTGTGCACAGCCAGCTGGCCTGTGTGCCTCTTTCCTCTCCCACTTCCAAAGCACACTTCTAGAAACCTATACACAACTTGTCTAGACCAGAGGTTTTAAGCTGTTTTGTAGTGACAGAACCCCTTCCTTAAAGAAAAATACACAAAACATCAACAAATACAACAGGTTTGGAAAAGCAGCTCAGGTGGAAGCCAGGGCAGGGAGTGATGTGATCAGTTATGCATGTCACCTCTGGTACTTGGCCCTCCGAGGGTGTGCAGGATGGACTGGGGAAAGGGGACAAGACACCCCAGACAGAGAGGTGCCACTGTGCACACCTGTCACAGCCTCCCTGCAGGCTCTGCCCTCTCCCTATAGGACTTAGTGCTCGTCAGGAACACAGATGTGCAGGCAGCCCGCCTGGGAAACGCTGTCCACGCCATGATCACGTATCGCCGTAAACTGGACCGTGAAGAGATCAAGCCTGTGAGTTGTGTTGGGGGTGAGGGCGTGAGCAGGAGAAGAGGCCTGCGTCTGAGCCCTGCGGGGCCTTCCTCCCAGGTGATGGCGCTGGGCATCGTGCCCATGTGCTCCTACCAGATGGAGAGGATGTTCAACACCACTCGGATCCCGGGAAAGGACACAGGTACTGGGCTGAGGGGGCACCCGTGCTGGGACCACAGGATGGAGGCTCCTCCCTCCCAGCTGTGGGCCCGCCGTGGCCAGGTGCCCTACTACCTGCTGGTCACCGAGCATCCTCAGCACCTCAGGGTCGTGTAACTGCGAAAAATAGTTTATGGCCGGTACTAGACACCTATCGTTTATAGGCAGGGGGCTCACAGTGTGGGGGATGGGGGTCTCCTGTGCAAAGAGCAGCAGGAGGCCTAGTGGAGCTCCCTACGCATGGAGCCTGTTGAGGAGGAGGACAGGCTCACCCAGGGCCCCCAGGGCCGCCGGAACAGCCCCCGCATTTCTTAAGCCAGGACAGTCTGTGTGATTTCCTACAGCTTCGGCTTTCTCTTCTGTGAAACGCCTCACGGGACTGTGGTTGCATCATGAGAGACAGGGAAGCGCTGGGCATGGGGCCGGGGGAGGGGGAAGGCCTGGTGGAGGGTCCGCTGGCCACCTGGTGTGAGGCTGGGGGCCGTCCCAGGTGGTGTGGGGGGAGGGAGGTGCTCCCTACCTCCTACCTTCCCACCTGAGCCCACCCACGGCCCCTGCCACAGACGTGCTGCAGCACCTCACAGACAGCAGGCACGTGGCCGTCTACCACAAGGGCCGCTTCTTCAAGGTGTGGCTCTACGAGGGCTCCCGCCTGCTCAAGCCTCGGGACCTGGAGATGCAATTCCAAAGGATCCTGGACGACCCCTCCCCACCCCAGCCTGGGGAGGAGAGACTGGCGGCCCTCACCGCCGGGGGCAGGTGAGTGGGGCCCACGTCCCGGCGCCATGAGGAGAGGCGGTGGGCTCTGCGTGCCAGCCTGGAACTCAGCCGGAGGCCTGACCAAGGCGGAGGCCTGGGCCCCGGCGTCCTCTGTGTAAACCAGGACCTGCGGTTGTGAGGGGCGCTGGTGGTAACGGCCAGAGGGGAGGTGCCGTGGCCTCTAACTGCTGGTGGCCAGGTGGAGGCTGGGGACACAGGGCGCGGGAGGCGCCCTTATGCCCGCTGGGCCCCTGCTCCCTCTGCCCTCGGCCCGCAGAGTGGAGTGGGCGCAGGCACGCCGGGCCTTCTTCAGCTCCGGCAAGAACAGGGCTGCCCTGGACGCCATCGAGCGCGCCGCGTTCTTTGTGGCCCTGGATGAGGAGCTTCACCACTACGACCCCGAGGACGAGGCCAGCCTCAGCCTGTACGGCAAGGCCCTGCTGCACGGCAACTGCTACAACAGGTACCACTCCCCCAGCTCCCCTGCACGGCCCTCCCGGGCTCCGCCACGGCCGCCGCACCACTGCCCCGTCTCCTTGCACTGCAGGTGGTTCGACAAATCCTTCACTCTCATCGCTTTCAAGAATGGCCAGCTGGGCCTCAACACAGAACACGCGTGGGCAGACGCCCCCATCATAGGGCATCTCTGGGAGGTAACAGGCCCGGGGAGGGGTCCCGCAGGGCGGGCGGGGGTGGGGGCAGCGAGGCAAGGACAGCCGCTCAGCCTGACCTTCTCCCTGCAGTTTGTCCTGGGCACCGACACCTTCCACCTGGGCTACGCAGAGACTGGGCACTGTCTGGGCAAACCCAACCCTGTGCTGGCCCCCCCTCAGAGGCTGCAGTGGGACATTCCTGAGCAGGTGTGCAGGCCAAGAAGGGCCTGGGGTGGGCGTGGGAGAGTGACAAGTGTCTGAGCTGCCCTGCAGCCCTCCCCTCCATCCCAGACCCACTCTCAGGGGAAGGGTCCAGCCTGGCTACAAGGAGAACAGAGATTCCAGGACTGTTTGGGGGTTAGAGAAAAGACATGAGGCGTGAGGTGTGAGCTCATGTCCGAGGAGCACCTTGCACCCAACAAAGCCCAGCCGGGCCTCTGCAGATGCCCCCAGCTCGTCCTTTGCACCTCCTCCTCCCGAGGACGTCGGGCACACTGAGGCCGGCCCGGCCTTGCCTTCATCCATCGCTAACCCTCAGGCCTCCTGGACGTGACCCTGGAGTCCTTCTGCAGAGCTCTGCCCCCAGCTGACCCCTCCATGTCTCGGCAGTGCCAGGCGGTCATCGAGAGCTCCTACCAGGTGGCCAAGGCGCTGGCAGACGACGTGGAGTTGTACTGCTTCCAGTTCTTGCCCTTTGGCAAAGGCCTCATCAAGAAGTGCCGGACCAGCCCCGATGCCTTCGTGCAGGTCGCCCTGCAGCTGGCGCATTTCCGGGTAGGAGCCCCAGGCCACCAAGCAGGCGGGGGTGGCACCAGGATCCACCTGCAAGATTCACCCTTCTGTGTTCCGCAGGACAGGGGCAAGTTCTGCCTGACCTATGAAGCCTCGATGACTAGAATGTTCCGGGAAGGACGGACAGAGACCGTACGTTCCTGCACCCTGGAGTCCACAGCCTTCGTTCAGGCCATGGTTCAGGGGCGCCACATGGTGAGCCCCCATAGTCTCATGCTGAGGTGACCGCTCGGCCTCCTGCAGCTTGAGGATCAGGGCTGCTCTTCACTGCTCCGTTTCCGCCCCCAGAAAGCAGACCTCCAAGCTCTGTTCCGGAAAGCTGCTGAGAAGCACCAGAACATGTACCGCCTGGCCATGACAGGGGCTGGGATTGACAGGCACCTCTTCTGCCTTTATGTGGTCTCCAAGTACCTGGGGGTCAGCTCCCCTTTCCTGGCTGAGGTCAGTGTTGAAGGGCATGTCCTCCGTCCTCAGGCACTCTCCTGGCGGGTCTCGGCCTGTTCTCTGTCTGGACAACTGGGGTCAGTGTTCCCGCTCCACACCCCGCCCAGGCCTGTGGACTGGCACGGAGCAGCGCCCCCCCGGAGAGCTGGTGTTGGTGTGGGGGGGACAGACAAACACGGCATGTCAGGTGGTGGCAGCGCCCCCAGGGACGTGCAGAGGCTCAGGGGAGTCGGGCACCCAGGTGAAGGGAACCTCCAGTGCCCAGACACAGACATGGATACCAACACCAACACGGAGGCAGGGGTGTGGGATGTGGGAGGAACAGCGGGGGGGCGGGGGGGAGGCGGAGCGGGGGAGGGACAGGCAGGTCACATGATGGAGGTGCAGACGCTGTGATGGGGAGAACAGGCTAGGGAACCACGGGCAGCGGTCAGGAAGGTCCTGCCTCCCATCCCTTCTGTATCCTCAGCCAGGACAGTGCCAGGCTTGCGCACCCGTCCGCCGGTGTGTGCTGCATATGACTGCAGGCCCTCCCTGTTGCAGGTGCTCTCAGAACCCTGGTGCCTCTCCACCAGCCAGATCCCTCAATTCCAGATCCGCATGTTTGACCCAAACAAGTATCCCAATCACCTGGGTGCCGGCGGAGGCTTTGGCCCTGTAAGTGTCTTGAAGGTGGACAGGTGGGCAGGACCAGGGGCTGGGGGTGTCAGTGGAGAGTGCAGGAGCTCAAGGAGGTCAGACCAGAGGCTGGAACACAGCCCCAGACATGCCCTCCTGTTGACCCCAGGAAGAAAGGTGGCTGGGACCCCACCCTGTCGACGCCCCCTGCTGGAGTGACCCTGCAGGGGGCTGGGGTACCCTCTGAAGTGGGCTTACGGAGAGAATCCAGCTCTCCCACTGTCGGGGAGCTAGAGAGCCCCTGGAGAGGGCCAGTGCCCTCGAGCCTCCCGAAGGAGCATGAGGGCCTGGATCTCCCAGCGGGGTCTGCAGCCCCGGGGCACAGAGGTCATCTGTTTTCACACTGTTTCCTGGGGGTGGGCCCCTTCCTTCCAATCTCGTGGGCAGAGCAAGGATAACATCAGCTTGGCTTTCAGATCCTCAAGGCTCAGTTCAGCTCTTCTTCTTCACCCCTTGTGCTGCCCTCAGGTAGCTGATGACGGCTACGGGGTTTCCTACATGATCGCAGGTGAGAACACCATCTTCTTCCACGTCTCCAGCAAGTTCTCAAGCTCAGAGACGGTGAGTCTCTCCTGCTCCCACTCAGCCTGAGGAGGGGTCGCCCCTCAGGGTGTGTCTGGCTGGGGAAGAATCCTTCCTTGTGGGGACAGAGGGGTGGGGGCTCACCTGGAAGTTGGTCTGAGCTCTTGACTCCCACAGAACGCCCAGCGCTTTGGGAACCACATCCGCCAAGCTCTGCTGGACATCGCTGATCTTTTCCAAGTTCCCAAGGCTGACAGCTAAGGACTAGAGAAATGGCCAGCTGCCCTTCTGCCCCTACATTGTGGAGGAAGGGGCCCGAGGCCGGCTTGCAGGCACAGGGTGGCCGGACACAGGTGCCCAGGCTCCAAGGACACCTCTAGAAGCAGGTGCTCCCTGGGCAGACATTGCTCCTTGAGGGCTCAAGTGTTGGAGGTAGGGCTGGCGCAGGGCGAGAATCTTGATTTTTTTTTTTCTTGCTAGATGCTAATAAAAATACGGCTGTATAATTCTATTTTGGCCGTTAAGTACCTGTGGTTTTTTTGTTTGCTTGTTTTTTATAAATCTATTTATTTATTTATGTATTTATTCGCTGTGTTGGGTCTTTGTTGCTGTGCACGGGCTTTCTCTAGTTGTGGTGACCGGAGGCTACTCTTCCTTGCAGTGTGAGGGCTTTTAATTGTGGCGGCTTCTCAGAGCACGGGCTCTAGAGCACAGGATCAGTACTTGTGGCCCACGGGCTTAGTTGCTCCATGGCATGTGGGACCTTCCAAGACCAGGGCTCGAACTCGTGTCCCTGCATTGGCAGGCGGATTCTTAACCAGTGAGCCACCAGGGAAGCCCAGTACCTGTGTTTTTTAGCGGGGGTAACTAGGAGGCCCTTCCCCTGTTCCAGCTCAGGCCAGGGAGGCAGCAAGGAAAGGGCTAGGGCTGGAGACCATTTGTGAGAGGCTCTGACCTGCTTTGAAATCTGGGTCTCTGCTGTCCACACCCACATATGCACTTGGAATAAATTCTTGCTTCAGAACCTCCACCTGTTCCCTGGGGCCCTCTGTGCACGGACATGCCTTTTGCACCCCCTTGGGCTAGAGCACAGCTCTGTAGAGGCCCTCTGCATAGGGAGGAGCTGCAGTCCCAGGCTTGAGGTCTGGGTGCCAGGCGGTCATGTCTGTGAGAGGGCACACAGGATAATCTGGAGCAACAGATGCTGCTTCCCTCAGGTCAACTTTTATTTATTAAAATAACATTACGAGTAAACCAAAAAAAATTATTATGGGAAGTATAAGCACGTACTGAATTACTATTGCTGCATGCCTGAACGAATCTAGATCTCATTACTCTGCTAGGTGCTGAGAACCGGACATGAACTAGATACAGTCCCGGGCCTTCTCTTATTAACCAGTGCTTACTGAGCACCCACCCTCTACTTGGCTCTGTGCTGGGGATTCAGTGGTGAACAGGGCGCCACCTGTCCACGGGAAATTCACTGCTCAGTGAGGCAGCACGGATCAGCGGATGGAGCTTTTGAATAATCCCTGCAGCAGATACTTACTGAGTGCTGCAGCGTACTAAGCACTGGGATACAGCAGTGAACAAAACTGGCAAAAACAATCCCTCCCTGTGGGGCTTAGAGTCTAGTGAGGAGACAGGCAATAGCTAAGAAGAATGAGCAGATTACACCGTAAGTCAGACGGTGATAAGTGCTGAAGAGGAAAGTAAGGGGAGGCAGCCGCGGGCAGCAGCTGCAGACAGGGTGGCAGAGCAGGCCTTCCTGCGCGGGGCCCTTTGACTCGGACCAGCAGGAGAGGAGGGTGTGATCCATGTATGTACCTGAGGGCAGGGTATTCCTGGCCAAGGGGGTAGCTAGAGCCAGTGCTTCACACGGGAAGGAGCCTGCTGTGGGGGGGACAGCACCCGAGGGCCTGTGGCTGGCATGGAGTCAGGGGAGGAACAGGAGGGGCCAGGAGGAGTGGGGCAGCAAGGGCCTCGTAGGCCAGGCTCTGGCTTCTCTAAATTATGGGGGAAGCCACTGGCGTTTGAGCAGAGGGTGACATAATCTGTTGTAAATCTTAATGGGATCACTCTGGCTAAACAGAATGATATTAGAACAAAGTAGGGTGCAGTAAGGACAAAAGCAAGAAGACCTAGCAGAGGGCACTGCTCGTGGTGGTGGCGGAGTCGGGAGAAATGATGGGACTTAAACTAAGGGATGGAGAATCAGGAAGCTGAGGAGCCGTCCAAGATAATTCACATTTTCTGTTTGGGTGACCGGGTGATTAAATACGATTTTTAAATGTTGAGTTTGGCATGCCTATAAGAAACACCGGTGAGAATGCCTCACAGACTCTTGAAAATATAAACTGAACGAGAGGAGACTCAGGCTCCTGATAATAGCTTTGAAGGTGATCAGCACCCTCACAGCATGAGAAGATCCCCAGGACAGAGGCTCCTAACCTCTTCTGAGTCTCCGTGAGACGCTTACAAAAATACATCTATGCTCACAAAATGGTACATCCCCTATCAGAGCTTTCTTGGGCTTCCAAAAGTGTCTTCACAAACCTTTGCCTCTCGGGTGCCTGTGTGATACACCCTGGGAAACTGTCTGGGATTTGGTAGGCTTCTGGGAGACATCAGCTTGCCCAGCCCTGAGAGAACAGTGAGCACAGATTCCAATAAGCTGGCTTTTAATTAATGTTAAAATTCAGTCAAAATTATTTTATCTGATTTGTTCTTGGTGGAAATCAGTAAGAGAAGAAACCACAGTGCTAAACCAGGGTATAAACTTCTGGTGATCACCCACCAAATGCAAATCTGCATTAGTACCCCACAGGTGTGCAGATCTGCATTTGTTAAGGCTAGCAGCATAGCAGATAAAGCCTGAAATCTCAATGGCTTGACCCAATAGAAGTTTAATTCTTGTTCGGCTGGCTGAGGGGAAGACTCTGCATGTCATTATTCAGAGACTTGGCTGTTGGAGGTCCTGCCTTCCTCAGGTAGCTCCCAGTTTGCTTTGGACATCAACATCCCACAGGTACATGGAGGAGAGAGAGAGGGCTCACTCATGGGAGGCTTTTATGGACTCAGCCTGGTAGTGATACTGAGCATTTCTACCCGCATCCCACTGGCCAGGACTCACACTGCAAGGGAGGCTGGGAAATGTAGTCTAGCTGTGTGCCCAGGATATAAAGGAAACATTTGATGAACATTAGCCAGTTTCAGATGCACAAGGGCATGGGCAGACCAGACAGATGTCTCTGGACTCCCTGAGAGCCCATCCTTCTTGGCCTGGGCCCTGCAGGGTATTTCAGACACCCACCTCCACCTGCTGGGCCCTCACATTCCAGACCAACTGATCTTCTCTGAGCCTCTCCTGCTCCTCCACAAGAACCCTGAGCCCCAACTTCACTCTCCATTCCTAAAGGAGGCAGGCACATCCACACCCTTGCCTTTGCTAAACCTCCTGCCTGGAATCCTGTGCCGTTTCTCAGCCCGGTAAACTCCTACTCTTCCCTGAAGATGCCTTCATTACCCCTCAGAGTTATTCTTGATTCATGTTTTTCTGGGGTGCTATAACAGAAATCAGCTCTAGAAAGTCTAAGCAAATGATGGAATGATTGGAAATGTGCAGGTGGGTCACAGGTAGGAAGGAGCAGCCAGAGAACCAGGTTCAGAAGGGGCAGGAGCCTGGCAGCTTGGAGAGGGGATGTGGCCCAGACAGCAGACTCCTTGAGAGAGACGGGTCCTCACTCTGTGCCCAGAACTGTCTGGTTCAACTCTCGCTGTACTCCCTGCTCTGCAATCAGTCTGATAAGGATCGGGATCCCTGAGAAAATATTCAGTGGGTCCCAGGTTTGTGAGGAATCTCAAAGAGTTCAAGGTATTCAAAACCAAAGTTAACAACCTCCCAAACTGGCTTCTCACCCACTCTTCCCCATCTCAGCCGGTATCACCCTCCAGCCACTCATCCATTCCTTCTTTCTCCCTCACTGCCCACATAACCAAGCCTCGTCTAAATGGCTTCTGACTCCGCATACTTCCCTCCACCATGACCACCATCTCCCCCGTCCCCACCTCCATCATCATTCACCCCAAAACCAGCAACAGCTTGCTCCATTTCTCTTCTCCCTCCAGCACCCAGAGAGGCCTCTTCACCACATCACTCCTCTGCTCACTACCCTTCTGAGGTGCCCATCACCCTCCAAATAAAGACCGAGCTCCCTGGACTGACCTACAGGGGCCAAAGTGATCTCTTTAGCCTCCTCTTGACCAGGGTTATGTGCAGCCCCTCTAAGCGCTGAGCGGCGCTCTCACTTGGCCTTGCTTGGTGATCTGTGCTTTACTGCCTGGAGGCCAGAGCGCCTGGCAGACCTCGGCTGGAACCAGTGCCTGCACCTCCCAGATGCAAGCACCTGAGCCCCTGCCTCCTCTCCTTGGGCCTCAGCGTCCTCTTCTGTGAGCCAGCTGCAACAATGTCCGCCGCCCACGGCAGCTGCGAGACAAAATATTTGGGCCTTCAGCTACTCACTCAACAATGGTTACCAGCACTTGCTGTGCCACGTGCTGTCGTGTGTACTGGAGACACCGTGGTCAAGCAGTTGGCCCCGTGTACACGGACTTACACTCAAGGAGCAAGGGGGAGAACACGCGCATCAGGACGGGGTGTCCCCGCTCATCTCAGCCCTACCTTCCCTCAACCTCAGCCACTCCTCAATCCACTCCTCTGCCCCCCGTGCGGGAGAGACCCGAGTGTGGGCCTAGCCGGGGCAGCCCCGCCCCTTCCGCTCGCGGCGACCAGCCAATGAGACCTCAAGGCCGGGACTTGGGACCAGCCTGAGGGGGCTGTAGTCACGTGCTCGCGTCCCCGCCCCTTCCGCTCCAGGAGACCAGCCAATGAGGGCCAGAGTCCAGCTCGGGGGGCGGGTCTGGTAACGGAAAGGGGAGGGGCGTCATTCTGAGGAGCCGCCTCACGCTTCAGGCGGCAGAGCCGGGCAGCCGAGCCGGACCGAGCGCGGGCGAGCAGGAGGTGAGCGAGGCCAGCCCGCCTGGGGGTCCTGGGCTCTCCCTTGGCGCCCCGACCCCCGAGTCATGGCATCCTGAGGCGGTGCCCACCACCTCATGCCAGACCGAAGGTGTGGCCGCTACCCATTCCTCACCCACCCGGCCGCTCACCCCGGTCTCCCCACCCCGGTCTCCCCACGCGGGCCTCCCCACGCGGGTCTCTCCACGCGGGTCTCCCCACGCGGGTCTCTCCACGCGGGTCTCCTCACCCCGGTCTCCCCACCGTGATCTCCCCACGCGGGTCTCCCCACCGTGGTCTCCCCACGAGGGTCTTCTCACCCCAGTCTCCCCACCCTGGCCTGCCCACGCGGGTCTCCACACTCCGGTCTCCCCACCCGGGTCTCCCCACGCGGGTCTCCCCACCCCGGTCTCCCCACGCGGGTCTCCCCACCCCGCACCCACACCTCCTCCAGAGCCTCACATTGCACATGCGGAACTCTACACCTGAACCTCTCACCCATCACTCCCCACCTGGACTCACATCACACACCAGGCGTGGTCCCAGACTCTGACGCCCCTCGACTGCAGGACCACCTGTGCATCACATGCATTCTATGCACATGCTGTTCACGCACCCCACACACACACCCCTCACAGAGAATCTCTGATCCAGGTGCCCCTCTCATCCTCTCACATTCCTCGCTCCAGGAAGGATTCCTGACTTCATTAAAGCTCTTCATAGTGGGAAAGACCCTTGTGGCCCTGCTTGGCCACAGGCAGGGCCCCAGACCTTGCATTTCTCATGCTTCTAAATTCCTCAGTCTCCGACACCCACATTCCCTCAAACCTTCACACGCTAAGGCAATCCCTCAGTCCCCTCCCACCCCCACTTTCCCTCTGCCCACCTACCCCCATAGTCGACCACCACCCTCATTCCCTTGGGCTTTGGCGCTGGCTCAGGCCTCCTCTCCATCCTACTGTCATCCTAGGCAACCTCACCAGGAAGGAATGCCAAGGACCTTAATCCCATGGTCTTCCTCTTTCACTTCAGCTCATACCCCTTCCCTGGATCTACTTTCCAGACCCATCCCTCTCCTGAGATCCAAGGTTACTCTCGCCACAGCCTCCATCCTTCTAGCTGTCTCATGCTCCATCCCCCCAGTCTACCTGTCCTTCAACTCCATGTCCTCTATGCATCTGCTTTGTATCCACCTCTCATCTTACACATCCTTTGCTTGTGCCTCCACGGCATACACGTTTCAACTCCCAGGCAGGTTATACTTGTCCGTTTTCTCTGTGCCGCCGTAGGGTTCTGAGGATACTATGCAGCCATGTGGCCTCAGCCATACGACCACTGCTTCTCTGCTGCACCTCTAAGTGCCCCTAGGGAGGCACACAGCTCTGCCAAACCTTTATCCTTCTCCTCAAACCAAGAACGTCTATTCTTAGGAAAAAACCTTTTCATTGACATTCATAGGCAAGCTGGAGATCTCAAACTTGAACATGGACTACCTGGACCCTTACCTACCTTACTCCACCCCTACTTCTTTACCTTCCCTTCCCTTCACAGGGTGAGGTGACCATTTTCTCTGCACCATCAACAACCCTTTCTCCTGTTTCTTCAGCCTTTTCTGTTCAACTAGTCCTTTCCACATGGTCTAAAGACAGACAAGTCTCTGCCTTTGTAAATTCAAAAAACAAAAACTTTTACTCTGTACCACCTTCTCACTATCTCCCTCCTCATCTAATTCTGCATGCCCTATTTTGTCTAGTGATCCATTAATTCTTTTTTTTAAGATTTATTTATTTACTTACTTTATTTATTTATTTTTGGCTGCATTGGGTCTTCATGCTGCGCACAGGCCTTCTCTAGTTGTGGCAAGCGGGGGCTTCTTGTTGCACTGACTGGCTTCTCTTGTTGTGGAGCACGGACTCTAGGTGCGTGGGCTTCAGTAGTTGCAGCACGCAGGGTCAGTAGTTGTGGTGCACAGTCTTAGTTACTGTGTGGCACGTGGGATCTTCCCGGACTGGGGATTGAACCCATGTCCCCTGCATTGGCAGGCACATTCTTAACCACTGTGCCACCAGGGAAGTCCCTAGTGATCCATTAATTCTTTATTCATGGAAATCTGTTGCTACTTTTACTGCTCCCCTGAAACAAGTCTCGCTGAGATGACCAGTGACACCCAAATCAAATGTCCTGAATTCACTGGGCCCTTTTGTAATATGTGAGACTCATGTAACATCTCCCAACTTAAAAGACACCTATGACTCCACATTACAGCCCAGCTACTGGCCCATTTCTCTGCTTCTCTTGGAACCAAAACTCACAAATTTCCGCTTCTCTTCCTCCCTTCTCTTTAAACACATTTCAGTCAGGCTTTTGTCCCTGCCATTCCATGTGAAAACAGTTCCTGTCAAGATCACCAGTGACCTCCAGGTTGTTAAATCCAGTGGTCACTTTTTATTCCTTAGGCTACTTGACATGAGACACAATGGATCACTCTTTGTTTACTTTCTTCACTTCGCTTCCAGGACATCGATCTCTCCTGATTCTCCTTCTACCTCACGGGCTACTTCTTTTCAGTCTCGTTTGCTGGTTCCTCATCATCTTTCCATTGAAGGAAGACCTAAGCATCAGACAGCTCATACCTCTCTTCCATCTACCTTCACTTCCTAGGTGCTCTCAACTAGTCCCGTGGCTTTAAATATCATCTATGCTCCAGTGACTCCTAAATATGAATGTTCAGCCAGGCTTTCACCACACTCCAAGTTCCTATTTCCACTTTGATGTCAGCAAATACTGTGGACTCCTTTTTCACAACATATGCAGAATCCAGTCACTTCTCACTGCTTTCTCTTCTAACACTCTGGTCCAAGTCCCATCATTCCTTACCTGGAATTTTGCAGCAGCCTCCCCTTTGCTCCACCCTCTCCACCCCAGTGTATTCTCAACATTGCAGCCAGAGTGTTCCTTTAAAATCATAATTCAAATCATGTCACAAGTGTCAAATTCCTCTAATATCTCCTCATCTCACTTGGAATAAAAGCCAAAGTCCTGTGTAAGCTGCAGTATCTTTCCCAGCCACCTCATCTCCTAGTATCCTGCCCCCCTTCACTCCACTCCAGCATTGCCAGCCTTCTTGCTCTTCCTCAACCACACCCACATACTCACCCTCAAGGCCTTTTTTTTTCTCCTGTTCCCTCTGCACAGATATCTGTAAGACTCACAAGCTCACTGTCTTTGAGTCTGTTTCAAAATTTACCTTCTCAGAAGGATTTTCATACTTTACCGTATGTGGATTTGCTCCTCCTACTCCATTACTCTGTAACCCTCCTTAACCTGCTTTATTTTCTCTATAGCACTTATTACCACCTGACATTCTGTAAATTTACATGTTTATTGCCCCTCTCTCTTGACTAGAATGTAAACTCTACAGTGGCAAGTTTTTTTCTGTTTTATTTGGCAAAGTATTCCTAAGCACCTAAAACAGTGCCTGACATTCAACAAACATTTGTTGACTAAATGAATTAATTGGCCCATTCCTCCTCTCTTCTGTTGACTTCGAGTACACACTCCCCAGTTCCCTACAGTTCTGACTGCTTATCAGTGCCTTTTATGGTCTTGTTTCCTTCTACTCTTAACTGCTGATGTTTTTAAGGGCTTCTTCCTAGTTCATTTTCTCTTTTCTTTTCCCTTTACACATTCACTGTGAATGGTTTCATCTCTTCCCATGATTTAAACCACCATCAAACATTTATTTTCAGCTTAATCTCTTCCCAAGGCTCTAATCCTGCTTTTCAGTTGTTTGTTGGATAGCTCTGCCTGGATACTTGATAAGCACCACACACTCAAGATGCCCCAAATTGAACTCAACAGCCTCCCCATCCTACCCCTCCACCCCCATTCTTTCTCCTCCATTGCTCCAGCAATCCTGACAGTCATTCTCAAAACTACCCACTGTATTGTCTGAGGCAACTGTGAGAAAATGTAATGCTGTGGACCTCCACCTCTAGAATCAGACAGAACTAGGTTTGAATCCAACATTTCAGGCAGTAGAATGATACATGTAAAGGCATGGAGGCAAG
Organism: Hippopotamus amphibius kiboko; assembly: GCF_030028045.1. Taxonomy (NCBI): domain Eukaryota; kingdom Metazoa; phylum Chordata; class Mammalia; order Artiodactyla; family Hippopotamidae; genus Hippopotamus; species Hippopotamus amphibius. The sequence continues at coordinate 238,387 of NC_080192.1, forward strand.
AGAGAACATGGTGTTTTCAGCGTTCTCAATGACATGGCTATTACGGCCTTTTTATATGAGAAGGCTTTGGTTAGAAACTGAGCAGGACATTTGGCTAAATGGCTACTGCAACTCATAGAATCTTGCTTTACAAGTTTCTTTTTACCAGACTGATTTCCTTGATGACAGGACAGTGTACTTATTTTTTTAATCTCGGGTTTTTGTCATACTACTTGGCATATGGTAGTTACCCAAATTTACCAGATGACATATTTAATATGACTAAAGCTTAGAGTATGTATGAGGACATGGCTAGATACTGATAAATGTGAGCTTTGGTGACTTTAAAGGCATTATTTAAACAGAAAAGACTATTTGAATGTTTACTTTGGTTTTAAAAATTAACATTTTATTAAAGTTACTGATCTAAAATTCTAGTCTTCCTTGAGTATTTAAGTTTAGTTTATAAATGTTATCCTAAATAAGACTATTTATTATTTATTCTAAATAGGATTATTTTATTCTAAACTTTTTTTTTTTTATTGGCTGTGCTGGGTCTTTTTTGCTGTGCGCTGGGCTTTAGTTGCGATGAGTGGGGGGCTGCTCTTCATGGTGGTGCACGGGTTCCTCATTGCCATGGCTTCTCTTGTTGTGGAGCACGGGCTCTAAGCACGTGGGCTTCAGTAGTTGCAGCACATGGGCTCAATAGTTGTGGCTCACAGGCTCTAAAGCACAGGCTCAATAGTTGTGGCACATGGGCTTAGTTGCTCTGCGGCATGTGGGATCTTCCTGGAGCAGGGATCGAACCCGTGTCCCCTGCACTGGCAGGCGGATTCTTAACCACTGCACCACCTAGGAAGCCCCTAAACTTTTAGTCTTATTCTAGGTCTAGCATATATTTTTAATAGTAACAATGTTTTTGTTCCATTTACAAACAAACTCTTAATTATAAACTTAACGTATTCTATTTCTATAAGTACCTCAATTGCCTTAATAACAAACCTTCCCAACTTCTTATATAATTCTTATAAAAATCATAAGTAAAATTTACAAATATGGTAAACCTCAAGTTCTCTTAAATGTTCTAGAACTCCAATAAACTTACTAAGATTTTGAGATAAAATTACAACCCATAATCAATTTCACATTTGAAACTCCAATGACAAAGCTGACCTGCTACTCTAATAGACCAAATTCTCTTAAACAAACGCATATAATACCAAATAGTCATAGTACAGTTATCGCCCACTTGCGCAAGTTCACTTTATACCACTTCGCTTATATGAAAAATCTATATTAGTACCTGTTTCACTAACCAAAAGAAATCTGAAGAGCATTTTTGCTTTTATGAAAAAAGGTGAAAAATGAAAATAGTGTCCAGCATTTATGTGTTTTGCAGCAAGCCATATAGAGGCAGTGTGTGTGTGCACCCCAAGCGATGAGAGTGGCACTGCCAAGCTCATTCCCCAGGAACTGCACTCTGCATCTCAGCATTAGGCCACCACGGCTTTGAACTGTGTCTATGAGCATTTGTGCTTTATCTTGATTTATGTTGTGCGTTTGTTAGCAAGATGTGTCCTAAGGTAGTTGCTCCTTTGCCGTATGCCGTTTTGGCTTATGAAAGGTTTTCTACAAACACTCTGCTTTTGGACAGTGGGGGAAACCTCTAATTCTAGTCTTTATGCTCTTAATACTTTCTATCTTAATTCCCTCTCTTCCCAGAATTATAGATTATTCAGCCATATGATTTTTAGAGTTTCCTTCTCTTGTACTTTTTTTTTTTTTTTTGGTTGCACCTGGTCTTAGTTGCAACCATGGGCTCCTTAGTTGTGGCATGTGAACTCTTAGTTGTGGCATGCATGTGGGATCTAATTCCCTGACCAGGGATCGAACCCAGGCCCCCTGCATTGGGAGCACAGAGTCTAAACCACTGCATCACCAGGGAAGTGCCCTTTTGTACTTTTTATTTTTATCTTATTTATTTATTTTTAAATTGAAGTATAGTTGATTTACAATGTCATGTTAGTTTCAGGCGTGCAGCACAGTCATTCAGTTTTATGTATATATATTTATATTCTTTTTCAGATTCTTTTCCTTATAGGTTATTACAAAATATTAAGTATAGTTCCCAGTGTCTGGTACTTTTTAGAGTTGTCTTCTCAGCTTGCTGAGATTTCATAATGATCAGAGGACATTGGCTGGGGTTCAGTGACTCTCTAACAGTCTTCACCTGACTTCCAGAACATGACTCTCCTGGTTCTCCTTCTACCTCTCTGGCACCTCTTCCTCAGTTTTTCTGGGTTGTTCCTTTGCATTTCCCCAGTCTTGATGTTGGGCCCTCTTCTCCATCTGTGTTTTCTCCCTTGATCTCACCCATTCTCATGTCTTTAAATATCATCTGTATGCTGATGTCTCCCAAATTTCTATCTCTAGCCTGCCTTCTCCCCTGAATTCATTTATTTAGCTGCCTACTCAACATTCCCACTTGGATGCCTCATAAGCATCTTAATATGTTCAAAACTGAGTTATTTCTTTCCCATGCAAACTGGCTTCTTCCAGTCTTCCCCCATCTCAGTTAATGGTACCACCATTTCTGATTGCCCAGCCACATACCTTAGCGTTGTCTTCAACTTCACAGTGACTCATCAGCAAATCTTGTCAACCCTGCCCTCAAAATATACCCTGAATGGTCCTCCTTCACACTACTTCCATCAGTCCTATGCTGATCTGAGCTATTATTCTCTCTCACCTGCATTATTCCAGTGACCTCCTTCTAACTAGTCTCCCTGCCTCCACCCGTGTCCATAAAAGCTATTCTCAGTCTAGTTATTTATTAACATGTAAATCAGATTATCACCCTCCAGACTCCCATCTCACTCAGAGAAAAAGCCAAAGTCTTTTCAGTGGTCTACAAGGCCCACCTCAATTTCACCCACCACGTTTTGACCTTATTTTCTACTATACTTCACTGTCTCTATACCAGCTATACCACCCTTATTGCTCTTCCTCCAGCTCATCCAGCAGGCTCCTAGCTCAGGACCTTTGTTCTTACTATTTCCTCTGCCTGGGATGCACTTTCCCAACATATCTGTATGATTCATCATTCTCTCACTTCCTCCAGGTCTCTAATCAAAATCACTTCAGCAAGATCTTCCCTGCACACTTATCTGAAATATAGCCACTACCCTATACACACTCTCTCCCACCCTCCATCTCTGGTTGACTTTTTTCTTTAGTACTTATCCCCTCCTTATATTTATTTCACTTATTTTGTTTATTGTTTCCCCTCCCCACTAGAATATAAATTCCATGAGACCAAGGATTTTAATGTTGTGTTCACTGCTGTATCTCAGAATCTAAAATAGTACTCAATAAATAAGTGTTGAATGTATGGATACAATAAGTGGAACTTTGTAACTTAATGAATTGAGCAAGCAGTCCACACAACTTAGATAAGAATTACGTAATTACCCACTTCCTTACCCTCACATAGATTTTTGTAACCACCCACGTGCAAGAATTATTCCATTTTGTACTTCCTTAGCTCTTTTGTAAGAAAACTGTAGAGATTTTTAAACTTTCCAGAATTTTGTGTTATTTTCATGGATATCTTTTTATTACACCTCTTGTAAATACACAGCTCTTGTAAATGTTAAATAATATCTCATTAACTTTTGGATTTCTTAAGGCTTTCAATTAGTTGGTCACATCTTGGAACTAGGTGAGAACAGGGGCAGTCAGGAGCTAGATTATGAAGGATCTTATATCTATAGTAGAAAGGTTGTATTTTATCCTGAAATAAATAGGAGCTATTGAAGTGTTTCAAACAGTGATATGGTTAGTTTGCATGTTAGGAAAGGTCACTCTAGGTGTGAACTGGAGAATACATTGGACAAGCAAAAGCTACAGCAAGGAGACCAGTTAGGTGTCTATGGCAGTAATCCAAGTGAAAGATGAAGGGAGCCTGTACCATTAGTTCCAAACTTTATATTTTCATCTCCAACCTACCTCCTGAACTCCAGTCCCATGTATTCAACTGCCTATTTGTATCTCCAGTTGGAAGCCTAATAGGTATCTCATAGCAGTAACATGTTCAAAATAGAGCACCTGGGACTTCGCTGGTGGTCGAGCAGTGAAGACTTCACGCGTCCACTGAAGGGGGCATGGGTTCAATCCCTGGTTGGGGAACTAAGATCCCAAATGCCGTGTGGTGCAGCCCCCCCTGCCCCCCAAAAAATTAAAATCGAGAAAAGGGCACCTGGTTTACCTTCTACTCTGCTCATTTCCTGGTCTTCCCCATTTCAGTTAATAACACCACCATCCATCAAGTTGTTCTCACCAAAATTAGGAGTCGTTCTAATTTCTTTCTTCCCATCACTTGCCCCTGCAAACCTTGACACAAGTCCTCTACCGAATTCTGTTGGCTCATCTTCCAAAATATAAGCAGAACACTTCCCTCTCACTATTCATATTATCACTGAAGTCTAAGCCACTGCCATCTCTAGACCACTTTAGTGCTCTCCTGACTAATTGGTCTTCCCACTCTTTCCTCCTCTCAACCTTCTGCAACAGTCCATTTTCCAAACAGCAGCTGAAGTCTGCTGTTACCTTAAAACATAATCACATAATCCCCTGCTCTCTCAACCTCCAGTGGCTTCTCCTCACTCTCAAAATAAAACCAAAGTTCTTGCCTACTTAGTTGATCTCATGTCCTACCACTCTTCTCTCAACCCCATTCTCTATTCCTTAAAACACACCAGGGCCACTCCCACCTTTTCTTGAGCCATTGGCTCTGTCTGGAACTCTTCCCCTAGATCTTCACATGACAACTCCTTGTTGTCATTCAACTGGCAGTTCAAATGTCACTTCATTAGAAAGGACTTCTCTAACTTTACAAGCCAAAGCACTCCTCCCCGTGAAAAATCTTTATTACATCATCCTTCTTATTTTCTTTATAGCGGGGACCACAAGCTGAAGGTATCTTTATGAATCTGTTAACTTGGCTATTATCAGTCTCTCCCCCTGGAATGGAAACTCCATGACAGCATCCAGTCTGTTTGGATCCTCAGATACACTGCAGTGTCCCCAGAGCCATCGTAGATGTCTGGCACATAGTAGATGCCCAGTAAATCTGTAATCAGTGGTGGATAATGGACTGGATCTCAATTAAGGCAGCAACCTTGGAGAGAGGGAGGAAGGTACTGATAGGAGAGACCTTAAATAGCTGGACCACGCTATGATTTCCACACAAGGGCAGAGTTCAGTTCACTGGTGGCTCTCAAGCACTGACCCTTCCTGACCCATAGATGATTTAATGTTTATTCCATGAACAAATAAAATTAATAAGTTTCAGTGACCCCTTAGGTCAGGAAGATAAGAGAAGGAGTTAAAAATGACCTAAGTTTTCTGGCTTGGGCTACCTAGCTGTAAGTAGTGGAGCTAGAATTGAAACATTAGTCTGTCTCACTGCGTCTTCTTTCTGTGCACTGCCTAGATGGCTGATTCTGACCCTGGGGAAAGACACTATGACAACATGCTGAAAATGCTGTCAGACCTGAATAAAGACTTGGAAAAGCTATTGGAAGAGATGGAAAAAATCTCAGGTAGGATGTTTTCCCAGGCAGGGTACCTTCCCCCTTCTTTCCAAGAGCTCAAGTCCTCCCTACACTTCTCCCTACACTCAAATCAAGTACCCTCTCAACCAGGTCTTCCCTGGCTACTTTTCAACTTCTACACCATGTAACTACTGTACCACAAGATTTTATACTAACCACTGAATATTGCCTCGAATTGTTTTCTGATTATTTTATGTACGGTTGCATCTTATCTCTGCAAATGGGCTGTTATCTTCTTGAGGGCAGAAATAGCAACTTCTTCTTTTGTAACTGGGCACACAATACCATACCCAAGCTCAGGTACTCAGCAAGTGACAAACGGTGTTAATATAACACCTGTGAACAAAGTTGGAACATTCTTTCTGTGAATCATTTAAATAAAAACAGGTTCAGAGTTATAGTGCTAAGACTGGTGAGGTGCTGAAATGGGAGGTACAGCCCCATGTAATGAAGCAGCAATAGAGTTGAACAAATTTCTCCATTTTTGGAAAAGAATGTTAGTCTGTTATTTTATTCAATGTTTCCACTAAGCGGTAACTAGCAGTGGTAGTGATACCATTATAATTTCTTTAATTTGTTCTTTACTAGTTCAGAATATGTGTAATTCTTATAATCGTGTGAGCGTAAGTTTTGCTAGAGAAAATATAATGTAAAACAAATTTTAGAAAGCCTGCATACCCTACTGAAATGAAAACAAATTATTTTTAAGGACATTCTTAGTTTATAAATAATCTCCATTTATTACAACAGTCTTCAGAAAATTTCTTCTTAAGAAATGTTTACAATTTTGTGCCAATGTACTTGAAAGTTTTATATATACCTTAAAAAGTTGTATAATTCATTTTGCACTATGTTATTTGATTCCTTCACTCTAATTAAATATTCTCTTATGTAACAGCATTTACTAAGCACCTATATGTGCTTTTCTAAGAATACAAAGCTGAATAGAGATGCTCCTTCATTAGAAGAAGTGAGCGGGGGCCAGAAACAGACATCAAGGTGACTAATTATAATTTAAATATATAAATTAAAATTAAAGCACATTTTAACTTTATGTTAAAATTATAATCTGGCAAATGCTGATAGCGGTGTACACCAAGTACTGGGGAGGGAGCAGAAAAGGAGGAGAGGCTGACTGCTTGTGGAGGCAAGTGAGGCTTTGAACAGAGCAGAGCATTAGGGAAGGAGTAGGGAGTGGACAGGTGAGGTAGGGCCTGTGGGTAGAGAAGAGGGACAGTCCAGGAGAAGAGATGGCCAAGGCCATGTGCCGGTAAGGGAGAGACTCACATAGTCAAGAAGCCATATTAGTGCATGAGATTCACAAGGTGGCAGGCCAAAGAAAGAAGAGACTGAAAAGGTGAGAAGAAGGGTCTTCAATGCCAAGCCAAAGAGGTTTACCTTTCTTGTCTAGGTGATAGGGAGCCATTTGGGATTTCAAGGAAGACACTTGCTTTTAGACAGATACCTCTGGTAACAACAGTGTGAGAGATGGTTCAGAGAGGGAAGACTGGAGCCCAAAGGCCAATTAGGAATGTTTGCAGAACTAAAGGCTGAAAAGGAGCTAGTCTTAACTCAGGCTTGGCACTGAGAACAAGAACAGAATAGCAGATTTCTGTGATAGAATCTCAGTGATTTGTAAGAGCTCTTTATGTATTAAGACTATTAGATCCTTGTTCAAAATTATAGTAAATATTCTCCCAGTTTGTTTAATTTTGTATATGACGCTTTGGTAAACAGAAGTCTTATGTAGTAAAAATTTATCAATATTTTCCTTTTTGATTTATTCCCATTGCTGCGACGCCTAGAAGATCTTTCCCTAATCCAAGATCAGTGAAATAGTCATTTCCTTCTACTCTGTGTTCTTTTTTTTAAAACATTTAATTTTAAACTATCTAGTGTGCCAAAGGAACCAGGCTGTGTACTGCATTTTTATTTAGATTCACTAGAGTCTCTCTTTTTGGGCAAATATTCCAGGAATAATTAAGGTAATAGTTAAGTAAGTTATTAAGTAATAATAAAAGTTAATATTGCTAAGATGGTATTACTAAGGTAATAGTGTTGTAAAAAAAATGCCCTCTCACCTTAGAGACAAGGTTGACAGGTGTATGTATTGAAACAAATCACATAAAAGACTTAGCTTTGACAACTTTTAAAATTTGTCTTTTAAGTTTTCTAAGTAAACCTGAAATTGATACATTCAATTGTTGTATTTAAGCAGCTACACATCTTGGAAGGCTGTGCACTTCCTTTCTCACAGAAATAGAACAAATGTAGCCTGCATCCACTTGGTGTGAGTGAGGCTTCTGTTGTGCCTGATTCCACATCCCCTTCTCTTGGTGCTTTTCCACATCACATTCCTTGAATTGGTATAAGGTCTATTATTTCCCCTTTAGCTTATTCTTTCCTTCGTTTCACTTGCATGTATTTTCCTCTTTTTATAATTCTAATTTTATATCAATGTTCTGCACAGTTGTCTAATTTTGGAGGGCAACATAAATCTTTTAAAAATTGTCTTTAGCAGTTTATCAGCTGGAAAGGTATGTTTTTATCAACATATAAGCAACCACAGATTAAATAGTATCAAAATGTTTTGTAAAATTTACCTTTTGTAATTTCTTAAGTAAACGATATGTTCTTGGGCCCATGGATAAGGAAATTAGAGCTTACAGAGTAACTTGTTCAGGAAATTCCCTGGCAGTCCAGTGGTTAGGACTCAGCACTTTCACTGCTGGGGCCTGGGTTCAGTCCCTGATTAAGGAACTAAGATCCCGCATGACTCATGGCTCAGCCTAAATACATACATACACACACACATACACACACACACACATACATACATACACACACACACACACACATACATACATACACACACATACATATATACATACACACATACACACATACATACACACACACATACATAACTTGTTCAAAGGCAGTTGGTCAAATTGTAGTAATATCCAGGTCTACTCAACCTCTAGAGTCTTCTTTTTCTATATTCTGAAATTATATGTATAGTATTTGGAAACATCTCTTTACTGAACAGTTAATGGTGAAACCGCTAGAGATAATTTCTGATAATTTTTTCAATTTTTTCTTTGGCTAATGCTTTACGATTGTGTCATTTTGGGTATTTCATTTATCCTCCCACTTGATCCATTTCATCAGTATTTTCTAATTTATTAGATTACTACTATATACAGCAGAATTTTCTATGTGTGATTATTAGCACTAAAATAATTATTAAATTATTATAATGAATAATTATGCTTATATTTAATAAATATTGTTGATTCATAAACTGATAATTATTAAGTAATGATTTTTAAAAGAAACGCTGCATGTACATTGTTTTTTAAAATCCAAAGTAAACTCAATTAAAATAGAATATTGCAAAGAAACTGTAAAATCAACAAAATCCACCCACTCAGAATTAACTACTGTTAACGCTGGTGAACACAATTCCAAGTCTCTCTGCAAAACAGAATGATGGACTGACACGTGGATGCAGAGGGGGATCTTTCTTTCTGACAGGTACACTTCAATTAAAATGGAATCATACTGTATAAGCTACTTTTAAAATAGAGAGTGCTACCTTTAATTTCACTTAAGAATTTAAATTGAAGTGAAACTGAAGAAATTCTATACTTAAATATTTCTTCACCATAAAAATATATTAGCTTCTATAAGGTTGTTCTAAAATTAGGAAAATTTGTGGGGAAACATTACGGAAGTTAGTGTTATTTTTTCAGTTGTATGTTTTATCTTTATTCAGGATCTAATAACAGTAGTCAGTAATATTTATGCATTACTTATTAATTGCTATATACCATTCTAAGCACTATATGAATTTGTTCATTTAATTCTCACAACAATTTTTGACATACAGCGATTCTTATTATCCCTATTTACAAATAAAGAAACTGGGGCAAAACTGTCCTTCGTTATACTGTTACTTGCATTTGTATATTATCAAGTACAAATAATGTTTACATTAACAATAACATTTACACTCTATTCTGTAATCATAATTCTGTGAGACTTACACATTCTGTATTCAAATAACTCAGAGTTAAACCTAGTAACTGTAACTTTGGACATCGTGTTCCTTGAATTCATAAGTGCTTTTGTTTTTGAGAAGTATTTTTTTCTTTTCTTTTTATTATATCTATATGAGATGATGGATTTTTTTTGGGGGGGGGTTTGTGGGGTTTTTTGGTTTTTGTTTTTGGCTGCGTTGGGTCTTCAGTTGGGTCTTTGTTGCCGTGCAAGGGCTTTTCTCTGGTTGCAGCAAGCAGGGGCTGCTCTTCGTTGCTTCTCAAGTGTGGTGCCTTCTCTTGCTGGGGAGCACTGGCTCTAGGTGCGTGGGCTTCAGCAGTTGCAGCACGTGGGCTCAGTAGTTGTTCCTCGGCATGTGGGATCTTCCCGGACCAGGGATCGTACCTGTGTCATCTGCATTGGCAGGCAGATTCTTAACCACTGAGCCACCAGGGAAGTCCTGAGACACTACTTTTTGCTTCTCCATTCTTCTCAGTTATGGACACCTAGACTGCCTACAACTCTTCATCACCAAAAACAATACTGTAATGAACATCTTCGTACGTCTATGCTCAAGGATCTGTGTAACCATTTTAGGGGATACCAGATTACCTCACAGAGTGGCTGAGTCAGACTGTGCTCCCACCAGCAGTGCCTGGGGGTGCTTAGATCTCAGGAGCTCACGTACACTTGATATCATCCAGCTTTCTAATTTTGCCAGTCTAGTAGGCGTAAAGTGATATCTGATTGTTTTAATCTGTACTTCCCTAATGAATTCCAGGTCCTCCTCAAGTGCTTGTTAGTCTTTTGGTCGTCTTCTTATGGAGTGTAAGAGGCAGTGTGGGCACAGGCGCCTGATTACGCGGGTCAGATCCTGCCTGTGCTACTTGTTAGTTCTGTGACGCGGGCAAGCCGCTTAACCTCTCTGTCCTTCTGTTTCCACTTCTGAAAAAGGAAGACAATTATAATATCTATATCTTAAATGTAAGTAAATTTTTATTGAAATGAAATTCACATAAAACTAACCAATTTAAAGTATACATTCAGTGGCATTTAATACATTCATAATTTTGTGCAGCCACCGACTCCATCTAGTTCCACATTTTCAACACCCTAAAAAGACATTTTACACCCATTAAGCAGTCACTCCCATACCTCTCTATTCCCAACCCCTGGCAACCACCAATCTGTTTCCAGTCTCTGTGGATTTACCTATTCTGGATATTTCATATAAGAGAATCAGATAACATGTGACATTTTGTTTCTGGCTTCTTTCATCTAACATAGTATTTTAAAGGTTCACCCATGTTGTAGCATATATGAATACTTTAGTCCTCTATATGGCTAAATAATATTCCCTGTGTTCATCCATTGATGGATATTTGGGTTTTGTCCCAATATTTAATTATTGTGAATAGTGCCACTATGAACATTTGTATACGAGTATTTGTTTGAGTACCCATTCTTTATTGTTTGGGATACTATCTAGGAGCGGAATTGCTAGGTCATATGGTAATTTTATAGTTAGCTTTCTGAAGAATGTCAAACTGTTTTACACAATGGTGCACCAGTTTACAATCCCACCAGCAATGTACAAGGGATCCAATTTCTCCACATCCTCACCAGCACTTGTTATTTTCCAGAGGTTTTTGTTGTTGTTGTTGTTGTTGGATTTCTTTTATTGATTTGAATTAGTTTCTTGTATATTCTAGATATTAACCCATTATCAGTTTTAGGATTGTAAATGTCTTCTATCATTTGTATGAAAAATTTGTCCGTGTTGTCCTTAGTTGAAAAAAATATTTGATAAAATCAAATTCACCAACATTTTGCCTTCCGGGTTGTGATTTTTAAGAAGTTCCTGGATCACAGGTATTCTGCTAAATTTTGATCTATAAATGTTATTTTAGCTTTCATATTTATGTCTCTAATCCATCTGGAGTATACGGTCCTTTTTTCTCCTTTTTTCAGGAGACATATATTTCTGAAGGATTTTTTGGTGTTATTTTTGTCATATACTAAATTCCATACACCCTTAGGTCTATCTCTGAGCTTACTATTTTCTTTCATTGGCCTATTTGTCTCTGCCACACTATTTTTAAAATAGGGCTTTAGGGAATTCCTTGGCAGTCCAGCGATTAGGACTCCACACTTTCACTGCTGAGGGCCAGGGTTCAATCCCTGGTTGGGGAACTAAGATCCCACAAGCCACACAGCATGGCCAAATTAATTAATTAGTTAATTAATTAAATTAGGGCTTTATAGGATGTCTAGATATCTAATAAGGCATATCCCCCCCCCCTTTTAGCTGTTCTTTTTTAAGATTGACTTGACTATTGGACATTTATTCTTTCATATACACTTTTATAATTTACAAATACTGAGAGTTTTATCTCTTACCTTATACCTCTTATTTCTTTAAAATTTTTAAATTCCATTTACCAGCATCTTCAATACCAGTAACATTATTAGAAAGCATCCTTGTTTGATTCCCAAAAGAATTTATCCACAGTTTCTCCATTAAATATAATGTTTGCTATAAGTTTTTGGTATATCACCTTTACTAGGTGAAAATGTCTCCTTCTGTTCCTAATTTTTAGAGTTTTTATTTTCTAAAATCACAAATAGGTATTAAACTTTGTTAACTGCTTTTTTTTCATTAACTGAGATATTACTATGATTTCCCCCCTTTTATTAATGTAGTTAATTATGCTGGTTGATTTTCTGATACTTGACTATCCTTGAATTTCTTTTACAAACTCTACTTGATCAAAACATTTTTTTTTTTTTTTTTTTTGGCACACAGGCTTAGTTGCTCCGAGGCATGTGGGATCTTCCTGGAGCAGGGATAGAACCTGTGTCCCCTGCATTGGCAGGCAGATTCTTAACCACTGCGCCACCTAGGAAGCCCAAAACATTTTTTTTAATGTTTATTTATTTATTTGGCTGTGCCAGGTCTTTGTTTCAGCAAGCAGGATCTAGTTCCCTGACCAGGGATCAAACCCAGGCCCCCTGCATTGGTTAGATCTTATTTATTTATTTACTTACTTACTTACTTTGGCTGCGTTGGGTCTTTGTTGTTGCACATGGGCTTTCTTTAGTTGCAGAGAGCGGGGGTTGCTCTTCATTGTGGTGTGCAGTCTTCTCACTGCGGTGGCTTCTCTTGTTGCGGAGCATGGGCTCTAGGGGCATGGGCTTCAGTAGTTGTGGCTCTTGGGCTTAGTTGCTCTGTGGCAGGTGGGATCTTTCCGGACCAGGGCTCGCACCCGTGTCCCCTGCATTGGCAGGCGGATTCTTAACCACTGTGCCACCAGGGAAGCCCCATGATTAGATCATATTATATTTAGGATTTTACATCTATTTTCATGTGAGACACACCTATAATTTTTTCACATAATCTTTGTCTGGTTTTAAAATAAAGCAGCTTAGGGAAAATTATGTTTTTATTTTTGCTTATCTCTGTTCTCAAATTTTCTACAGTGTAAATGGAATGCTTCTATAAAACACTTTTCTTAAAAAGTTACACCAATCCACACAGTCAGCTTATCAGTCTTCCCTCTTTTTCTAATTTCTGGAATCACTTACATTAGATAAGAATTAACTGTTCTTTCAAAGTTTGGTAGAACTCATGTGTAAAACCATCTGGGACCTGAGATTTGAGGAGGCTGACCTTCACCATTTACATTTTAAAATGTTGATTCTTCCATTTTGCCAATGATGTGAATTAGCCTGTGGGCCATAAACTCCCGGCTTCTCTTCATCCCTTTATCACCTGGCTCAACTGGCCTTGTCATTCCTGTTCCCTGCTTCTACCTCTTCTACTGTCAGAATAAATCTACTTACTGCATCCCTCGTTAGTCCTCCCCTCTCCTACACAGATTTTTGGAACACTTTATCCACATCCTTTACTGAACCCTGCATCTAGGTGCACATTTTAGCACTTTTTAAAATTTCTGTTAAAAATGGACATGGCCCTACCCAGCAGGTTATCAGAGTGGGGTGAGCCCTAACTGCCTCTCAGAATATCTGCTGTTCAGGCCCCTCCAGACATTAGCACCTTGGCTTTGCTCTTGCGCAGGCCTTTCCAAAAGCCCTCTGAGAGGGCCTGCCCTCACTACCTGGTCTAAAGACTCTTCCTACCCCATTTCTCTGTCACAATACATGTTGCTTCACAGCTCCTTTCACAATGTGTAACTGTCCTATGTGTTTATTATCTGTGTCTTCCCACTGCAACTAGTATAGATGCTCATGAGGGCAGGGATGTGTCTATCCTGTAGGACACCCAGCCTTTTTGGCACCAGGGACTGGTTTTGTGGAAGACAATTTTTCCACGGAATGGGCTGTGGGGGGAGATGGTTCAGGTGGTAACGTGAGCGATGGGGAGTGGCAGAGGAAGCTTTGCTGGCTCAACCACCGCTCACCTCAGGCCAGTACCAGTCTGCGGCCTAGGGGCTGGGGACCCCTGCTGTAGGAGACTGCTGGATCATCAGGGCTGCCGTAGCAGGATGCCAGCACAGGGCAGGTGCTCAATACATATTGAACGAATGAAAAACTCAGGAGACATATATTTCTGAAGGATTTCCAGATGATTGTAAGTCCTTCCTATTCTATATATTCTAATTTTTCCCCCTTGGATCAAATCACAAGAGGGCTATGCACTTGATATAGTGGTTTAGTGTCTCATTGAATTGCCTTTTCTGAACTGTGCTTTGGTACTGTGCCACCAGCTTTCTTTTACTAGTGATTACAATTGTAGACATAGAAGAATGTCTTTGTATTTAAAATAGGGACGTTGTCAAGGACATTTTCAACTATATCACATACCTCTCATGAAATATACCTATAGGAAAATTCTTTCTTAGGATAAAAGCGTCTTTAAACAATGTGTTTGTTTCTATTTTATGGTCACTGAATCTTTTCTTTTTTTAATGATTTTCTATTTATTTATTTATTTATTGGCTGTGTCGGGTCTTCATTGCTGCACACTGGCTTTCTCCAGTTGCGGCGAGTTGGGGCTACTCTTCATTGTGGTGTGGGAGCTCCTCATTGCGGTGGCTTCTCTTGTTGCGGAGCATGGGCTCTAGGCTCGAGGGCTCCAGTAGTTGCGACACACGGGCTCAACAGTCGTGGCTCACGGGCTCTGGAGCACAGGCTCAATAGTTGTGACACATAGGCTTAGTTGCTCTGCGGCATGTGGGATCTTCCTGGATTGAACCCATGTCCCCCGCATTGGCAGGCGGATTCTTCACCACTGCACCACCTAGGAGGTCCCTATGGTCACTGAATTTTATAACTGAGCATGTTTCTTTCTCCGCTTTGGCCCCAGGAAACTCAGGGCTAGAATTTCAGCAGCTATGTAGGACTATACAAGATTCATTTCTATGAGCCGTTTTTTGTTTGTTTTTATTTTTGTTTTATTTATTTTATAGTAAGAGTTTCTCCTTTCTTGAGCACCTAATGTGTGCGAGGCAGTTTACACATATCGGCCGTTTAATCTTCACAGCAAGCAGTGAGATCCGGACATTGTCCATCCTTTACATATGATGGGATGAGGTTAGTAAGTTTAAATCACTTACTCCAGGCCACGCAGCCAGTGAGTGGAGAGCTGGGAAGCAGACTCTGCCCTGGCTGCCAGGTCCATGCTCCACCTGCTGTCCAGATGGCCTGACGTGGTGGTCTGCAGCCTTCCTGCATCAGAATTACCCAGGATGTTCGTTAAGATGCAGGTTCCTGGACACCATTGCCAACCTGCTACACAAGAACCTCTTTGAGTTCTGAGAGAGGCCAGCAGTCTACATTTTAACAGGTGTCCCAGGTGGCTCTCATGCTTCCAGAAGTTCGAGAATCCCTGTGCTAGCTGTCTATAGTCATATGCTCTCTATCTGTCAAGGTGTACTGCACGTATCTTCTGTAACAACTTCCCCTAACCAAACAGATGCCACCTTGTGTTAAACTTCAAGTCTGCCACACTGCTGACCTCGCTTGTGTGTAGACATACGTATGCATTTGTTATTAATCATTCTGCCTATCTCTCTCTCCCTGTTTTTTTTTTCTGGCCAGGCTGCACAGTTTTGGGATCTTAGTTCCCTGACCAGGGATTGAAGGGTTGCCCTTGACAGTGAAGGTGCAGAGCCCTAACCACTGGACCGCCAGGGAGTTCCCTGTCTGTCTCTTCTTTGGTTAATTTCCTGAAGGACATAGTTTCCCAAAGTATCCAGCATCCTTTAGCCCAGCCAGGAGACGTTCTAAGGGCATGTATTTCTGCACAAAGAGACAACCTTGTTCTTTGTACTTCTAAAGGAGAGACTCACACCAGCGGGGGGGCAGGTGCTGCCGAGGGAAGGAGGTGGGGGTGGGGTTTCCGCCCACACCACTGGATTTGTACAGTAAGCACATGTTCAGCTATAGGCCCAGGGGACGCTGCCCTCAAGTTGCTCTCGAAGGGAAAGAGCAAGAAGTTTGGTCAGCGCAGTGGTGAGCACCACAAGATACCTAACATGGAACCCAGTAAAACTGCCCTGAAGGAGGAGCCCCCGGACGGGCCTTCATGAAAGCAGAGAGGTGCCCGGGTGGAGGTGGGCAGGCATCCCAGGCCCATGAGCATGAGATGACCCGAGGCTGGAGCCTTGCGGCAGTGGGAGGGGTCAGCCCTGCCTGAGTATGTGAGCTTCGGGGGGGTTATGGCTTCTTGGGGGTCACCCTGCAACCACTTACCTACATGCAGCCATGAACTGCATACAGTTAAGGACCTGTGATCACCCTCATTTTCCCTAACATTTCACGTCAGACTGGCCTCCAACCTTTCAGCGTCCTGGGCTGGTGTACCCAGAAATTAAGACGTGTGTGCGATTGGAGAAGGTTCGTCATTGCTCTGTGTAGACAGAAGTTTTAAGTGGGGTTGGTAGGAGCCCCGTACCACATGGTCGCCCCGCTGTCGCTCCTTAGAGTACCTGGGTGACTCAGCGCGTCCTGTCCCCAGGGTGCTGGGCACGAGCGGAGGCACCCAGCCCTCGCCCTCGCAGGGGGGCCCCAGCGCGGCGGCCGCACGCGCGCCCCCGGCGTGGCCTGATCTGGGCCCGTCTGGCTGTTGCAGTGCAGGCCACGTGGATGGCCTACGACATGGTGGTGATGCGCACCAACCCGGCGCTGGCGGAGTCCATGCGGCGGCTGGAGGACGCCTTCCTCAGTTGCAAGGAAGAGATGGAGAGGAACTGGCAGGAGCTGCTCAGCGAGACCAAGCGCGCGCAGTAGGTCCCGCCGCATTCCTCCCCCACGCGGCGCCGGCCCGCGCAGGTTCGGCAGAGTCACAGTGACCCCCGCACTGGGCCTGTGCACAGAACTTGTTTCCCAATAAACTTATCTTCAAGTACAGCCTGAGGACCCTTTCTGTCCCACCCAGCTGCATCTCAGACCTTGCGGACGGCACAGGAGAAGGGCAAGATGCAGATGCTCTCGATGAAGTAGACACAGGCAGTGCCCGTGGTGCCGAACTTAGAATAGAAAACAAAAAAGGAGCCAGACGGAGGGTGGGACAGGCACCAGTATTCAGTCAGATTCATTTACCTTCCTACAGTGAGTGCCAAAGCAGATAAGGGGGAGCATTACTTATTCAGTTGTGTGCCGGGGCCCTGGGCTGGGCACTCCTGGGTGTGTCCCTGTGTTCTCAGAGCCCGGTTTCAGACAAGAAAAGCAATGTTAAATGTCTCATCCAATCCACACAGCTAATAAGGGGCAGAACGAGGGCAAAACCCAGGCCTCGCCTAGGAAGGGGGCTGGTGGGAAGTGGGGCGGGCTTCTGGAGCGGCTGAGTGGTGGGGAGAGACCGCACCAGGCTGCAGAGGGGTATGGGCTGAGTGGTCCTGGCTGGCCTGGGCTGGGGTCTGGGCAGGGGCTCCAGCCAGCAGGGCGCTTTCACAGACAAGGGTTCTAGGCCCTTGAGGTCAATCAGACAAAAGAGGGCTTCAGAGCTGTTCCAGGGGAGAGCCAGCCTGGCTCCGGGAGGCCTCAAGACAGGCAGAAAGCCCCAGAGTCAAGGCTGTTTTCCTGGGGACTTCTTTGCTCTCTGGTCCCCCTTCCCACCCCTTTGAGAGGTCCTTGCCTGGCCTGGAGCCCCAGGGACAGACCCTAGGAAGCAGAAGGTGTTCCCGGCCGTCTCTTTCCTCTGCTCAGGGGTCACCAAGCTCTCAGTGAGCCAAGTCCTGGTCCACAGGGACACGTCAGGCTCTCGGAGCCCAGGGAGTCCCACGGGCAGGTAATTCCCATGCAGTGGGGCGGTTCTGTGAGAGGGGCTCTCTGCCTGGAGGAGGGGGGGTGAGCGCTGGGTGACCCAGGAGGGAATTAAGTCATAAAGGCAGGAAACAACTTGGGTGTGGGGGGAGCTGAGATGCCAGGCTAGGGACACCCAGCAACCAGCTCCCAGGTACAGGGAGCCTGGGCTCTGCGGGGGTGAGGGCTCAGGGGAGGGGAGGGGGTGGAAGGGGGAGTCAGGAGGCTTATAACAGAAAAGGAAAGTTGTCCCGGGAACAACAGCAGCAAGTTCTGGATCACAGCCTCCTCCCTGTGCCCCTCCTGCCCTCAGACCCTGTCCCAGGGTCTCCCTGGAGAGCAGCGCTGAAGTCCCTGGTGTTCCAGCAGCTGCTCAGAGGGCAGTCTGCAGTGGGTCCCCTGGGGGCAGAGTCAGGATGAACGGGCACAGGACCCCTTTGATCCCCAGGGGAAAAGGCTGCAGCTCCTTGGCCTGGAACTGGGCGGTTCCCTCAGAGACTGTGAGGGTGGCTGTGACCTGGTGGTTGAGGCAGTAAATGGTGTTGCCCACCACCGCACAGCGGAGTGGGGCGGGGTCGGGCAGGGGCAGGGAGGCGGCCCGGCTCCAGGAGCTCGTCACGGTGTTGTAGCGCATCACCGCAGCACCCACACCGTGCAGCAGGTCAAAGCGGTACAGGAAGCCCCCCAGAGCCACCATGTCGCTGGACCGCCGGTGGCTGGCACTGTAGGGGCACTCGTCCCACGTGTCCTTCGCGGGGCTGTACCTGAGCAGGCGGTAGAACAGATGGCCCCCGGTGACATAGATGTCCCCCTGGCAGGCCACAGCTTCGTGAGCCACAGGGAAGGTGCCTGCGGGGAGGGGCGCGCAGGAGGTCCAGGCATCCGTGCGCGGGTCGTAGCGCTCCATGCTGTACAGACACTCGCCCCCGATGGCGTAGAGCAGCCCGTCCAGTGCCACCAGTTTGAGCTGGGCCCGCGCCTGCTGCATGGGCCGCACCCGGCTCCAGATGTCGGTCAGAGGGTTGTAGCAGAAGACCTCGTTGGAGCAGACGGCCTCAGCACCGGATCCTCGGAGGCCCCCCGCCAGGAACAGGTAGTTGTGCAGGGTGCAGAGGCCACAGCCCCGGAGCGGGGCCTCCGGGGGCACCTGGGTCAGGGGCCGCCACGTGTTCTCTCCGGGGTGGAACACGTGCAGGTACGTGCGGGGGGGCGGGGGGGCGGGCCCCACCGCGGGAGCCTCCTCCCCTCGAGGGTCCCTTGTGAGCCCCGAGCGGCTCACCCGGTAGAGGCTGGGCAGCACGAGGACCCCCAGCGCCGCCTGGCCCCGGCCGGTCCGAAGGCTCAGAATACGCTCCCGCTCAGCCCCACTCAGCTGCCGGTAGAGGCTTGGGTCTCCAAGCACGTGTAGCAGATTCTCGCTCATCCAGGAATAGGTCTCCTGGGCCAGGCCGGGGTCCCCATGCTGCTGGGCAAAGGCCAGTGCCTGCAGACAGCTGCCCAGATCCAGCCATCGCGGCAGAGCCACTGCCGAGGCCCTGGGCGTCTGGGGCCCCTCCACCACCCCCCAGCCCCCAGGCCTCTGCAGAAACACCATGAGTTTTCGGGCCTCCTTCTGCTTCTCAGTGAGGACCTGCCCACTCCCTGCGGGGCCGGGCCCCTCCCGGGGCACCTGTCCTCGGCGCTGCCCTGGGGCTGCCGGGCTGGCCTCATGCTCAGAGCTCTGGGATATTTCACACAAGCTGCGTTTCCGTGGCCGGGGGACAGGCTGTGAGTCCCGCCTTGTAACCGGGGAGGGTGCAGGACCAGGCTGGGTCTGCTCCGGTGGCCGTGAGGGGACCCTGGGCTCTGCAGCTCTGGGCAGCGAGTCTGGATGTTTCTCCTCGATGCTCTCCCCTCTTGGGCCTAAGGGAGGACCTGCAGTGGGAGCCTCGCTGGTCTCGATGCTACTCGGCTGTGGCCGAGCTCCAGCCTCAGCCAGGTCCCCTGTGACCAGTCCAGCTGAGCCATGCCTGTCCTCACGGATGGGGACGGCCTCTTCAGGGGGAGAAGCAGACTCTCTGTTCTCGGAGGGTGTGGAAATTCTGGGCTCTCTGGGGCTCTCCAGAGCTGCCCTTGGGACTATTCCTTGGGGCCTGTCTGGCCTGGGGAAAGGGTGACTCCTAAGAACCATCGAAATAAGGTTTCCCCAGCTCGTTGAGAATTGCCCCTCCTGACTGCCCTTGCAGAGAAGCACACTGGGCTCCTGAGATGCAAGCCTTGACCCACTGGCAGGGGCAGGTGCAGGGGATGGGGCTGGGGATGGGGCTGGGGCAGAGGCAGGGCCTGGCACCACTTTGAGATTTTCATCCTCAGCGGGACCTTGGCTAACTCTGAGGGGCAAAGAGTCTGAAGGAGAGGAGGTCGGAAGAGTCGGGGCTACAGGTAAGAGACCTGGGTGGGGATGTGCTGCGGGTGGGGAACCTGAGGAGGGGAGGGGTTTAGGGGTGCATGGAGGGGACATGACGGAGGGGCTCAGGGAGGGGACGCAGCTGCGAACCTCTGCAACTCGTTTCCTTCTGTTGGAACCACCAGCCACCTGGCCTTGCAGGGGTCCTCTCCCTTCTCTAATGCTGTGGCCCCCTTGCTCCTCTGTCCCTCCAGGCCTTGAACTGAAGAAAGGGTGGTCTCCAGAGCCACTAGCCCCAGTGCCGGCCTCTGTGTTCCCCTGCCCTTGGGACAAGAGTAGGCATCCCCCCTGTGGCCCCTCTGGGGATAGGCCCATGGAGCCTGGGGCCTGGCTGACGCTTCCAGGGACAAGGACCTCCCTCCTCACCCAGGGCCAGCCTTCCATGGAGGCTGGAGACCCCTGAGACTCCCTGGGGGCCAGGGTCCCAGCCTCCCTGCTCTCATCAGCTTTGGCTTCTGAGTCCAGAGCTAGGACTGGGACTGGTTGGGGACTGCTCTTCCCCTGCCCCTTCTCTAAGACATCTGTCGGGGGCCTCGTATTCAGGGTGTGTGATGGGGGCAGCTCCTGGGGGAAAGGGAGCCCCTGGGAGCCCGCGGGGAGGCTGCTGGCTGCACCCACAGCATCCCACACACTCACCGCAGCGCCCCGGGAAAGGGGGGCCCGCTTCAGCGAACGGCGGGGTCTCGCTCCTGACCTGCGGTCCACCTGCAACCCCTTGCTGCCTGGGCCCCTCCCCAGTGAGCCAGGTGACCCCACACCTTGCTGCCAGGGGCTGGTGTCTCGTTCCACCGTGTGGGCTGTGGCCTTGTGAGCTGGTGCCTTGGCTCGGACGCCCCCTGCCTCCACCTGCAGCTCCACGTCTCTTCCAGGACTCCAGGGGCTGAAGTGTATCAGGACGGGCGCAGACATCCCCTTTGCTTTGCTCCTACCCAGGAGGGCAGCGCCTGGCCTGCGAGTCTCCCTTCCTTTTCCTCGGGGGGCTTCTGGAGTGGCATTACCATGCTGCCGTCCCAAGGACCCTCCGCTGGCCACCTCACCAGGTGTCTCGCGTGGAGGTATGGCTATGGCCAGACCGCCACCTCCCGGGGGCTCCTGGGCCTGGGCCTCCGCTGCCGCTGGACTCCCCTGGCCACATCCTGGAGGGTCTGGCTTCCCCTGCCCGCAGCTGTGTCCCTCGACGCCACCGCTGACCTTGGACTTCAGGGACAGGGCTGGCCCGGCTCCTCCCCCCTGAGATGGCCGAGGGGCTGTGGCTGCCGGCCCTGCCGCCTCCTGGTCCTGCCCAGCGCCAAGCCAGCGCCAGGCCAGCACCGTGGCGGCCACCACAGCCAGCCCCAGCAGGGCCCGCACAGCGCCACCCCAGTCTTCGTCCCCGTCCCCGTCCCCATCCCAGCCCCATCCGGGGCTGTCAGCCTCCGCGGCACCCTGGGGCATGGCCTGGGCGCAGACACAGCCCGGGGAGCCGGGCAGCAGGCTGGGAGCGACGTGCCGCACACACCACGTCTCGCTTCAGGCCTGGGTGCCGCCTGGTTGTCACACAGATGGCATCCGCGACACGCCCCGCCCAGAGGGCTGCCCGGCTAAGGTGGCCCTGTGCCGGGGCCAGTGCGCCACCCAACCCAGGAGGGGTGGGTCTCTGTCTGCACCTGGGCTTGGGTGTTGTCAGGAGGGCCTGGCTGGAGGGATCTGCTCCCCGAGCTCAGGGCCGCCCAGGCCCGCCCAGCTCCTGCCCCTCCCTTTCTCCGTAGGTTCCAGTGGCAGATTGCAGCGTTCCTCAGCACTGTTCCGACATCCCAGCCCACCCACTTCTGCCTAAGGGACCCTCACACCCCCAAACTCGTCCCACACCCCTGTGTCCCTCCTGAGCTCGGGGCCAGCCTCAGGGGGCTCTGGCTGGGAAGAGTTACCCACAGGAAGATGTTATCTGTAGCTACAGCAACACGATGAGGCCCCGATGAAATTACCAGAAACCCGAGAAGACTCTTCCATTCTGGGCGGGAGGGAGTGGGTCCCTGAGGAGGGGGCGCGTGGGGGCGAGGCCCAGCACACAGATGGGCTGCTGGGAAGGTGTGCAGGTGTGGAGTGGAGGCTGGCACTGCTCCCTCCCGGACCCACAGGTGCTCAGGAGGGGCCAAGGCTGATTCCCTTCCCCTCCTCCAGCAGCCTCTGGACTCCCCCTGCCCTGAGCTCAGAAGAGATGGGATGGTTGTCAAAAGGAATGTTCAAGCTATCAAGAGTAAAGAGTGAACAAAGTAAAGAAAATCCAAAAGTCATGCTTTCCTCTTTATTGGCCTGGCTTATCACAACCTTCTGAAGCCTCTTGGACCTCCCTCTGGGCCATCTTGACTGCCAGACGCCACTCACGCCGGCGGAGAACCCCAAGCCCTGCCAGGTCCAGCTCCCACCACCGTCACCGCTCAGCCCTGGAAGCCTTCGGAGACCCTCCTCTGGCCCCGGGACGCGATCAGCCTGGCTTCTGGTGCTTTGTCTCAGGCCTCAGCCTTCCCTCGCCCACCCCCTCCCTCCTTGCCAGGACTCAGGCCCCTTGCAGGCCGGTGTGTAGATGCCCCACAGCGCTTGGCTTCTCAGAGGTCAAGCCTTGTCTCCTCCATCTGCTTCTCAAGCCGAGGAGTAAGTCTCAGGACGGGTGTCAGGTGGGACCCAGACATGAAAAAGAGCTGGAGTTCCTGGGACAAAGGCAGACCCCCACAACATGTACTTGTTCCTTCTTCGGGGACAGATGACTCTCCCTGACTCGGGCGGCGAGATGGCCAAGGCATGTCCCTGGCACCCAGCCTGGGCTCTGGTGAGCCTCAGGTATCTCATCCACCTCTCCCCTCCCAACCTCCCCACCCCTCCCCGAGCATATTAAGTGACAGTAAGAGGATGGAAGGGGGCCCTGCCTTAAGGTGGACCTCAAGCTGGGGGCAGGCTTTCTGGATGCCACCCTTATTCTCTGTCCTGGTCCCAGGCTCTGCCTCTTGGTTAAGTTTGGCATCCAATGACCTTGAGAGGATGGAGATGACACTGTTGCCTGCACCTGATGATTGGCCATGCAGTGCCCACCACACATCCCCACCCAGCACCTGAAGACCCCTGTCATGGGTCTGAGCGCCAGGTTGCGGTCAGAGAACAGAAGTGTCCACTGGGGATACCTTAGGACACCAGCTTCACAAAGTGCTGAGGACTGTGACAGGTCCTAGAGACACAAAGGTGACCAAGGAAGGGTCTAGTCCCCTCCTCTGTGGAAACACCTGACTTTGTCAAAACCCAGATCGAGGGTAAATCCTGCCCTATGTGGAAAAACTCCCTACTGGGAAGGTGACTGGAGACATGTGAACTCCTGAAGTAGTGGGCGCCTTGCCCTCTTACCTTTCCAGAGAGAGTAAAAATGTGGCCTTGCTGGAAAGGTGACACACCTTCAGAAGCAAATGGGTCACCCACAGAAACTGTGAAACATATGTAATCGCTCTGATTCTGCTGTGATGGCATAAATATCACAAATTCCCATTAGGTAAAAATAAAGATCAAGAAAATGGGTCCCAGGAAAGTCTGACCTGCAACGGCCTCCTCAGAACTCCATCTCCAGCTGCCTGCCGAGACAGGACCCCTGTCCCAGTCCCTCCAAGGAATAGAGGGACTTGGGCCCATGGACCCAGAGACCCTGTTTCCTCAGAGACAATGCAAGCAAAACAGGAATGGAGGCAGTCACCTGTTTGCTTGCCAGCAACCATGACCAATGGATGATGGGGGCCCGGGAGGTGGGGAAACCCATGCGCATGTGCGGATCCGCTGCAGCGCCCACAGGAAGACCCCCCACTAACTGGTCACTGGGCCCCAACTACGCTGGGTGGTACCCTAGCCCCCACTGTGCCTTTCTGAAACATTTGCTGGAGAAAAAGCCTAGTGTGATGAAGACATAATTCCACATGGAGGGCTAAATACAAATGGACAGCTAATATCAATAAGATGGTAGAGAGCAGCTAACCCCACTAAATGTAGGGTTTTTCTATTACTGGAATTTTTTAAAGGCAAGAAAAATTGTATAATCAGAAATGATATAAAGCAAAGAATATGTTAATCATGTTTATGTTAAAAGTATGTATGTACTTTTAAATAGTATAAATAAATCTAGAATAATGTTTAACGCTTAGAAAATATAAACCTCAGATTTAACAGTTATACCCAACAGGAGATACCTCTTAAGGAATCCCTCTGAGGGGCAAAAACATTTATGCAAAAAAAAGTTATTAAAAAAAGACAAACAATACAGTGTGATTTTCTTTTTAATTTTAATTTTTTTTGGCTGGATTGGGTCTTCGTTGCTGTGCACTGGTTTTCTCTAGTTGTGGAGAGTGGGGTCTACTCATTGAGGTGGCTTCTCTTGTTGTGGAGCACAGGCTCTAGGCAGGTGGGCTTCGGTAGCTGTGGCGTGTGGGGTCAGTAGTTGTGGCTTGTGGGCTCTAGAGCACAGGCTCAGTTGCTCCGCAGCACGTGGGATCTTCCCGGACCAAGGACAGAGCCTGTGTCCCCTGAATTGGTAGGCGGATTCTTAATCACTGTGCCACCAGGGAAGCCCCTATTATACCTCTCTGTTCAACTTACATGGGCGTTTTCTTTTTTAATTGAAGTATAGCTGATTTATAATGTGCCAATCTCTGCTGTACAGCAAAGTGACTCAGTTATACACATATAGACATTTATATATATATATATATGTATGTATTAATATATTCTTTTCCATCATGGTTTATCACAGGATATTGATATAGTTTTCCCTGTGCTCTACGGTAGGACCTTGTTCTTTATCCATCCTATTATAATAGTTTACATCTGCGCATCGTAGGGACTTTTCTGTGGCCCAGTACATGATTATTTTTTGCAAATGTTCCATGGGTTTAAACAGATGCAAAGTTCTCTCTCTACACATAACAATTAAATTGAGCTTGGTTTCTTTATTCTCTCACTTTTTTTTTTGTCTGCAGATCTGTCCATTTCTGGAAAGGGTGTATTGAAGCCTGCGGAAGGGTGAGAACAGAGTTCTGGTCCGTGGCCCAGCCTTCCGGACACCTACCAGTGCCAAGGACTCCGAGGAGAGGCTGGGGTGGGAGGGGCGGAGCCAGGTGGGGCGGTCTGTCCGGTTGCCTGGAGGCGCGACCCAGACACAATGGGGTCTGGGAGTTGGGCCGAGCAGAGGCAGAAATCCAGACACCCACCCTGCCTTCCCAGCTGGGAGACACAGGAGCAGGTCAGTGCATCAACTTCGGGGGCCCCCCTCAGGCACCAGGTCCCCCACAGCTCTCCCTCGTCCTGGTATCCTCCCCCAATGTCCCTAAAATATCCCAGTTCTCCAGAACCTCGGGGAATTCCTCTCCCGCAGTGTTGAGTCCAAACTTGGCACGCTCACACACACCCCTACTGAACACATTTGGGGGGTGGGAGACGGGAGATGGCCTCGAAGCTCTGTCCCTGCCCCGCGCCCCTCTGGAGCCGGGAAAGCTACCGTTTGTTTCCCTGGTTCCTGGGATACGCTCGGGCCCCGCCCCGGAGTCGAGTCCGTCTGGAGCGGATGGGGAGTGCGGCCCCACGAGTCGGGGTGGAGGGGCCGGTGCCGCCACCTTGTGTCCGCAGGTGTTGCAGGCCGCAAGCGCTCCCACCGCGCCATGGGCTCGGACGTCTGGGTCGGCCCGTGGCGGCCGCACCGGCCCCGCGGCCCCATCGCAGCGCTCTACAGCGGTCCCGGGCCCAAGTACAAGCTGCCACCCGGCACCGGTACCAGCGGCGGGCCGGGGGCGGGGAGCGGGAGGGGGCTGCCCCAGCGGGGAGAGGCCGGCGCCTGGTGATGCTGGGGCGCCCCGCAGGCTACATCCTGCACGACCCGTCGCGGCCCCGCGCCCCCGCCTTCACCTTCGGCGCGCGCCTCCCCACGCAGCAGATTTCGTGCGGCCCCGGGCCAGGTCACCTGGTGCCCGCTCGCATGACCGTGCGCGGCCGCGACGGCGCCCCCGCCTACTCCATCTTCGGCCGCCCGCGCCACGCAGAGCCCTTCCTCACTCCAGGACCGGGTCAGGACCCCGGGGCCCCGGCCTCCCCAACGCCGAGCAGCCTCCTGGGACGCCCACTCGGGACCCCCCCCCATCGAGCCCCAAGTCTCCCTCGGGCACCCTAACACTCCAAATTCGGTCCCCCCCCATACACACACACCGGATCTCAAAAGAGCTCCAAGCCTCACCGGGCTTTGACAAATCGTAGTTCAAATTCCCCCTAATCCCTGGACTCCAGCCCAGGACCCCAACAGGCCCCCACCCCAGTTCCGGCCCACACCCCGGTCCGCCCCGCAGGCAGGTACTTCCCGGAGCGAGCGGGGAACGCGGCATACCCCAGCGCGCCTCGGCACACCATCGCTCCCCGAAACTGGGGCCTCCGCGCGGAGTCACAGACCCCAGGTGAGCCCAGGAAGGCCCACCCTGCACTGGCAGCAGCGGGGGGACCGGCCGGTCCGCAAAGACCCACCCTCGCTGGCTCCCCCAGGCCCCGGGACCTACACTGTGCCCTCGCTCCTGGGCCCGCGCGTCGTCGGTAAAGTCTCGGCCCCGACTTACTCCATCTACGGCCGCAGCGCGGTGGGCAGCTTCTGCGAGGACCTCAGCAAGGTGGGGAAGGGGCTGCTCGCACTGCGCGTTGGGGGGGGTCAGCGGTCGGCGGGCCTGGAAGTCGGACACAGCGCCTCTCCCGCCCCCCCGCAGACCCCCGGGCCCTGCGCCTACCATGTGGTGAGCCCTGGGATCTACAAGCCCCGGGCCCCCCAGTTCTCGATGCTGGCGCGGACTTCGCTCCCCCGAGGCGACACCCTGAATCCCGGGCCTGCAGCCTACAACGTGGACCAGGTGGTCTGCAGTTCAGGGTCAAGGCTCAGAGGCGGGGTCAAGGGGTCCGGGTCGGGATCGAGGGTCTGCGCTGCCAGGTCCGGGCCCGGGAGCCCGGGGCCGGCCAGCCGCTCCAGGCCAGCGACGTTTCCTGGGTCCGCAGCACCGGAAGCCTCGTGGCTGGAGCTTCGGGATCCGGCACTCGGACTACCTGGCCCCGATGGTGACCGACGTGGATGACTGACCGGCCGGGCGGGCGCCGCCCCACAAATATCTCTTAAAACCTCTGGAGCCAGCAGCCTGTCGGCCTCTTGGAGCCCGCGGCGCGGCGGGCGGGCAAAAGGGGCGGGAGGGCGGGCGGGCCCGCTCCCGCAGGCCCTCGTGATTGGTCAGGACAGACGCGATCCTGATCGTCCCGCCCCTCGGGGCGGTGATTGGCCTAGAACCCCGCCTGTCGGGAGGCCCCGCCCCTCCGCGGCTCTGGTCTGGCGCGCAGTCCCTCAGTTCCCACCCTCTGGCCGCCCTCGAGACAGGGCGGAACCCGGCTGGGATCCGAACAGGACCGGCGAAGGCCGCTGTGCAGGACAGGTACGGCCGGGGGTCAAGTTGTGAGACCGAGACGTGAGAGCCAGACACGGAGACGTGCACGCGGGCGACACAGACACGGGACTGCGGGGCGGACGCGGGAGAGAAGCGGGAACGGGGTCGGGACAAGTGCGCTTGGCCTTAGTGACACGCACAGGACGGCGACAGGTTCCAGATGCGTGTCGCAGCCCGGAGTGGTGGCGGCCCCAGTGACCCCAGGACCCCCGGCCCCACCTGCCTCAGTCGCACCTGCTGACCTCTCCCTGGGAGGGACCCAGAGCCCAAGCAGCTGTCTGGGCCGATCCGCCTGAAGCAGGGAGACGTCAGGGGCTTCGTGCGCGCTGTGCTGGACCGGACGCGCAGCGCGCACAAATCCGTACGTGGGGACGGCAGGCTGCCCCTGACCCCGACCCAGAGGTCAGGCCAAGAGAACTGCCCGCCCCCAGGGACACCACAGCGCCTCACCACTGTCCCTGACACTGAGGATAACCCATTGCTGTGGGAATGCCCGCTTTGTGCTGCCTACACCACCTTACCCATGTCTAGGGGCCATGCCCTTGGCCATCTGGCCGACCATGAATCTGGAGGAGACTGCTGCACTGACCCGGGCCCTAGCCAAGTCTGGGTAGCAGCTGGAGTGGCTGGAAGCCTGGTGCCAATAGCCTGGGGACAAACATGCCCTGAGGCAGGGTCCTGGCCCCTCTCCTGGCTGCCTGTGGCTGCAAGGTTGGAAGACACCTCCTCTCCAGACCAGAACCTCTGACCTCAAAGAGGCCAGCAGCCACAGGCAGCTCCTAACCTCAAGCCTGGCCCAGACAGAGCCCCCAAAGGCAGGACCCAGGCTTCTCACACCCCAGGACAGAACTTGGATCTCCTTCCCCATCAGACCCCAATAACAGGACCACGTCATCCAGCTCCCCCTTCCCCTCCGGTTCCCCAGACAGGACTCCCAAGGGAAGAGCTGGGTACTCCTCTCCCTCCATCCCCCAGACGAGTGCTCCTAGCAATAGGTACCAGCCTCCTCCCCCACTGACAATCCCCCATTCCAAACCAGGACAACTTATTTTCCATTCCCTCTCCTGCTGGACACCCACTACACTGCTCAGTGAATACTTACCTCCAGCTGAGTCCTAACCAAGGAAGCTGAGGGGAAATGTGGGGGCGGGGAGGCGACTGTGCAGGTATACTCAGCATTCCTGCCCAGCGTGCGCCAGTAATCAGCAGATGTGGCCTGGGGGACATGGGGGGCACCTTGGATAAACTGGAGTCTATCTGTGGATTCAGTCACCCAGACCCAGAGCACAGGTACAGGCGGGCCACTGATTGGTCACTAATCTGGGTTATTGATGGAAACACTGGCCAGAATCTCTGAAGGGTCACTAGGGAAGATACTGATCAGTTATCCATGGGTCATTAGACTTTGGTCAAGATCATCGATGGAAATTTGACCGGAGTCATTAAGAGGGACTTAGTCAAGATAACTGATGGGCCTCTGATCAGTCATTCAGGGGCCATAGGACATTGATGGGTCACTCGTGAGGACTTATCAGAATTGTTCCTGTCACTGGGCATGATTTTGGACATCGGTCAAGGTTGCTGATGAGTCCTTGGTCAGGGTCAGTGATGGGGTCACTGGTCAGAGGCCAATGAGGGTCCCTGGGAGTCCTAATGCAGGGGAGGCTGGCCAGATGCAAGGGCTGCCAGGGCGAGTGGGCTGCTATATTGTGGGTCAGAGCAGGAAGCTGATTCCTGCAGATGGACTCCCCTATGAAGCAAGAGATGTGACGGCCACCATCAACAGCCTGCCACTCATCACAGGTGACCTGGCCCCAGACTCCAGGGTCCACTTCCTGCATGTTAAAGACCCCTGACTTATGAACACACACAACCACAGGTGATCTGACTCAAACCCAGGGTTAGCGTCCCACATCACAGGCTGCCTGACCACCCACTCGAGAGGGTGACCTGACGGATGCACCCATCATCCCATCACACAGGAGACTTGACCTTCCATGCTCAGGACCCCTGAGCCCTCGTGACCAACCTGAGGGTCAACATCCCCACACCTCACAGGAAGCTCCAGGATCTCCATCTCCTCCACACCCCTTAGTCTCCCCCACACAGCCCTCATCCTCAGTGAGAAGGCAAGGGACAGCCTGTTTGCTCTGACTGTACGCAGGAAGCCCCAGAGAGGCCAAGGCCGCCGTCCTCCCCAGCCAGGCACAGGCCCCGGAGCGGCGGCTGGAGCCCGTGTGGCTGCGGCCTCTCCGTTGGCATCTCCTCATGTGGCCCCAACCTCCCGTTCACAACGCGGGCAGCCCCGTCTCACCCTGCCTCTGCCGGGACCGGCCTCCCCGCTGGCAGTCCCCTCCCCCCTTCAACTCCCACCCAGTGACGTCATCCGAGCAAGGCTGACCTGGCCTCGGGGCTGGGGGCTGGGGCAACCCTCACGGCCCTCCCGTCCAGGCCCGGTACAAGGTCTTCCTGGCCCGCACCGCTGCAGCCAGGCACACGGCCGCTGCGGGCCTCTCCCGCCCCCTCCCAAGCCTTCTGGGACCCCCTCTCTCCAGGGGAGCTGGCAACCAAGGGTGCAGCAGGGCCCGGAGCTTGACGACACGCGAGACGCGGAGCGGGTCCACGGCGAACCGCGTCTCCGCCGGTTAGCGTGGGGCAGCCGCTCTGACCGCCACGCCGCGGAGTGGAGGAAGCGGGGCTGCGCTGGGACGGCCTGGGACCACCGGGCCGGCGGACCCGGTCACCCGCCGCCAGGCCCGGTGAGGGGACAGGGAGAGGGGCGCCAGCTCTGACTCAGCCCTGTGCCCAGAGACCACCCCCCCCCGCCTGAGTCCGGCTCCTCCCTCCCCGTGCCCCGCCGCGCGCGCCGCCCGACACGCAGCGACGGAGCCCAAAAGGCGCGTAGCCGTGCGGGGTGCCCGGTGCGCCGGGGCCGCGAGCCGGCCGACAGGGCCTCGGCGACCGAGCGCAGCGCCGGCCGCAGAGCAAGCCCCGCCCCTCACGTGACTTCCGGCGCAGGTCCGCCACCGTCGGCGCATGCGCACGGCCCGGCGCCGGCCAGCTCCACGCCCGCCTGCGCGATCGCGGGGCCGCGGACGCATGCGCACTGGCGTCGAGCGAGGCGGGGGCCCCGCGTTGACTCTCGGGTCTCATCTCCGGGCTCCGGGCACCGACCCGGCGCGCGAGGCTTGTTCTGCGAGAGCGCCCTGGAGGGGGCTCCCGGAGGAGAGGGGGCTCCCGGAGAAGGGCCCTGGACACGTCCACAGACTGCCTTCGTGTGCAGCTCCAGCTCGTGCACCAATTAGAGCGCGTTCTCTAAAGGAGGAAGCTGGTGTGAACGGGCTGCGGGACGTGCGCGTCCAGGTCGTCCTGCCCAGGAAGCGTCGGACGGGGCGGGGGCCGGACGTTCAGGAGAGTCCGAGAGGGTCCCCCCAGCAGCGGCTGAACAGGTGAGGGGGGTTCCCAAGACCTCCGCCCAGCAAGCCTCGAGGCCCCCGAGAAAGGCACGGAGATCACCACGAGCCCAGAGCTGCTGTCGGGTACCTGGCTGTGAAGAGTGGGCTCGAGGCAAATGGAAACCTCGTTTCTCTTCCAGGGCGACTGCGGCCGGACGGTTCTCCGTACGAGGGACGGGGCGGGGGGCGGGGGAGGGAGGGCGCTGCGGGGCGGGGGGCGCCGAATTTCCGCGGGGCAGGGGCCCAGAGCACCACGCTTGAAGTGGCCTCAGAGGGGAAAGGCTGCAAAAGGGCCGGAGGAGTCAGTCTTGGGGGGGGGGGGGGGAGAAGTTTGAAGCCGGAGATTCACCCCACCTCCTTTCAAGAATTGGGAGTTTATTGCAAACAGAAATACGCTCAGGGATCCGAGCGAGGCATGCGCTTGGAATGCTCTCGGTCGACTCAGGCGCGCAGGCGCAGGCTTGGGCTGGGCTGGTGAGACCTGCGGGGGCGGGGCCGGTTCGGATGCGACAGACTGAGGCTCTCAGGCTGAAGGGCGGGAGGGACGGGTGGACGCTTGATGACACCTAAGCTGGAGTTGGAGGTTTCACAGGTGAAGCAGTTCTGAGCCCAGGTGAGCAGCTGCTGACAGCAGAGCCTGTGTGGGGTTGGTCCTTCAGATGGCGGCAGATATCTCCAGAATGATGGGGGACCACCAGGGAGGCCCAGGCACCTTCTGGCTCCTGACAGCCTTGCTCTTTTCCAGGAGCATCGGGTCCATGCTGCTGCTGGCTCGGGCACCCAAGGCTTGGCACAGGCTCTCTCAGCTCAAGCCTCCAGCCCTCCCTCGAACCCCAGGAAGTGAGGGCCAGCATGTGAGGTACCGGCTCTTACCAAGGCAGGGCCCTGCAGAGACGGGCAGGCAGGGCCAGCCCCAGGGCCCTGGGCTGCGAACTAGGTTGCTTATCACAGCCTTGATTGGGGCTGGGCTGGGTGGGGCCTGGCTGGCCGTGAGGGCCGAGAAGGAGCAGTGGCGGCAGCAACAGCGGGCAGAGGCCCTGCGCCAGGCTGCTGTGGGCCAGGGCGACTTCAGCCTGCTGGATCACCAGGGCCAGGCCCGCTGCAAAGCTGACTTCCGGGGCCAGTGGGTCCTGATGTACTTCGGTTTCACTCACTGCCCCGACATCTGCCCTGATGAGCTGGAGAAGCTGGTGCAGGTGGTGCGGCAGCTGGAGGCAGAGCCTGGCCTGCCCCCAGTGCAGCCCATCTTCATTACTGTGGACCCCGAACGGGACGACGTCGCAGCCATGGCCCGCTACGTGCAGGACTTCCACCCGAGGCTGCTGGGCCTGACCGGCTCTGCCGAGCAGGTTGCCCACGTGAGCCGCAGCTACCGTGTATACTACAGCGCCGGCCCCAAGGACGAGGACCAGGATTACATCGTGGACCATTCCATCGCCATCTACCTGCTCAGCCCTGACGGCCTCTTCACAGACTACTACAGCAGAGCCAAGTCGGCCGAGCAGATCGCCGCGAGCGTGCGGCGCCATATGGCCGCCTTCCGCAGCGTGCTGCGCTGAGCCGAGCCGGCACATTAAAAGGGTGCAATGAAGCTGTGTGCGCCTGAGATCTGTACCAGCAGCCCCTGGCGGCCCTGGCAGGAAAGGGGCTGGGGACCTGGTTGCCTCCTGGGGTGCAGGGGACGGACAGCCATTTCCTCCACACAGGACAGTTTTGTAAAGCGTTTTTTAAGGGATTGGCGGGATGGCAACACTTTATTAGTCTGGGTGAGCCGGGAAGCAGAGTGGAGTGAGCAGATGCGTGCCCAGCACCTGTGGGGGACCCTGGTCTCAGCGCTCCCCGCTCAGGGCTGGACCATGGAGGGGGCAGCGTAGGTCTGGAAGCGCTTGTGGGCCCGCTGGTACGTGAGCAGTCTCAGGGACATGGTGTCCACGGCAGCCTCTAGCCCCGGCTGCTGGGTAATCTCCACCGTGTAGTCATTAGCCTGTAGGGACAAAGCATCAGCAGAGCCCGGGGACCGCTTCCCTCCCAGGCCCCCAGGCCACTCACCAGCTGCAGGGAGGCCAGCATGGAGCGACACACCTCGAAGGCAGGCTGGCCAGCCACCAGCTCCGCAAAGGGGCACCACTGGTTGAGCTGGCGGAACCTTGAGACCACCTGGTCCCCATAAGTGTGGATATCGAAGGGCACGTGCTGCTCCTGCAAAGGGGAGGGGCAGGTTCCGGCGCTGGCCCCAGGCAGGCAGCGGAGGCTCGGGTTCTCCGCCAGAGGCCCTGGCCCAGCCCACCTCACCTGCTCCTGGAGCAGCGGCTGGATGGCATCCTCCCAGTCCCTGATGCGCTGGCTCAGCTCTGTCTCCTGCACGAACTTCTGCGAGGTGGTGATGAAGAGCTCCTGGGGGAGGATCGGGGCTACGGCCGCTGTGTAGGGCCCACCTCCCAGCTCCCCCCCCCCCCCCCCACCCTGACCTGGGCCTACCACGTTCCTTCGGACCAGCTCCTCATAGCTCAGGGGCACTGGCATGGCTCCCGCGTCTGGAAAAGGGCAGACGTGAGGTGCTGCAGCCGTGCGCCTCACCTTCTCCTGCCCCTCAGGGCCCCCAAGCCAGCAGCCCCCTCGCAAACCTACCCAGGTCTGCGTCTGCGTCTTCCCCAGGCGCTGCCCCCTCAGGCTCTGCATACTCCTCAGGCTCTAGAAAGTCCTCTGCTGGGAGGGGAGGACCCGAGCAGAAAGTAGGTCAGCTTGCAGAGGGCTGTGCGCCCCAACCCAGCCTGCCCCCGATAGGTGCCCACCTCCCGCTCCCAGGTCCTCCAGGGAGTCCTCCAGGCGGTCCTCCTCCGCAGGCCACAGCCCCTCCTCAGTCCTCGGCAGCCACCGCTCAGCCACCTGTGCAGAGAGAGCATCTGAGGGGTGCTGCCGCCTCCCGCCAGGGGCCAAGAGGAGTCCAGACGGTGGCTGGTACTTACCTCCCTCCTCTGTAGCTGCCGGAGGGTGTCCAGCTGCTCCTTCACGTGCCTCCAGTACAGGACCTCCATGTCTGCACACCAGAGTCTCATAAGAGGGGCTCCCGTGTCCTGCCCAGGTCCACCCCAGTCCACCAGGGCCTTGGGCGTCCCCAGGCTGGGGAGAGGGAGCGGAGCGTGCGCCCTCATGCCCCTGGAAGAGCACGCAAGGCCCTGGCCTCACCTGGAAAGGAGGGGCCCTTTCGCCGGGGCCTCCTGCTGTCAGCATGCTCGGTGTCTGCAAATGGAGTGGGTCAGCAGGGGCCACGCCAGGTCCCGCAGCTGCAGCCACGCCCTCTGGCCCCAGCCCGGCCCCCGGCCCCACGCACAGGCAGCCAGGTACCACTGGTGGAAGTCCTGCAGCTTGAAGGCACCCTTCCTCTTACGCTTCTGTCCTGGAGCCTCCTCCACACGGGGCGGCACAGAGTAGGGCCTACCTGGGGGCACACAGACGGTCTCGGAGCACAACCACAGCCCAGGGCGGATCCCTGTGCCCACGGGCCCTGGAGCCCCAGCCTCCACTCAAGCCAGGTGAGCCCAGCCCCGGACGCCCGGGGCGGTGCCCCTCCCCCAGTTACCTTTCCTGAAGGGCTTAGAGTCCAGGGAGTCGAAGGGGTCCAGGCCCTGCCAGGGGTCTGGGGTCTCCTGAGCACAGAGCACAAGCAGAGGGAAGAGTGGGGGACACGCACCCTCCCGCCAGTCAGGAGACCCAGGGAGGGGGGGGCCCTGGGGCGGCCGGAGAGAGGTCCAGTTCTCGGGGAAGGAAGACTGCAGAGGGCCTCAAGCACGCCTTCTCTGTCGGGGGTCCAGGCCCCACCACCCCTCACCTTCAGCCGGGATGCAGGTTCCAGGGCCTCCCTTTGCTCCCGTAGTGCGCACCTCCTGGGCTGGGCTGCACTCTGGAAAGAAACGCAGGGGGTTCCCCTCTCCTCCTCGACCCAAGGCTCCAGGCACCCCAGCAGCTCTGCTGTGGGGCCAGACACCAAGAACCCTGCAGGGACCCTCTTTGGGGGCAGGAAGTTCAAAAGTAAAACAAAAACCCTAGAAAAAACTTCAGGAGGACACATAAACTAGTGGTCACGGGGTACTTTTTCCCCTTTAAAAAATAAAAAGAATAGAACAATGTAACATCCATGTATCTACTAACCAAAATTAACAAAGGTTAGTATTTTTTCCTATGTGTCAGGGTTTTTTCCTGTAACAAATAAAAAGATTTCTTAACTCTAGGCGGGAGCACAGAGCTGAGCAGCTGGGGCTGAGAGAGGGAGGCCTGTCCGCGCCTGCCAGCCTGGCCTCAGGAGGGGCAGCCCTGGAGACCAGCTGCCACTGTGGGCAGTAGCCCTGAGCACCGCGGGGCTCGGACCCTCGGCGCCAGCCCACTCCCCTGGCTGCTCTGCTCAGGGAGGGGAGAGACGTGGAAGCTGCCGTCCAAAAGGGAAGGGCGTGGGGCCGGCTCTAGGGCGGGCTGGAGGACGGACCCACTGCCCCGGTGAGCAAGGACCAGAGGGAGGGCAGAGAACAACACGCCTCGGAGCAAAGACCACGGGACGTGTGGCTGCCCCGCCTGGGCTGAGGGCTAGAGCTCTGCAGGCCTCGTCGTGGGTCCCACCTGCTCGGGGCTCCTGGGCTCCTGGGGCTCCATGGGGACCTCGGGGGCTGAGGCCTCGGGGGGGTCTGCTGGCCCCTCTGCATCCTCTTCCTCACCCCCGCCTCCGGGCGCTGGGCCTTCCGGAGAGGCGCCTGGGCAGGGAAGGAAGAGACCCGTCAGCCCCAAGGAGCCCGAGGACCACACGACAGATGGGGGGCTGCCCCTCCGGGATGAGAGGCCGTTCCTCTCTCAGCTTCGTTTGTTAGAACCAGAGGATGCAGCAAGGCGTGTTACACTCTCATCACACGGCTGCTTTGTTTGGTTCGTTTTATTTCTTAGTCATTTTCCTCTTTACATGCGGCCACCTCTGTCTTCCCAGAGAGGAGGGAGGTGGCCCCAAACCTCAGAGGCCCGGAATGGCCAGGGGGCGGTCACTGAACCAAAAAAACACGGCTGCCCAAGGTGGGCCCTGGGCACAGAGGCCCGCCCCCCATGCCTCAGCCCTCCCAAGGCTGTACAGAGGTGGGCAGGCTGGGGTGGCTGAGCGCGGAGCCCCGTCCCCCCACCCCACCCTGCGGGTCCAACGGGGAGCGCTCTCCTCACCTGGCTCCTGGGAGGTGCTGAGCACCGGGACTGGACTCCTGCACACAGAGACGTCCACTGGCTGCCCCTCGGCACCCCCGGCCTCTGGGAAAGATGGGGATTGAACAGGGTCAGCCCTGCTCCCCCCAAGAAGGCCCCTCGCAGGGGCCCAGCAGAGCCAGGGCTGGGGAGGGACAACACGGCCCAGGCCCAGGCCTCAGGCCCCCAGGACCGAGCCAGCTACAGGCAAAGATGGGGCAAAAGAGCTCCGTCCTCCGAGCAGGTGCCTGGGGAGGAAGGAGCTCCCAGGTCCAGAATGGTGGGCACAGGGGACCCAACAAGGAGCCCAGCCCAGAAGACCCTTCCTTCCCACCAACATCCGAGCCCTCACCCTTCTGGTTCCTCGGCAGCAGTGCTTCCGCAGGGGACATGCCTGCCGGCTCCAACATGAAGGCTCCTCTGGGGTGAGGGGTGCACGTATTCATCCTAAAATCCTTCCGGCTGGCCAGGACCTCCCCCTGACAGCTGTGCTGCCAAAAACGCAGGTGCTGTAGAACCCCTTTC
This sequence comes from Hippopotamus amphibius kiboko, assembly GCF_030028045.1. NCBI lineage: Eukaryota > Metazoa > Chordata > Mammalia > Artiodactyla > Hippopotamidae > Hippopotamus > Hippopotamus amphibius. Next base: position 275,390 of record NC_080192.1, read on the forward strand.
GCAGCATACCGCACCCTCCACCCTCCAGGCTCAGGCCCACACCTGTACAGTGGGTTACTGTTCTTCTCCATCTCATCAGGGGCGACCAGGGCCATGGGCAGGAGGGGGACGATGAGGGTCTCCTGCACAGGTGCCAAGAGCGGGTGAACTGTGGGAACCCACGTGGCATGACATCACTTTCCAACAGCCCCATCAGCTAAACACAGGAGGGGGCACTCACACTGGGGGCCTGGTCACTCCTCAGGTCCACGTTAGCGCGGGAGTCAGAGAGGCCATCCAACGACAGGAACTGTGGGGGATGGAGAGCTCAAGAGGGTGCCTGGCAAGCGCGACGGGCAAGGCCAGGCACCCCGGAAACCTCACCTCATACTCCGCCTCCTGGGGGGCCCTGCAGCCGGCATCCCCGATGGTCCCATCTTCCCGCTCGGAGGAGAGCTGCTTGGCCCGCCTGAGAGAGAATCAGTGCACGGGATGCACAGGAGGCCACGGGGCCTCCTGAGCCGCACACACAGCAGACGCACAGGCCCCCGCCTCCAGTACTCACTTCTTGCCTGAGATGAAATCAAGAGCCTGGTAGACCAGTGAGTAGAGGTATTCCACCTGGCAACCAGAAGCGGGCAGTGAGGACGCAGAAAGGAGGGGCCCTCCCCAGAGCCTTCTGAACTAGTCATCTGAGTACACAGAGAAGCCCAGGGGTCCTCTCCAAAACCGCCAGCACAATTCCTGCCAATTTCGCTGCCAAAAATACTTCTCCAATCGGACTAGTATGTTTCCCCAGAATTACCTAACACCCGAAGCCCCCACTCCTCCTCCTGCGCCCTTGCACCATGCCGCAGCAGGTGTGGCCACCTCAACACCATGGCACCCAGCCCTGTGCCCACGCAGCTCCGTCTGCCTGCACGGGGCACACCAACCAGCCCGCCCCCAGCCCGTGTCCCTGCTGCTCCCAACCAGCACCCCAGCTGCAGGAGCGCCTGTGGGTCTCTGCCGTCCTGTCACAGCTCCAGCCACAACCTGTGTGGCCCCACCGTTGAGGTGAGGGATGGGATTTTCCAGATACTGACCACAAAGCACCCCCCAGGAGGGTGCACACAGGGGCTGCCCCGAGCACCTCCCTCCGGGGTGACTGTGCCCAAGAGAAGACAGCAGTGAGCCACACAGATGGCGGCACCTGACCCCGTGGGCCCCACGCACCAGGAACAGTAAACACTAACTTTCCTAAGAGCTTGTCACACACAGGACTGGGCTTCATGCCTCATCTCACGGACTCTGAATCAGCTGCCCTAGCTGTTCTCACTGCACACGAGATAAACTGAGACTCAGAGAATTAAAGTAACCTCGATCAGTGATGGGTCCAGGACTTGCGCCAGGGATGCAGGAATTCAGTGCTGCACCATCTAACATGGCAGCCACGAGACAAAGGGGGCGCTACCAATTTAAACGTAATTAAAAGTTAATAAACGCAAGATTTCTCAGTCACACCTGCCACATTTTAGGGCTCAGGAGCCGCATGTACAGGACAACACAGATCACAGAACGTTGTCATCACCTCGGAAAGTCCAGTTGGACAGCGCTGACTACAGCCTACGCTTCCCTCACACCTTCCAGATTTCGTGTTAACATTTTACTACACCTGCTTTATCACATATCCACCTGTCTACATATTTCTCTATCAGTTCACCTTATGTTTTATGCTTTCAAAGTCAGTTGCAGATATTCCTTTTGAGGACAAATGCAGGACAAAGGAATCCAATTTAATGGGATCATTTAGGACAAAAACCAATGACATCTCAGACCATCTTAATAACTCACGGTGCCCAGAGGGAGGTCCACCATACCCTGGGCCAGTTAACCTGCATGCAGCTTACTCCCCCTCTTCTGTCTGGTTAGGACCCCATTACTGAGCTCCTCAACACACTCCTAAACTCTTACCTCCTGTGCACCTTTTACTTTTCCCCCTCCCACTGAGCCACCCATTTGGGACCAGTGCTGTGGTCCACTTTTCCATGCTCCTCCACTAGGGAACAGCTGGATCTGCTGGAGAAGAGTCTCAACTGTGATCACTGATGGCCCCTGCAAAGCAGTAAGGTGCATTTAATCTTCATGAGATGACCAGTGCTTTCAGTTCATCTTTTATTTTGCATTCCCCTCAGCAAATATTTTGAACTTTCACCAAACCTCACGCTCCTCATTTCCTACCCAGCAGCTGACCCACATGCTCCGCTGTGAAAACTGAGGTCTTAGGCATGAACTCTGCAAACCCGGGGTCACATTCTCTGCATCAGTACTTCTCCCTGCAGTCTCCTGAGAGGAGGCTCCTTTCCTTTCTTCCAAGGCGAACCCAACGGTCCCCGTTCCTGGCCCATTCCTTACCTGCTTCTTCCAGGTCTTTGTTTCATCGTTTTCCTCTCCCAGCGCCCCTTTCCCCTCCCCGACCCGGCTGGCCACCCCAGCTCCATGGTTTCAATCCTGGTTGCCAGGGTAGTTCAAAAAATCCTGATGCCTACCTGCCCCATCCACTACCACCTGGGGATCCTGGTTTAATCAGTCTGGGTGAGGCCGAGGCACTGGGAATTATTTGGATTGCGGCCTGGGCTGAGAGCCACTGATTTAGTTACTGCCTAACTTCTTTCCTTCCCTTTCGAATAAAATGTCTTTTTTTCTTTTTCTTTTTTGGCTGTGCTGTACGGCATGTGGGATCTTAGTTCCCCAACCAGGGATTGAACCTGTGCCCTGGAAGTGCAGAGTACTAACCACTGGACCACCAGGGAATTCCCAACCCTGCAATTTTAAATCCAAGTTTGTTCTTCGGTGTTAAAAGGTGGCGAGGGGAGGCTCGAGAGGGAGGGGACGTGGGGATATATGCGTACGTGTAGCCGATTGACTTGCTGTACAGCAGAAACCAACACAACACTGTAAAGCAATTATACTCCAGTGAAGATGCATAAAAAAAGTGGTGAGGAATTGGGGGAGGAGGTGGGAGGCGCTGGTGAGGCAGGTTGGGGACAGGGTTGAGCCTGCCACCCGCCCCGCAGGACAGCAGACCTCGGTCCCACAAGACGCAACACCACCAAGATCAGCAGCCAGGAGGGGCCCACCTTCTTACTGTAGACACAAGCGGAGCCCTGGATCAACAGTGCTGCCTCAGTGAAGTTCATTGTGGTTTTGCCTTCATCAAAAGAAATGCAGATCTGGTCCAGCTGCAAGAGACAACGCAGGGCAGTGGGAAGTCTATGCATCCTTCTCCCCAGAGGCCCACCTGCCACCCTACCCTCTCCCAGTGCCGCGGGCCCAAGGTGCCCATCGGCCCAAGGTGCCCATCACCACAAGCAGCCCCTCAGAACAACAGCTCTGGCTCTGCTTAGGGCTCACCGGCGTCCAATTTTTTGGAGGGGAAAGACAGGTCTTTGTGATTTCCTGTAACCTCTGAGACCTAGTGTTTTGGAAGAGGAAGGCCCATAGAGCATATCAGCCACAAAGGGCCAAAGCCACACACCAGCTCCTCTCTGGAGGTGCTCACACCACACACATCCTAGTCGGGGCCAGCTCAGCCAGACACTGGCAGGAAGGCCCCCACCCCAACAGTGGGAATGGGGACCTTCAGCAGTGGGGAAGACAGAGACGAAATGCGGTCTTAGAGCAGAAAACTCAGGAAACGCTTCCAAGTACATCCTCCTCCTTCCTCTGCAAGCCCTGACCCCCCAGCCTCTCCTGAGTCCCAGTTCCTACCACCCTTTAAATCTGTGTCTACCAACCACATGCCAACAATCCCCAAACACATCCAGACCAGCTCTCTCTCCTAAGCTGCAGAACTGTGTCTACAGCTGCCCACTAGATATGTTCACCAAGACATCCAGAGTCCCCAGACTTTATCTCCATACTTAACTCAGGATCTTCCCCACAACCCAGCCCCTCCCCTGCTCCTCTCAGGGAACAGCACTCTGAAGCCCCCACAGAGTTTTCAAGCTCTTCGCCTTTGCCTTCCATCTGCCCAGAACCCCTACCCCAGCATGCTCAGACTGACCTCTTCTGCAGTCTCCCTAGGACATGCCTTGGGCCTCGCCACCCTGTTAGGGTGGTCTTGTCACACTGAGTCTCTCCTCCCTCAGAGGACTGTGAGCAACATTAGGGGGATTCCAGCCTTCAGTTCCGTACCTGATGCTAGTGTTCAAGAAGTGTTTGATGAACAAAGTGGTGGCGTCGGAGCTAAGCCTGAAGACAGATCGATGCTCCCCAGGCAGAAGAAGAGAACAGCATTTTAGGAAGAGCAAAGGCACCCACACAAAGGCAGTCAGCAGACACAGGATCCAACGATTTGGGAAAATGAGGATTATGCAAACACATCCAAACCACAGGGTGTGCAGGGAGTAAGGCGAGATGTTAGGTCTACAGTGGCACGAAGAAGGGGGTGAGTCTGAGAGGAGCTACCAAGGCACCACTTCTGCTAATTCCCGAAAGACAGAGGAAGTTTGTGAAGAGAACAGCAACATAAAATGTGTTTAAAAAAAATGTTCTGGTAGCTGTGTGGTAAATGAAAGGAGGAGAAAGACAAAACTAGAGGCAAAGAAATCAGAACTTCAGGGGCAGAGAAGGTTTGGCAGCCTGAAGCCACGGCAGCCCCGCCTAACACAGTTCTCTGCATTTTTGCAGGAGACTCTACATCCAAGCAGAGGTCAATCACTGGATCAAGTGTCCCTTTAACAAACATTTATTCTGCACCTACTCTGTGTTTATTAAGCAAAGGGGAGAGAACATGAACACAGTCCCTGCCCTCATGGAATTTACACTCTAGGTGGACACAGACCATAAACAAGTTAGAGGACAGCTTATGATGAACATTCTAAAACACAGAAGGTACTAGCACAGAGAGACCTGTTTCAGATGTGGTGGTCAGCTTATATTTAAACTGAGACATACAGGACAAGAAAGAATTAGTCATAAAAAGAACTGGGTGAAGGATTTTCGCCACTGAGTGCAGAAAATAAAAAGACCCTCAGCCAAGAATGAGCTTGGGTGCTGCTGGCTGGTTCAAAGGAACAGGTGGAGGAGAGCCTGAGACGAGGCTAAAACGTGAGTAGGGCCGGATTCAGACAAGGAAGTCTGGATTGTATTCTGGAAGCAATGGAAACCCACTGAGGGCTTTTAGGCAGGGCACTGCTGCAGGATGAGTTTAGGTTTTAAGCTTCACCCTTGCTGCTGGGTGGAGCATGAACTGGATGGGCCCAAAAACAACAGCAGGGAGTCCAGGGAGGAAGGTTTTAACACGACCGGGAGGCAGATTGTGGCCTGGATCAGAGAAAATGGAAAACAGATGAACTGAAGTGAAATTCTGGTGGCATAACGGATAGAATTCATGGGTGAACGGGAGCAGAGTGTGGGGTTTCACTAGCTCTTAGCTTTCACCTTGGTTGGACAGGGGTGCCATACGCCGAGAGCAGGAAGGCTGGGATTTGAGCAGGAAAATAAAGAGCCCCCCGCTAAGTACATTAAACCTGAGGTGCTTGTGTGACATCTAAGAGGAATGTCAAGATGAGCAGCTGGATACACAAAACAGATTCAGAGAAAAGACCTGGGATGGAAATATAAACCAAGGGAGAGGAGGAGTAAATAAATAAACCTAGGAGTTGCTCTCATGCAAGTGATACTTAAAACCATGGAAATAAATGAAATGGTTTAGGGGAAATGTGTAAAAAGACGGCTCAGGCCACGCCCTGAGGAGCTCAACACGGAGACTGGATAGGAGAGAAAAAGTAGCAAAGAGATCGGAAGAAAATCAGATGAAAACCTGTTTCAAAAAAGAGGACGTGGTCAACCCACCAAATGCTGCTGAGCTGAACAGGATGACACTTCTGGTGACCCTTGAATTTGGTAGGAGGGAGGTCATTACTGATCAAGAGCACAGCAGTCCAAGTGGGCTGAGGACTGAAAGTGAAGTGCCGAAATGGAGCGGACAGCTCCTTAACGAGGTCTAGACACAACCGCCAAACACGAAAAAAAGGTTAAATGCTGACAAGATGGAACACGGCAGTAACTCGGAACTGGTTTGAAAGTCTAACAGAAGCTATCCCTCTCACATCGATCCAGATCTCCCACACACCCACACAGGCACCCAAATCCTATCCTGCTCTGTGAGAGAAAGACACCGGTCGCCACTCACTAAATCGATTTCAAGGCTCACTAATGGGTAGCGACCTGTAATGACAGCTCCAGGCTAAACCTATAAGCGATGATTTCGAGGGGCAGAGACGGAGTCGGGGACAAAGAAACGAGCCTCAGGACGAGTGCGGTCAGAGAGCCAGCTGGACACGGACCAGGAGGCGGCGGGCGCCCGGCAGCCCCCGCCCCGCGCCGCTCCCCGGGGCCGCCCTCACCTCCTCAAGGTATTCGCCCAGCTGGGCCGCCACGTCCACCTCCCAGTTCTTGGTGAGGTCGCGGATGGGCTGCAGGAGGTGGGCGAAGCGCGCCTCCACGTCCTCCATGTCCAGGAGGGGCCGGGTCGGCCCGGGGACCGCAGGGCCGGCTTCCAGGGGGCCCGTGTGCTCAGCCCGCCGCTAGTTCTGGCGCCATTTTTCTGCTCCCGCCCAGGAACATACGCAGCGCGCCGCGACGCGCGCACACGTATGACGCAGAGCGGCCGAAGCGCGCCGGAAGGGTCTCAGGACGCGCCGGGGGCGGGGCACGCGTGTGGGCGGGCCTGTGTCTGCGTGGGGCGGGGCGGGGCTTGCCGCTGCCGCGGGCGGGGCGGGGCGGGGCGGGGCGGGGCGGGACGGGGCGGGGCCCCTCGGACCCCTCGGCTCCTGTCCAGCCCGCCGCGTAGCGGACATGGCGGGCTCCAGGCTCCCACGGCAGCTCTTTCTCCAGGGCGTGGCCGCTGTCTTCCTGTTCGCCTTCGCTTCTCTCTACACCCAGATCCCGGGTGAGGGCACCGAGGGCGGGACTCCCCCCGGGCGGGACGCCCCACACCCGCTCCGTAGGACCTCTCATCTCCCTACCCGACACTCCGCTGTCTGGGGACCGGAGTGAGGTCCAGGCCTTGCCGCGTGTGGCAGGGGGCTGCGGGGTGTGTGCTGCGGGTCGCGGGGGCGTGGGCGGTGGGAAGAAGGCGTGCAGTGGTCCCTTTTCTGTAAGGTTCCGGGTTCTGACCTGGGGCGGTGGGCGGAGCCCTGAAGGTGGTGCGCCCACACGTGGTGGGCAGGTAAGAGAAGAGTCTCAGACCTGGAGGAACAGGGAACAGGGCCCTGCCAGGTGGAAGATCCTGACCTGGGGAGTCGGGTAGGCCAACAGATGCTGACCCGGGTGGGCGGGTCTGCGGGGTCTGCAGGCCTTGCCCTGTTAAGGGGTCGAGTCTGCAGGTCCTAACCTAGGTCGGCGGCGGGGGGGGGGGGGGGGGTTCTGCAGGACTTGACCTGGGGAGGCGGATATGCAGGCCCTGACTGGTGGGGGGAGTCTAGTTTTGGAGGGCAGTGTCCAGGGCCTGGCGCTGACGTGCCCTCCCACAGGCCTGTATGGTCCTGAGGGCATCCTGCCTGCACGGAGGACACTGCGGCCGCAGGGAAAGGGACGCTGGAAGCAGCTGTGGGAGACCCCAACGCTGCTGTGGGAGGCGCCGCTCCTGGGGCTGGACACGGCGCAGGGCCTGGAGCTGCTCAGCCTGCTGGGCGCCCTGCTGGCCCTGGGCGCCCTGCTGCTGCACCAGCTGCGCCACCCGCTCGTCTACCTGCTGCTCTGGGCCTCCTACCTGTCTGCCTACCAGGCAAGTAGGGGTGCCTGCTGCCCCCTGCACCACTGGGACCAGCCCCGCTTCTGCCTTGCCTGCCTCTGCAGACACACCCCCCCTGCTCCCTGACAGCCCTTCTCCTTGCAGGTGGGCCAGGTGTTTCTTTATTTCCAGTGGTGAGTGACTATTGGATGTGGGCCTGCAGGAGGCTGGGTGGGCGGGATGGGGTGGGGCGTGTTTGTCTCTCCCGGGAGGACCCCCTTAGGGGAACAGCCTTGATCGGGAGGAGGCCCTTTGTGCTATTTTTTCTCCCCATAGGGATTCCCTGCTGCTGGAGGCTGGCTTCCTGGCTGTGCTGGTGGCCCCTCTGAGGCTGCCCCCCCATCGCAAGCAGCCCCAGGGCAGGCTGGCAGGGGTCTCACCCCATGAAGGCCTCCCCTTCTGGCTCGTGCGCTGGCTGCTGTTTCGCCTCATGTTTGCCTCGGGTGTGGTCAAGCTGACCAGCCGTTGCCCCGCATGGTGGGGGCTCACTGGTGAGGGTCCCTGCCTGGACATGGGGCAGTCTTGGGGGCTCTGCCCAGCCCTGATCACCGCCTGTCACCTGCAGCCCTCACCTACCACTACGAGACTCAGTGCCTGCCCACGCCTGCCTCCTGGTTTGCCCACCAGCTGCCCGTCTGGCTGCACAAGCTCAGCGTGGTGGCCACCTTTGTCATCGAGATCGCAGTGCCCCCTCTGTTCTTCGTTCCCATTCGCCGCCTGCGCCTGGCTGCCTTCTACTCCCAGGTGGGTGGGGTCCTTAGCCATCAGCAAGACAGGCAGGACGTGGCCTTCCTCTGCACTGCCTGAGGGTTCCACTGGGGCCGGGGGATCTGCTGCCAGCAGTCAGAAAGGCCTCACGGCAGAGGAGCAAGTCAGCCTGCGGTGTGGAGGCACCCCTGGGGGGCAGGGCTGCAGCCTCGCTGGAGGACGTGGGTCTTGGGTCAGCAGGGGCAGGTGGGAGGGGCCGCGTGGCGCGGGCCGAGCTTGGGTTTTCTCCAGGTGGTGGTGGGGAGCCACGGAAGGTGTAAGCCAAGGGGGAGGACACAGGCAGTGGGAAAACAGGGGCCTGTAAGGGGTGATGACGGCACTGGGGCCTGCAGGAGAGATTGGGGCGGGGGGCGCAGAGGGGCCTGGGAGCAGGCTCTGAGGGGCCAGGAAGGGGGTGGCCCCGCTAGCTCTGAGTCCAGGCCCACCCCAGGTCTTGCTGCAAGTCCTGATCATCATCACTGGCAACTACAACTTCTTCAACCTGCTCACCCTGGTGCTCACCTCCGCCCTTCTGGATGAGGCACACCTGGCTGCCGCGTCTGGCAGCAGCCATCGCAGGAAGACACCCCCCTGTGAGTGTCAGCCTGTCCCAGAGAGACAGCCAGCCAGGGTGTCGCCAACACCCCCCAAGGGACCCTGCTCTAGCTCCACCCCAGCCCCCTGGCCGTAGACCCTCCAGCCCTGTTCCCAGCTGACCCGTGCCTGTCCTGCCCTGCAGCCTGGCCCAAGGTTCTGCTGGCCGTGCTGTCCCTGCTGCTGGAATTGGCCGTCTACGGGCTGCTGGCCTACGGCACGGGGCGCTGCTTTGGCCTGGAGGTGGACTGGAAGCAGCGCACGGTTCACTCCAAAACCAGTGAGTGCCAGCCAGGGGCCCAGAGGGCAGAGGCCGGGCCCTCCCTCCTCACACCCCCTCCTTCCACAGCCTTCACCTTCCACCAGTTCTCCCAGTGGCTGAAGACGGTGACCCTACCCACCATGTGGCTGGGCGCGGCCTCCCTTGCCTGGGAACTGCTGACCGCCCTCTGGAGGTATCCAGTCCAAGCGGGTGGGGTAGAGCTGTGCAGGGCAGACCTGACTGCATTTCCATCCCCCGCCCCCCAGGTGGACCCACGTGCGAGGGTGGCTGCAGAAGTTCTGTGCTGCAGTCCAGCTGTCCATCTTTGGCACGGCCACGGTCGCTTTGTTCACAGTCAGCCTGGTAGGCAGTCCCTTGGGGCCAAGGCAGGGAGCTGAGAGAGGGCTGGAAGGTCGTTGCTGAGCCTCTGCCCACCTGCCTCCAGGTGCCCTACTCCTACATGGAGCCCTCGACCCACGGGCGCCTCTGGACTGGGGCCCACCGCCTGTTTGGCACCGTGGAGCACCTGCAGCTGGCCAACTCCTACGGCCTCTTCCGCCGGATGACTGGTCTGGGTGGGCGGCCTGAGGTGGTGCTGGAGGGCAGCTATGATGGGCACCACTGGACGGTGAGAGCTCCCTTGGGCCCCTGCCTGAGGTGCCTGGCGGGCTCCACGTGGCTGGGGATCCCCTAGGTGTGGGATTGAGGGCAAGAGCGGGGAACCAGGTTCCGCTGGCTGTGCTGAATGGAGCTCTGCCCGGTAGGAGATCGAGTTCATGTACAAGCCCGGGAATGTGAGCCGGGCGCCCCCCATCGTGGCGCCCCACCAGCCGCGCCTCGACTGGCAGATGTGGTTCGCGGCCCTGGGGCCACACACGCACAGCCCCTGGTTCACGAGCCTGGTCCTCCGCCTGCTGCAGGGCAAGGAGCCTGGTGAGGCGGGCCGAGGGGCGGGCCTTGGGGAGGGCTGAGGCTGCGGGAGCGCGGGGTGCTGAGCGAGCTCCCCCCGCTGCAGTGATCCGCCTCATCCAGAACCACGCGCCCAGCTACCCCTTCCACCAGCAGCCGCCCACTTACGTGCGGGCGCAGCGCTACAAGTACTGGTTCTCGCCGCCCGGGGAGCAGGGGTAAGGCCGGGCGCCGGGCGGGGGCGGGGCCCGTGTGCCCGCGCCACCTGAGCGCTCCGTGCTGTTGCAGCCAGTGGTGGCGGCGCCAGTGGGTGGAGGAGTTTTTCCCGCCCGTGTCCCTGGGGGACCCGACGCTGGACGCGCTGCTCAGGCAGTTTGGCCTTCAGGTAGGAAGGTGCCAACCAGCTGGGACGGGCCGCAGGGATGACCCGGCCGCAGCGGTGATCCCCTGAACCTCGCTCCGTCCTGCCCCTACAGGACAAAAGCCCACCCCGGGCCCGCAGCTCCAGCAACGCCCTGACCCAGGCCCTCCACTGGGTGCGGAAACAGCTGTCTCCCCTGGAGGCCCCCGTCCTGCTCTGGGGGCTCCTCGGGACCGTGGGGGCGATTCGGGTCACGCAGGCCCTGCTGGGCCCCCGGTCCTCCCCTCGGGCCAAGGAGGAGAAGCACAGGCCCGCGCCCCGGGAGCACGTAGTAGCCGCCAGCAAACCCGCGTCCCCAGCGCCCAGCACCAGCAGCGGTTCCCAGACCCCTCGGCGGAAGAAGCAGCCGCCTCCTGCCGGCCCCACGTCCTGAGCGGGTCAGGGTTCTGGCTCACCTCTGGCCTTCTGCAGCAGGATGTGGTCCCGCCACCGTGCCTTAGCCAGCTGCCGTGCAGACGCAGGTTGGGGCGCTGCCCTGTGGGGCGGGCAGCAGCTGCCTTTCTGCTTCGAGGGCCCACTCTTCCTCCACGCCAACCACGTCCCGTCCCGGGGCACCCTCTGGCCTGATCGGTGGCCCGGGAGACCTGTGTGTGACCTGGCCTGGGGTCCTTCCCAGGACCTTGTAATCAGGGCTGTGGGAGGGGTGCAGGCCTGATGCCCCCGACCCCGGCTTCTGTGCAGGACGGGGTGAGGCTGACCTGCTGAGGAAGGGGAGGAGAGGCGGCCCTAGGTCATCGCTGCGGCAGCCTGTCCTGTCACTTGGATCCGTGCACCAATAAAGGCAGGTTGTGCTTGATTATGTGCTTGCCGTTTCCTTCCCGCTGAGGGGGCCCGAGGGCAGGGCCCTGCCTTTGGTGGTGGACACAGCCCAGACGCCGATCGGCTCATGGCTGACCCGGCTTCCTGGGTGCCTTCGCTGTCCGATGCTCGACATTCTTGTCTGTAAAATGGACACGGGGGCCTGACCCGGTGCTGCCTGAGGCCCTGAGCCTCAGTCTGGCCGACCTGTCAGCTCCGCACGTCACGGCTGCGAGGTTAGTGCTGGAATGTGGGGCCTGGAAGCATCTGAGGGCTGGAGAATCCGCCAGAACACAGCCGCTTCTTACGCCCATGTTTCTGCTTCCTCATCTCGGGAGAGCCGAAGGGTCAGCGCCCCGGCCCTTGCTCAGGCAGGGGTGGAGGAGAGATGGGGGAGGTAGGCAGGGCCGGCGTGGACGCCACTCAGGGAACTCGTCAGGCCCCTGCAGAACAGAATGGGGTGTGGATGGGGAGAGGGAGGAGGAGCAGAGGCCTTGGACCAGGGACGGAAGAGGGAGGACGCATCTGACCACCTGTGTTCTGACCACTTTTTGGGAGCAGAAGTGGACGGCACTGTCCAGGTCTCTGTTTGGAGATCCGCTGTCCATCGGGAGGTCGCTGCCTCCCCTGTGCCTGGCTCTGTCCTCAGCCCCCGCCCCTCATGCTTTCACCTCCCAGGCCCCTGGGCAGCCTCCAGTGTGCTCAGCCCCTCCCGCCACGTCACTGAGCCCCGCTCTGACTGAGCCACGTGGACATTGCTCCACACTCAGCCTGTGCCCACAGTCACGTGGCTCAAGGGAACCTGTGACCTGAGCCTTTGGATGCTTTTAGACACGATTAAATGATCTATACATTGACTTTTGGTTTAAGACAGTACAGTGGGCCCTCTGTATCCTCAGCTTCCGTTTCCGCAGACTCGACCAACCTCAGATTGAAGATAATTGAAAAAAAATTCCAGAAGGTTCCAAAAGAGCTTGAATTTGCTGCACAATCGACAGCTATTTATACATCACTTACCTCGTATTAAGTATTGTAAGTAACCTAGAGATGACTGAGAGCACGTGGAGGGCATGTGTAGCTTTGTGCAGATACTGTCCTGTTTTATGTGAGGGACTTCAGCATCTGTGGATTTTGGTGTCTGGGGGTTCCTGGAACCCATCCCCCTTGGATACAGAGGGATGGCTGTAATATATTTACAGTTTTAAAACTGTCCTTTTTCTTAGGCTTTTAAGCTCAGTGTGGGGCGGGGGGCGGGGCTGTTTTGTTTTCTGTAACAGCTTTGAGCTGTAATTCACATCCCATACAGTCCACCCACTTAAAGGGCATAATTCGGTGGCTTTCAGTAGGTTCACAGAGTTGTGCATCCATCACCATAGTCCATTTTAAAGCCTTTTCATCATCTCAAGAAGAAGCCCCATGCCGCGTAGCTGGCATCTTCCAGTGCCTCCTTCCCACAACCTAAGCAACCACGAATCGGCTTTTTGTCTTCATGGACTTAGCGGTTCTGCACGCTTCATGTAAATGGAATCGCACAATTTGTGCCCTTACACGTGTGCCACCTTTCACTGAGCACAACATCTTCAGGGTGTGTCCGTGCCGTAACCTGTGTGAGCACGTCATTCCTTTTTAGGGCTGACATCCCGGGTGTGTGGGCGTCACATGCTGTCTGTCCGCTGAGCCATCCCTAGACGTGCAGGTCACCCTCGCACTTTGGCGGTGGTGGATAATGCTGTCGTGAACACGGGTGCACGGGTGTCTTCTTGAGTCTCTGCTTTCCGTTCTTTTGGGTGCACACCTAGAAGTGGAATTGCAGGACCGTATGGTGATTTTATGCTTAACTTTTTGAGGGACCACCAAACTTTATCATAGCAGCTGCACCTTTAAAATTTTACATTTCCTCCAATTTCTTCACATCCTCGCTAACACTTGTCATTTTCCCTCCTTTGATAAAAGCCATCCTAATGGGTAAGAAATAGTGTCTCAGACTGGTTTTGACTCGCATTTACCTAGTGGGTAACAATGTTGAGCGTCTTTTCACGTGCTGATTGGCCATTTACATGTCTTCTTTGGAGGACTGTCTATCCAAGTCCTTTGCCATTTTGCTTTGTTTTTGGCAGTGCCACGTAGCATGCTGGATCTTAGTTCCCCAATCAGGGATCAAACCTGCACCCTCTGCAGTGGAAGCGTGGAGTCTTAACCACTGGACCACCAGGGAAGTCCCTTGCCGGGAGCCGTCCGGGGATTGCCTAAAGGCTCAGGCAAGGCCGAGCGCTCCGGGAATGGCCTGCAAGGCAGGAATTCCGATGAAGGCATCTTCGGTTCGGGAGAGCTGCAAAGCAGGCATCCTGGAAGTACCGGAGTTCTCCGAGATTTAGTTTCACTATGAGTCTCCTTTGTGTACTTCTCTTTCTAGGAATGATGAGCTCTCTGGGTGAAGGGGCGCCTACGCCGCCTTCAAGAATGGTGGCTACCCCCCCCCCCCACTTTCTTGGTGTTGTGGAAATTCTATGGGCCGCAAACAAATCACATGTAGACCCTTAGGGGGCCCGGGTAATGGAGGAATGTTTAAACCTATTATCCCCACCCTTGGGCCATGCTGGCAATTCGGCCGTCATGGGCCATGCATTGTGATCAGGAATGCTGCCTCACCCAATCACAGTTATCCCAAACCTCTGCCCCCTCGGCCTCACGAGAGCTGGCAGGATGCACACGCTAATCACCATAGTTTTTAGTATAGGATGAAAGAACAGGAACTTAGGGACTCCGGTGAAGTGAGGGTCCGTCAAACCAAAACTGCATATAAAATGTCCCATACACCCTTTCCTTATGAGAACGGAATAGCTCACTGATTAAGCTTAACCGGCTAACAATGTGTCTGTCACGTCAAGCCTGGGCGCCCGAGAGGCCTGCCCTTAGAGATTGTTATCCTGTGCTCCCCTCCCCCTTGTAACCCCTGGAGGGTTAAAACAAGAATGGTGATGTTGTGCATGGGGAAAAAATGTTCGATTGTTTATGGGCAAGAACGTGAAGCACGGATGAGAACTGATGATTACATAGAAGACTCCTCACCTGACTAAGGAGGGGCCCCCGGCGGAGTCCATGGGACATTTGGGGGAGGGATATGGAGCCCCTAATGGAAAAATCCACATAACAAGATGTAAGATACATAAGACCGGAGCAAAAATTAAAGGTACTCTCACACTTTCACTCTCTCTCTCTCTCTCTCTCTCCTCTTCTCTGCAACTCCACTGCCTCCTGTCTCTTTTTTTTTTTCTCGCCGACTCTACCCCTCCCAAGGGACTCCCTGGATCCTGCCTGGGCTGGACCCCGGCAGTCCCTCACATTATTTTGATAACGGTAGCTTTATAGTGAGTTTTGAAATTGGGAGGTGTGAGTCTTTCAGGTTTATTCTTTTTTCAAGATGTTTTGGCTTTTTGGGATCCCTTGAGATTTTAGAATAGATTTTTTTTATTTCTGAAAAAAAAAAGCCCTTGGAATTTCGGTAGAGATTGCATGGAATCTGTAGCTTGCTTTGATAGTACCGTTGACCTTTGAAAACAGTGCCGAGGTCAGGGACTCCGACCCCAGCCCGTTGACGGGCCGAGCGTAACCTCACAGTGTGCCCTCCACACGCGGGGCACCGCCTCCACAGATCCACCCTCCAGGGTCCTGTGGTGCTGTAACGTGTTTAGTGAAAATAACTCAGGTAGAAGTGGACCCGTGCAGCTCAAGCCCGAGTTGTTCGTTGACTGTGCTGTCTTCTTAACGATAGTGAGTCACCCAACCCTCGTACTTTTACTTTCTCTCCTCTGTTTAAATCTAGCAGGTTTCAGCAATAACTCTGAAGCTTCCATTTGTAAATTTTAAATGCCTAACATATTTTAACTGCTTTACGAATTTATTTTTTAACTGTTCAGTCATCTGCGCTAACACAGTCCTTCCAAGCTTCAAAATAAATAAATAAATGAATGAATGAATAAACATACACATGCAATGAGCCAGTAATTCTCTTAAATGTCCCTTTACCAAGAATAAACTTATTACAATTGACCGGGGGCAAAACCTTGCCACAGCCTGGCCTGGTGAGGATGCAGGTGCCTGGACCCAGGGCTGACTCCCGGCTTCAAATGCGGAGTCCGGTGTGGCCGGGATGTGGGCCTCACGGCTGCTGGGCAAACACCAGGTTTCTCCCCTTCTTGGCTTGCAAAAGGAAAGGTAGGAGAGGAAGTGCAGCTCAGCCTCCCGCCCAGACTGGTGGGAAGGCAGATCCTGTGTCCACAGGAGGAGTTCCAACAACCCCCCCGTGGGTACCCAGGCCCCTGATGAGTCCATCTTCCTGATCTACGCTGACGCACGCGACGTTGCGCTGATGCAAGGCAGCCACTGTGCATCCCACGCACGACCCCTCGCTCACTCCAGGTGGGGAGGCACCCGGAGTCTGGTCCTTTCCTGCACCCACATCACATCCAGGCCCCAGCTGGGCACCCACCCCTGAGCTCAGCACAGTCGCATCTCGAAATTCCACATCTCACACATTGAACTGTGACATCAGCCACCAGAAGATATTCAAAGGACGGCAAGGAACAAAGACAGGTTGTGCTTGTTCCTGCAACAGTCACGAGGTGGGGCTGGTAGGGCCTCCTCCACGTGCCGCCTGCAGAGGGAGCTGCCGTCTTCCACGGAGCTGGCCACTGGACGTGGCACTGCACGTCGGTGGGTCTCCCAGAGCTGGTTCCCCGTCCTCCAGCCTCTCAGTCGTGCACCAGCAGCCCTTCCCCAGTGGAGGTCAGCCCCGGTCACATCCCTCACCTGCCTGCTTGTCAGCGGCAGAGGTGTTCAGAAGAGCCGCGTGGCCGGCCTTGCCCAGCTCAGAGGGCCGTGTCTCTGGGAGGAAGCACTGCTTCCTGGGGAGCCACGTACCACACGCAGCATCACCCGGTCCCCGGGGCAGGCGGCAACAGCTTCTCCCAGGGACACGGGTGCAGGAGTGAGAGCCACGTGCCCATGAGCACCAGACAGCTCCCAGACAGCCTGATTCCAGGGGCATGGTCTCCAAGCGGGCACCACGGCTGGGGCTTTGACTGGTGGCTCCACCATTCCGTCAGATCGCTGATGTGGGGTCGTGGGCTGTGAGTGGTCGTTTCTTGGGGGTTTATTGCAATTTGGAATCTGAAACCTTACCAGTGAGCCTTCTGTCCTCTGCCACGTGAAAATCCACGGGCGCATCTTGCACTGTGAATGGATGTTTCCACTCAGGCGTGCGTGTGCTGTGTCCCATGTTGGCCATTTGCAAAGTCGTGGCTCAGCGAGTTATGCAAATCTCCCATGTGTTGACACAGTGCGTTGTACAGTCTGAAAGCCACCCTCATTAAATTCACCACTGACCATAACAGCAAAATCCTTAAGTAGGAGGAAGCTGTCAAGTTCACGGTGGTGGACACAAGTTAGCCCAAATCCCAAATTTTTCTTGAAAGCTAAGTGTTGTCATTGGCAATAAATGCTGTCGTTGTTTTCCTTGAAGTGACAGTCTCTCTTTGTCCATTTTTGAGGAAACGACCACCAAATCCCCAAGACTGAGTGACTGGGGTTTGTCTGTCCGTTGTTCTCAGGCCACACCGAGGTGGCCGTCCTGCTGTTGCCCCCACAGCGCTTCCTGTCCTCCCCAGCTTAAAAAAGAGCTGCACTCAAGGAGGAGACTTAACAGTATCAATAGCTTTTACTACCTCATCAAAGACATCCTTGGGAATTCCCTGGCTGTCCAGTGGTTAGCACTCTGCTCTTTCAGGGCCCGGGTTCAATCTGTGGTCGGGGAACTCAGATCCCACGGGCTGCACGGCACGGCCCAAGAGGAAAAAGGAAGACATTCTTAGGTAACACCGACCTTTTATTGAACTGCAAGAGTGCGCACTAGAGGGACATGGCCACGACCGCTGCCCCGTTGCGACATTCCGTCACCACGGGGATGCGGGCTCAGTGAAAAGGCTGTTTGCTCTGGGTGAAAACAGCAGTGACCTCGCAGGCACCTGACAGCCCAGAGTTCTGGGGCAGCTGGGCAGCCACGACCACACTCCGGGGTCTGGGCACAGTCACAGACCGTTTCTCTTTCAGTCCAGGCTTGGGCCTGACATTTAGGGATGTGAGCTTGTTGTATTTTTTTAGGCCATCAGTGCCCTTAGAAGCAGCCATCTTCCTCCAGTGCCTGCTCACGGTCCCCGTGGCCTGGCCAGAGTAACAAAGGCCATAATTAGCTGCTCTGCTCCTGCAGGCCACGAACCGCCAGATTCCCATTACCAGCAGGCCTTCCCAACCTTCAGCCCCAAATGGGCCTGATAACACACCCAAGATTCCTCTGAGACTCTGTTCTTGCTGCCACTCTCTTAGAAGAAACTGGCTCTTTTACACAGACGTGTGACTGATTAGAAAGGTGCTGGAAAACCTGAACCCTAGGCCGTGGATGTAGGTGGGAACCAGGGGCTGCCGCCAGCGTTGGCACAGGAGGAGCTGGAGGAGGGGCGGGCGCACCGAGACAGGGGGTCCGGGTGGTGCAAAGCAGAGCAGGCTGGAGGCAGGGCCAAGCCCCACCTGCCCTCTGCAGGCTCCGCAGCTGTCCCAGTGCCCCGAGGCCCCCAGCAAGGCCTGGCGGCCCCCTGGGTAGACAGAACTGTGGGAGCCCTGGCCCCCCCGCTGCCCTCCCCTCACCCTGGGACCTTTCGGAAGGCGGCCAGGCTAGGGTCTGCAGGGCCACAGAGAGGCCTGGGGACCCAGGGACGGGGCAAAGGTCCACTCCTGCTCTGCACTGGGGAGGCTTCCCTGGGATGGTCTCAGGATGACTTTGGACCCAGAGGGGGCAGTCTCTGGGTCCGGGGCTCATGTTTCTCTTCCCCACTGCAGCCTCCTCTGAGGCCTTCCTCCTCCCTGCTCTCAGGACGGCAGAGCGGCCCTGTGCCCACGTCCAGCCCAGGCTCAGAGCCCTCGGCCTGCCTCTCCAGAGCCCCCTGCACCCCATGAGCAGCTCTAGGGAGAGACCCCCTTGGCGCCCTGCACCTGCCCTGCTTGAGCGCAAAGGCTGGGAGGGGGCGCGGCTGCGGAGGCTGCCCAGGGATGGTGCAAGGGAGCCCAGGGCAGGTAGGAATTCTCCAGAAGGAAACACAGCAAGTGGGGAAGAGCTTGGGCAAAGCCTCTTGACACACGTGAGCCCATCCTCTCCCAATGCCAGCACACAGCTGGGCCGGGGTACACAGGGAGGCCAGAGTGGGGTTTGAGCGGGACAGGAGGGTCTGATCATGCGGCAGCCTGGGCGTGGCAGGGAGGGCAGTGGGCGACGCCACCGCCCACGGCCACAACCGGTGTACATTCAAGAAGTGATTGGGTCTTCAGCCCCAGCACGTGGATTTGCAATACCACCTCCCGCTCAGCGAAACAAGGCTCCTTGGAGAAAGGGTCAATTCCCCGTCTAGGGCAGCCACGGTCGCAAGTTGGAAAATGGCCCCCCAAGATGGCCACATTTGATCTCTGGAACTTGTGAGTGTAACCTTACTTGGAAAAAGCATCTTGCAGATATAAGGACAGACCTTGAGGTGAGGAGGTCCTCCGGGATAATCTGGGTGGACACTAAATCCCATCCTTATAAGAGGGACGGAGGGAGACAGAGAAGCAGCCGCGTGGAGGTGGGGAAGAAATAGGCAGCTGCCAGCCAGGCGGTGCTGGCTGCCACCTGAGGCTGCATCCTCCTGGAGCCTCTGGAGGAAGCACTGCGGACACCTTGATCTCAGACTTCCGGCTTCCTTCCAGAACTGGAGAGAATACATTTCTGTTGTTTTCAGTCACCAAGTTTGCAGGAATTTGTTAACGGCAGACAGGAAATTAACACAGTCTGGGCGTCTTGTTGCCAGACGACAAGACATCCCAGAGACCCCTGTGACCGTCAGGACCCCGGGGGCCCCCGAAAAGCCCCTCCCCAACCCTGTGTGCGCACCAGCAGGAATAACTCAAGCACAAACACGCTGAAATCTATGTGTTACTACGAAAGCAGACAACTCCCTCATGTCTGAAGGATGCTAGGGAACCAGCTCTTGCAAATGGTAAACTCAGAGAAAGACGGAGCGTTTCCTTCCCTCCGCTCCACACACAGCAAGCAAACAGCACCGGGGAGCTGCTCTTTATTGCTGGTGAGCGAGGCTGGAGCTGGAGCTGGAGCCCTGCTGTTCGCACGCTGTCCGGTGGAGGGGGTTCTTAGACCTGAAACTGCAGCACAGCAGCTTCTGACAACACAGAACTCAGCTGTGCTTCCTGATAAAGCACAGCCCCCACCTCTAGGGCACGCTTGCCCTCGACAACTCAAACCTGAATCTGATTAAGCCTCTAAATTCATTTACCAATTAGCAAGAAATACTGGAGGAAAATATTGATACCATGGGGACGCAATCCGCAAAATCCCAACGGGACGTCCCCAGATGAGCCCCTTTCTTCAAAGAAACAAACCGCCGGGAGAGGGAAGGCTGACGCCACACTGCAGCGTCGGGGGTGCAGACTTGTGGGATGAAAGCACAAGGAAAAGGAGGTGACTGCCAGCCAAGGGAAGGGCTGCACCTTGGGGCACAGGGAAGGCGAACGGGTGTCTCCTTGGGGGTCGGGTTCATGGCTTAACCTGAGCATTCATCATGTTTCCTGCAGAGACTGAGCCCAGAGAACTGGGTGGCTGTTTTCAGAACGTGGAGAGAGGCAGGGGGACCACAGGTGCTGACACCGGAGCTGGGAGGACGGCCAAGATGTCTGTGGCAGCAGGAACGGCTGGACACACGTATCCACGAGGCCTCAGAATCCCCGCCCCACCGCGAGCACCCTCGATACTCTCGGCCTGAATGAGGGTTTGAGGGTCAGATTCACGCGCTGCTTCAAGGTCTTTATTGCAACCAAGGAGGGGGGCCAACAGGGCAGGAGTGCAGGTGGGCACGTGTGGTCCCCTAGAAAGGCTGGGGTGGGTCGCCACTTTGCCTGACAGTGGCGGTCCCCCCGAGGCACCCAGCCGGCTGTGGGTGAGGTGGGCAGGCGGGTCACCAGCTCAGGACACCAGGGCAGTACTTGTCAATGAGCCCCTGGTAGTAGGGCCGCAGCTTGTCCATGTCTGGCAGGTCAGAGCGCTTGGTGTAGAGATCGAACTTGCTGCAGCGCAGAGAAACAGTGCCTCGTGAAGCCCCCTGAGTCCCCTCCTCACCCACGCCCCTACCCCATGGGCATGACCGTACTTGAACTCCTGCACCCAGGGCAACATGGCCAGGTCCCGCTCATTGCACAGCTGCTGGTAGTCGCCACCGGTGTGCCACGGGTAGAAGGAGTGGAATCGGATGATGTAGAAGGCCTGGGGCAGGAGGAGCCACATCCCACGCTCCAGGCTGCGCTGGGCTGGGATGGACTGTGCTGGGTCGGGCTGGGATGGACTGGGCTGGCTAGGATGGGATGGAGTGGGATGGACTGGGCCAGGTTGGGAAGGACTGGGATGAACTGGGCTGGAGTGGGATGGAGTGCGCTGGGATGGACTGGGCTGGGCTGGACTGGGCTGGACTGGGCTGGCTGGGATGGGATGGATTGGACTGGACTGGGCTGGGCTGGGCTGGGATGGATGGCCTGGGATGGACTGGGCCGGAGTGGGATGGACTGGGCCGATAGGCTGGGCCAGGCTCTGGGTTTGGTTCCCCCCCACACCTACCTCCGGTGGGAGGGAGAATTTGTTGAACTTCATCACCTGGTACATGTACTCTGTGGGAGAGAGGGTGTCACCACCAGGTACCCAGAGGGGTGGCCCGCACTGCAGTGCCCACCATTCCCGTCTCTAACTGGCCTCACCGTCATGGCCCCAGGACATGAGGACGTTCTCGAGCCCACAGTGGGGCTGGTACATGCCAAGCTCTGTGCTGCAGGGAGAGACGGAGGGTGAGGGGCCCGGGAGCGCCCTGCAGAGGGGGGGGGCAGCAGCGAGGGAGGTGCACCTGTACAGAGGGTCCAGGAGGTCAGGGTTGTCCTGGAAGGTGGAATCACAGAAAACCACAGAGGCCTGGGGCCGGCAGCCAACGGGGAAGGTGTCTCCAACGACTGCCCACTGGGGAGGGACAGGCGGCCGTGGTGGGCGTGACTGGCCTGCCCACCAAGTGGGTGTCCAAGCCCAGAGCCCAGGCTGCCCTGGGCCCCGCCTTGCCGACCCCCCACCCCCACCCGTCTCCTCACCTGGGGCTCCCCGGCCAGAGCCAGGACCTTCCCCAGGTCGTGCAAGAGCCCAACGAGGTGGAACCAGTCTGGGGGAGAGAGGGACAGGGCAGGCTAGAGGGGGTGCAGGGGCCAGGGCAGGGCACCAGCCCTGGGGCTGGGGTAGGGGCAGGGTCTGCTGGGGGAGAGCCAGACCCCCGCCCCCCCCCCCACCAGCCGGGGCGGGTGGCGAGCACACCCTTGTCGGGATGGGCCTTCCGGATGCCCTCGGCCGTCTGGAAGGCGTGGAAGGAGTTGGGGAAGTCCACGTCGGGGTCCGACTCGTCCACCAGCCCGTCCAGCATGTCCACAGCCTCCATGACGGTCATTCTCTTATAGGAGAAGCCCCCAAACTGGGCGTGCTGGGCCAGGAAAGGAGAGGTCAGCGCGGCCCCGGGGTCGGCCCTCGGGGGGTCCGGGCTAGGAGTCTGCCGGCTACCTTCCTCCTGACGAAGTCCACGGTCTGCCACGTGTGCATGAGCTTGTAGGTGGTGAAGACCCGGGCCAGGAGCGCGCCGCCCTGCAAGCCCCAGGGTCAGCCGGGCAGCTCGCCAGCCCCTGCCTTTCACACCCGGGGGCCACCGCCCCCCCAGGCCTGGCCCCAAGGCGGGAATGGGGTCCCCCCAGGGTGGCCCCTGGAGCCGTGCAAGGGGGCAGGTGCTGTCCTCCCCAGGGGCAGGAGAGGCAGGGGCGGGGGGGGGGCGAGTGTCCTCACCGTGTAGTTGCGGAAGCTGCCCTTGTCTTTGGCCGCCTCTGGCTCCATGTCAGGCCGGTAGCCCAGGGAAGGGCCTGGGTCCTGGCTGGGTGGGGGAGCGAACCCGTTTCAGCAGGACGCCCGCTCCACGCGGAAGGGAGGCCATCCCCGTGGGGGCACGGCCAGGCGTGGGCCCGCCGCAGGGCACAGCCCCTCCCCGGCAGCGGTCCCGGCCTGCCGGAGGCAAGGCTGCGAGCTCCCGGGGTCCTTCTCCGCAGAGCGGCCGCACAGACCCCCGCCCCGCCTCGGCCGCCTCGTCTCCTCAGGACCTGGGGCAGCAGGGAGCCGGGGGCTGGGCCCGTGACCCTCGCCCCGGCGAGACCACACGGCAGGCAGCAGGGGGACCTTTGACCTAGGTGTGCGGCCGGCAGACACCCGCCGGGAGAGGGCAGGCCCGGCCGCCCCTCCCCGAGGGGGCCGTCTGTGCGGGTCTGGGGTACTCACCACAGCCACCCTCCTCCTGGGCAGAGCGCCGCAGGCCCGTGTGCCCGCATATATGCCCACAGGTTACATAAGTGGCCGGACACCACCCGGCCCCTCGGCCTTGGCCCTCGGTAATGAGTGACCGTCCACCCCCAGCCCGCCTCTGAGAGTTAATGTGTCCAGCAGCCCCTGCGGCCCAGCCCCCCAGCCCCAGCCACGCTCAGCATCTCGGGAGCCACTGACCCGCCTGGGAGGTCGAGGCTGTTCTGCAGCCAGGCTCCGGCTGCTGCTCCCGGAGCTTTAAACCCCTCCAGGCCCGGCAGTGGGCCCCTCCCAACACCCTATCATCCCCAGGCACCTGGGATTTGGGGCAGGGCTTATCGCAGACAAAAGTACTTTGATAGTTGTTGAGACGGGACGGAAGCCTTTATTGACACTTGCTAGATCGGCTACATTGACCAGAGGGGAGGGATGTAGAGCCACCAGGCAGGGCGGGGGTGGGAGGGGAAACTGCCGGAGGCGCCGTCAAGGGTGGGGGGCACTCCCGATTCTGTCAAGGGTGGGATTCTCCAGGACACCGGGCGAGGCTGGGGGAGCCTCCGGCTCACGTTCGGTCCACGGGTCTCTGTCCGGCTCTCGGGGTGGGGGCAGAGGACAGCCCACAGCACCAGCCGTGCGTGGGCCCCGTCAGGCCGTGAGGACACAGCAGGGACCCCAGGGCCTGGAGCAGGCGGTCACCTCCTTCCCTCCCGCTCTGGAGAAGGGCGGGGCACGGAGCGGGCTCAGGGTCGCAGCGCCCGGGACGTGAGAGGGCAGCGGGCGAGGGCTGGGCTCTCCACGAGGCTCCTCCTGCGCAGGCGGAGAATCAGCTGGGGGGAGGCGGGGCCCCCACTCGCCCTGACGACGCGCTCTCGGCCCCTGTGCGCCCACAGCAGCTCCCCGGCCCCTGCGTGGACACCCCTCACTCACTGCACTTTTGAGGTGGGTTTCCTCTGCCTCCTCCCACTGGAATGTCAGCCCCTGGGGGTAGGGATGGTGTTGTACTCCCTGTTTCCACAAGTGCTCAACAAATATTTGCTGCAGGGATGGAGAGGGGACTCTTGGGGGGCGGTGTGGGGGCTGGAACCGTCACCCCAAAGCAGGTGCTGGTTTGGACCAAGAGAAGGAGCAAAGGGCCGACCAGTGGAAGTGGATGAGGGGTCAGGAAGAGGGAGAGGGGATGAGGAGGGAGAGGGGATGAGGAAGGAGAGCATGTTTTGGCTGCAGTGGGAGAGCGGCGGGTGGGGCAGCTGGGGGTCTTGGGGGCTGCCACCAGGCCTCCAGGCGGGGTGTCAGGCAATAGGTGGCCAGGACATGGCCTGGAGCTCAGCGGCCATGTGGATGCCCGTGTGATGCTGTGACCATGGCAGGTGACCGTAAGGAAAAGTGGCCCAAGGCTCAGGGAGCACCCGGTAAGGGCACCAGGCAGGGCAGCCCTGGGGGCCTCCTGGCAGTCTGTGTTGCCACGTGAAGGGTGCAGTGCAGCACGCGTTCCTGGCAGGGGCGCATCCTGTGTGGAGGGCCAGACCACAAGGGACTTTGCCCCCGGGCCGGACTCTCCCGGACTCAGCCCTGCTGAGCCCTCATCTTCCTCATCCCCCACCCCCCTGGCCCTGTGCCATGGCCCACCCTCCCTGCCTGCTCTACTGACACCCCTCAGGGACCACAGGCACCCGGCTCTGAGGCCCAGCTGCTGCCCGTTCAGCACCCCCCGACACGGCTGTTCCAGCCTCCCTAGGACATCCACGCCTCGCGTGGGCTGGGGGCCTGGGCGCTCTCAGATCCTTCCCTGGGGCCCCTCTCGCCCTCAGTTCACCTCCCCAGCGGGGCAGGGACCAGCCTGAACTGTCCCACGGGGCCTCGTGGAGGGAAGGTGAGCTGGAAGAGCGAGCACGGGGGTGGGAGCCCAGGTGGTGCTTCCGGGAGCCTCCCACCCTTGGGTGCGGGGGTCTGAGGGGCAGGCCTGCCAGCAACCCAGAGTGTGGGCTCTGTGGGTGGGCACTGCACTGACCGCGGGCACGTCCCTGATCTCTGGCTGCAGGGTCCAAATAAAGGCAGGGCTGCCCTCACAGCATGGCTGAGAGGCTGACGTGGCAAATGTGGATGAATTAAGGGCCGTAAGAACATCTGCTGAATAATGGAAACCACCTTCTGAACCCCATTTGGCACGGGGTGCCCGTGTTGCAGACTAGCACCAGGCTCTGGTGCTACAGCATGGAAAGCCCCTCCCTGCCACCCCTCCCACTCCCCCCACCCCCAGGGGTGAGGGCAGACACATACCAGGAGCTCCGCCCTCTGGCTGAGGACTTGTTCTTCTAATACTCTGAGGCCAGTCCCCTCCCCCAGGCTCCTAGCAGGCCGGCTCCAGCCTCCTGTTGTCCCCACACCTGGTCCCACTGGGTCCCCACGCCAGGCAGGATGGGGCTCAGGAAACCTCTGCAGCTCCGACCCTTGTTCGGCCATCCGTACCCCCCTTGAGGTGGTGGTGGTCCTGCCTTAACTGAGAAATCTGGGCCGGGAGATCTGCCCCCAGCCGACCCCACCCTGGAGAATGGGAAGGGTGTCCTGCCCTGCCCCAGAACCCCCACACCCTTTCCCCAGGGGCCCTCAGGGGACCCAGGCAGGGGTCTCCATTGAGCCCTTGGGCCTAGCCGGAGCACAGCGGCCAGCTTTAACTCTACCACGTCAGGACCAGCAGGGAAGAGGCCATGCTGGGCCAGCTCAGGGCTCCCCTCTCCCGCGTGCCCAGCGGTGGCCCAGGGAGCTCAGGTCCCTCGGGCAGACCCTCTCCTCTGCGGCCCTTTTGGGCATCTAATGCTGCCAACCGCCTCCGCTCAGCCCTGTCCCCCAAGCGTTACTCTCTCCAGGTGCAGAGCCCCTGAGTGTTCAGAGGCTGCTGGGTTCACGTGTGCGCCGGGCTTCTGCGTCCACAGTCACTCGAGGCTGGCTGCTGCAGAGCCTGGTGGGGGTAGGGTGGGGCGGGTGTCCTCAGGAGCCTGCAGCACTGTTCGAGTGACTGCTCTCTGCAGGAGCTGTGGGGCTGGTTCTGGGCCTGGGCCGGGGGCTCAGCTGCGGCTCTGGGGTTGGGGTGCAGCATCCCAGCGGGGACAGGCAGGGGGATGGCCTGCCCACCTCAGCCGTAGCTGTGGGGGCTGCTGGGGTCCACAGGGGCTGGGTCCCGTGGGCCAGCTGACCCGACAAGCTGCCAGAGGCGGTGGCTGAGGTTCTGCACCTGGCAGGTGCCCAGCGCACAGCCCACACGCAGGAGCTGGGCTCGGAGCCTGCGGGGACCCACATGTCGACCAGGGCCATGCCGGAGAGGCTGACCCACCGCAGGGGCCAGGCTGGCCCTCCTCTGGGGTTGGAAGGCCCGGTGCAGCTCCCAGACCACAGGCCGGGCTGCAGGGCGCCGGGGCTGCGAGCCACTGTGAGGAGTCCGGGCTGGGGGCTCCCTGCAGAGGGAGATGGAGGAAGTAAACCTGACGGTCCAGCCTTTCAGGGACCCATAAACCCACTCACTTTCCCTTCCGCACAGGCCTGGGCTCACGGCCAGGGGAAGCCCTCCCCACCCCTCAGCCTGGAGCGGGGCCAGGGGAAGCCCACAGGGCTCAGAGCCCGCCCGGCCCCCAGCCGTTCCAGCGGCCCACTCACCTGCACCTCCCTGGGCAAGGGGCCGCCCTGGCCTCTGCCGGCTACTGCGCTCAGCCCAGGGTGGGCTCCCTCTCAGCCCCTCCCCTGGGGCAGGGGGAGGCGGGCAGGCCCGGGACCCCTGCAGCCTCCTCTCCCACGGCCGACCTTTCCTTTTGAAGGGTCCGCTCTGTCAGTGGAGACGCCGGCATGCCATTGGGGGGGGGGGGGGGGTTGCTTCAGACCTGGGGGCTGGCCCTTGATCTCGGGGTGAGCCCCAGCAGCAGGGGGGCGTTTCCCCAACCGGGGCCGCGGGGGGGGGCTGGGGAGGGGCAGGGGCCGGAGGGGCCCCTCCCTGGCGCTCTGTTTTCCTGCCCCCGCAGCCAGGGCGCTGCGACAGCTGCTCACCTGCGTCGCGCGGGCAGCCGGCTCCCCGCCGGGCCGAGGGACAGCGCGCCCGGCAGCTGCAGGTACAGGAGGCTGATGCAACCGAGGGCGACCGCCGGGAGCCGCGCCATGCGGGCGGGGCGGAGGGGGCGGCCCGGGGCCGAGCCTCCGCTTCCGCCCGCACCTCGGCGAGGGTCTCGGGCGCCAGGCGGCGCGAGGCGGGCGGCGGGTCCCCGGGAGGCGGTGCGGGAGCCTCCGCCGTCCTGCCGGGCCGGGGCCTCCGCACCTCGGGGCTAAATAGTCCTCCCGGGAGGCGGGGCCGGACTCGCCGGCCGAGCGGGGCGGGATGCTCCCGCCGGGACCCCCCCCTCCCCGTGCGCCCGAGTCTGGGCCAAGGAGCGGCGGGCGGCCTGGCCAGAGGCGAGTTTTGAGACCCCTCTCAAGAGCGGCTGAGCCGCTCTATCCCTAAGAAGGCTACCCTCCGCCCGCCTCCCACTACCGAAGTATTAAAGGGTTTTCGTAAGAAGTTTAAATAAGTAAGACGTGAGAGGGGCTTCCCTGGTGGTCCAGTGGTAAAGAATCCGCCTTCCAATGCAGGAGACGCGGGTCTGATCCCGGGTCGGGGAACTGAGATCCCACGCGCCGCGTGCCACAACTACTGAACTCAGGCGCCTCAACTAGGGAGCCTGAATGCGGCAAATAACAGCACGCGCGCTCTGAGACCCGCGCGCCACAACTACAGGGCCCATGGACCCTGGAGCCTGCGCACCACAACTAGAGAAGAGAAAACCTGTGCGAGAGAAGCCGGCACGCTGCGACGAAGACCCCATGCAGCCAAGCAATCAATCAATCCAAGATAACAGCTTTCATGATATTCATTAAAAAAAAAAAGTAAGCAATGAGAACCTCTCATTGCCATCCTCTCCCAGGCCTGGACGGGTGCTCCGTGCTTGACGTTCTCTCGTGTGCGTGTTGTTAAGGGCGGGTGTGTCCTGCCTGTGTGCATTATACACACATGTATGCATATACAGGTACAAATATACGTGAACACAGAGACTGCCATTCTTTCTTATGGTGGCCCCTACACCAACAAGTAGGTGTTCTGTGACTTAACTGATCCTTTATTGGGCAGCAATTAGGTGATTTCCAGGCTTTCCAAGAGCAAGAGCCCTTCCTCATGAGCCCATGGATGTGTCCCTATAGCATACTTTCACAGATGTGGGAACTCTGGCTGAAGGTGAGCCCGTGTGTGTTGACAGATGGAGCCAAACTGCTCTCCACAAAGCTAATGCACTGTCAACCGATAATGGACTCGTTGCCAGGGTTCTTCATCCCTGTGTCATCTGAGAGGGGACAATTATCCCATCAGGCCCTCAGACATTTCTGATCATCTGAGCATCTCTGCATCCATTTGTACCTCCTCTTCTGTCTTCCCTGCCCCAGTCTTACTCCCTCTGTCGGGTCATCAGGAGTGACCTGGTCACTCTCTGTCCCTCCTTCTGCACACGCCACCGGAGCTCAATAAACATTAGCTGGGTGAATAAATCAACAAGTGGTGACCACCTGCCATGCTAAAGGGCTTGGCTTACCTCCTGAGGAGGGTAGGAAAGCATCAGCAGGTATTCTCATTTCTATTTATTTATTTTTACCAGAAGGGGTTGTGGTGATGTGATCACCTTTACATTAAAAAACTGGAGTTCAGCAGGGAGGTGGGTGCTGGAGAGCTGGCAGGAAGGGTGCAGTGGGGACGGAGTGGGTGGGTCAGAGAGGCAGAGCAGAGCAGCGGGGCAGATGAGGAGGGTCAGCGGGCCCGTCTGTTTGCCGATGCAGGGAGACTGAGGGGAGGGCTTAGCTACCTGGGGGACAGCCTGGCAGGGATGTCTGGCTGGCTTCCAGTGTCCTGGGACTAGAGCTAAAGAGAAGGCAGACCTGGAACACAGTCTGGGGAGTTTCGGAGCTGGCAAGGCTCTGGGAGGTGAGGAGCGTGGTGTGTCACCCACAGAGAATGCAGAGAGAGGACAGAACACGGCATGGGAAGAGGGGCAGGCAGAGGACCCCAGAGGTGGACCGGGTTCTGCAGCTGCTGCTTCTGCCACCAGCACCCCCATCCTCCCTCAATCTGCATCTGCAGTGCTGTCAGTCCCATCTTTCCAAAACACATGCGGTCATATCACTCACCCCACCAATAAAGAAAAAATAAATCAAAATCTCCAGTCTCTTACATCAGGTGGAAGTAAGCCTCAGCGATAGTCCTAGGCCAGCATTCTTTCTCTCAGGACACTTGCTGCCATCACCAGCAGGCCTAAGTTCCCATTTCCCTGGCAGCCCACGGGCAGCGTGTCCTCTGGCCTCAGCCTGGAAGCTTATTTCACCCCTATCCTTCCTGACTGGATCAGAGACCCCCTGTGATCTCACAGCCCCTGCACAGCATGGCTCATGGCACCTGTGGTCTGTAACTGTCCACGTGCCCCCTGAGGGGAAATCCACGGGCTTCCCCACTGATCCTCGGTGGAGGAGCCGCTTCTGCGGAGCGACAGGCTGGCCACCGGAGCACCACTCACCCATGGAAGGTGCAAGAAGCAGACCAGAGTTCTCCTGGTGAGCAGGGACTGGGCCACAGGAGTCGGGCAGTGCTGGTGACAATGGAGGAATGCTTTAGAGAAGTCAGAGTGGGGCAGGACAAGCGAGGGTGGCCATTGGCTGTGAGGTTTTGCTGGAATGTTTTCAGATGGGAGAAACTGAGTTTAACCCCGACGGTGAGGATCCGTAGAGAGGGACACAGAGAGCAAACGGCCACAGGTAGGGAGGGGGCAGGAGGGGCAGAGCCTCTGGCGTAGCTGGTGGGGGGGCGGAGGTAGGGGAGGGGACCAGACTTGGGGTAAGGCAAGTCTGTTTCCTCTGTGAAGGAGGGCAGTAGGGTCACCTCTGAGACACGGCAGAGGGGGTCAGAGGTTTGAGAAGGCCACAGAGGGAAGCGAGCTGACCAGACGTCGGCAGGCTGGGCAGTGGGGCTGCGGTGTCCCTGTGGCCACTCTGCAGCAGCTGGCACGGCAGGCCCGGAGGAGACGGATGGGCAGCACTGTGTGTGGCTGGGGTTTGCCAGATGGGGACAGTGAAAACAGTCGGGGAGGCGGGGGCAACGATGTTGGCAGGATGACAGGTGATTGGAGCCACGCTGGGTGGGGGTAAAAGGATGGAAGGAGGAAGCCGAGGGGCCCACGGGACTGAACACCTCCGAGGGTGACATGGAGAGTGTGTTAGCAGGGAACTTGAGTGGGGGTGTCATGGTCTAGAAGTGACCCCAAAGCTACCCTTGACCCTAAGGTGCCTCAGAGAGGGCTCTTTGCAAGGAGGGTGTGAGGGTCGGGGAAAAGGGAGTGCAGGGTCCCCACCGTCTCTGCGGGAGAGCCAGTCCTGGGCTCAGGCATCAGGCCAGAGGGCTTGCCGGGGACACTGCCTGCCCATGCACAAGCTCAGTGGTGTGGTGATGTGGTGGTGAGGACCTTTTCGGGTGTAAGTGACAAAAACCAACTCAAGATAGCTGCGGCAAAAAGGAGGGGTTCTCAGCCTCTCTGCCTAGTACCCTACGGAAGCAGAAGAGGCTGTGGCTGGGCCTGTGCCCAGGTCTGCTCTCTGGCTTGGGTTCCACTCACGCTCCAGGCTGGCCCCTGCGAGCAGGTGGGGCAAGAACGCCAGCAGTTTGTTCCTTCCTAGGTTCTTTCTCTTTTTTTTAAAGATTTATTTATTATTCATTTATGTGCTTTTGGCTGCGTTGGGTCTTTGTTGCTGCGAGCGGGCTTTCTCTGGCTGTGGGGAGGCGGGCTGCTCTTCCGGGGTCCCCTGCGTGGGCAGGCGGATTCTTGGCCACCGCGCCACCAGGGAAGTCCCCTTCCTAGGTTCATCCAAAAACAAGCTCAACCCTGCCTCCCCCCCCCCCCAGCCCGTCTGCGCGCAGCCCTGAGGCCCCCCCGCCCCAACTCCGCTCCTCGCGGGCTCGGCCCTAGGCTCTGCGTCCCCCTCGCCCATCCTGTGCCGCTGCGGGGGAGGCCCTGGCCGGCGCCGGCCCCGGCCCCGCGGCTGGTGGGCACCGCCAAGGAGCCCCGAGTGGTGCGGCCTCCTCCCAAGCCGCGCACCCGCACCCCGGCGCCTCACGGCCTAGAACCCTGCCCTTTACGGCCGGACTGCGGCGCGCCTGTTTGGAAGCGCGCGTGTTAAGCGTTTCACCTCCTTGAGACTGGGCTCCACGTGGGGCCAGAGCCCTCCTCGGGCCGGGAAGCCCAAGGGCAGGGCCTGGCACCCCCAGCACCAGGCTGGCGGCGCCGGGGCGGAGAGCCCCGGGAGGCGCCCGCTCTCCAGACGCAGCGCGCTCAGGGGCGGGGCCCGACCCCCCTCCGCCCTGCGTGGGAGCCGCGGCCGCGAGGCGCGCTGCGGCCCGGGCGGCGCCTGCCGCTGACCCGCGGGAGCCGCCGTCGCCGTCACCGCTCCGGGACGCTGAGGGGCAGAGTCCCGCCCCCGGGCCCCGAGCCCGCGCCGCTGGCCCAATGAGGGCACGCCGCTCCGGTCCCCGCCCACCGCGGGGCGGGGCGAGGCCGCGCAGGCGCGCGGCGCGGCCGGGCGGGCCGGCTGGCTGGGAAGATGGCGGCGGGAGCCCTGGCCGCCGCGGCGGAGCGGGCCCGGGGCGTCCGGGGTGCGCGGGCCGGGGCCGGGGCCGGGCCATGAGCGCGCCGTCCTCGCGTCCCCGAGCCGCGGAGCCCGCCCGCGCCCCTCGCCATGGCGCGGCTCGCGGACTACTTCGTGCTGGTGGCGTTCGGGCCGCACCCGCGCGGTGAGTGCCGGCGCGCGGCCGAGGGCCCGGGACCCGGGGCCGGGAAGGGCCGGCGGGGCAGCCCCAGGGTCGGCCAGGCACCTGCCTCGCTGGGTTCGGGGCCCGGGGTCGGGGGTCACGGAGGGCCGGCCTCCCCGAGGTGGGCAGCGCGGCGAGACGGGGCGGGCCGAACCGGGCCGGCTGCGCCTCGGCGTCGCCCCGGGGGTGGGAGGGCCCCGGGGCGGCTCGGCCTCCCGAGCCCCAGTGGGGCGGGGTGGGCTCTCTCCGCCTTGGCCGAGTGCCGGCGGCTCTGCCTCCAGGGGCACGGACCGCTCACTTGCAAGCCCCTCCTCTGACCCCCCCAGCGCCTCTGATCCGGAGCGTCCGGCCCCCGTGCCACGTCTGAGGCCCAGGAGGCTGGGGGCGTGCAGAGGAGGGTGGGGTTCGGGACTACTTGCAGAGGTGGTGTTTGAGCTGGAACTCGGAGGACTTCAGGAGCAACCGTGGGGAGGAGAGAGAAGAGGGTTCCTGGCAGAGGGCCTGACCACTTCATGCCTACAGGCCGAGCCCTGGGTGGGGGATCGGTGTGGTGACTGGTGCCAGTGGCCAGGAGGTCCGTGTCTAGGGTCAGCGCCTGTGTCTGAGAGCCCTTCAGCCCAGAGGGTGGGAGAAAACAGCCTGACAGTGACATCAGCAACAGCTGTGGAGACGGCCGCGTCGGGGAGTGCGCGCGGTGTGCCAGGCCCCGCACAGCCCTTTGTGTGCGTGAGCTCACGTCTTCCTCCCAGCAGCCCACCAGGCTTTCCCTGTTATGGCCCCATCTGTAGTGTAGAGTCAGGCAGAGAGGTGGAGTGCCTGGTCTGAGCCCCCACAGAGGG